>NC_089857.1:6360500-6672000 GCF_036373705.1 Amia ocellicauda | reverse complement strand
TGTCACGTGGTTTTGTGAACTGAGCTCCTGTGAGACTGTCCTAGCTCTATCTGTGATGAAAAATACTTCAAAAGACAGGTGGGAAGAATGGCTTTAGAGCTGTAATAAGCACTCAGAAACATGTAAGTGTTACCAAAGCCAATAGCTTCTCAGGCTACCCCATCAATGCTCTCTCTGGTTCTCTTGCAGCGGACCTCTTTGACATCTTGCTGCCAATGCTGAACATTTACCAGGAGTTTGTGCGCAACCACCAGTACAGCCTGCAGGTGCTGGCGAACTGCAAGCAGAACCGCGACTTTGACAAGCTGCTCAAGCAGTACGAGGCCAACGCGGCCTGTGAGGGTCGAATGCTCGAGACTTTCCTCACCTACCCCATGTTCCAGGTACCCCCCCACCTGTTCAGTGCTGATCTTCACTCACATGGGTCTCTGATTGTGTTACAGAGAAGGAGACTAAATTATTATTATTATCAATATTATTATTATTTACAGTCGGAACACAAACAGGTCTCTGTCGAGTATCTACAATCCCACAGAAAGTAACATGTTTTACTTAGAGATACAAATGAACATCATCGATAAGGTTACATTGAAGTTGTTTTACAGTATTGGCAATACAATTAAGTTTTAGTAATCACATTATGGTACAATGTTGGCCTAGGCTTGAGAGTCCATGTTAATGTGAGGCTTTTTCATAACGGTTTGAGTTGTTTTTGTACTGAGTTAACAGGCCGATGTCAATTTGCACTGGCCTAGGTTCATGTTTTGGTGTTGGCTGGGGTTGGGGTTCAGTCTGATGTTAGGCAGTTGTGTGTTTTACTGCAGTAACCTGATAGCTGCTCTGTGTGCTTCAGATACCCAGGTACATTATAACGCTTCACGAGCTGCTGGCCCACACGCCTCACGAACATGTGGAGAGAAAAAGTCTGGAGTTCGCCAAGTCGAAACTGGAAGAGCTGTCCAGGTGAGAGATTCCCAGACACTCTGACTCATTGTACAAGAAAACCAGCTGGGCCGTAAAGCTAGTCAGTGGCCCAGAACGCACAGGGATCTCTTATACAATTTCATTTTTTTGTTTTTCTTCTTTCTTTGATTTTATTTTCAGTATTTCTGTTTCTTTCATTTAGGATATTCAATAAGTATTTTAATGCAGTCTTCCTGAAAAGTTCCCTTCCAAAATTACCACACCCATTCAGGAGAATGAGTTTGTTAAAATAAATTCATAGTAAAATGAACGTTTTTTTTATTATTTCTTATAACTCCTCTCTTTAACAAAAGTTGAAGAATTTAGTAGTTCTTCAACAGTTTTTAATGAGCTGGTGCCTCAGGTTTTTTACAACAACCTAACTTTTTTAGGGTTTGTTGTGCAATAAATCCTACAATCAAACATTTCCTCTCACCTAATATTGAACATAGTCAATCAACATACTCTTGAACAGTGTGAGACAGAAAATGTATTGGCTTCGACAGCAGTACACAGCAGAACATGGTAGAATGAGGTAGGGAGACGGGATTGTCGCGCACTGATGCATTTGACAGCACTGTTCTATATCTCAGCTTGTCTCTGTCCTCCCAGGGTAATGCACGATGAGGTGAGTGACACCGAGAATATCCGCAAGAACCTGGCCATCGAGAGGATGATAGTGGAAGGGTGCGATATACTACTGGACACCAGTCAAACATTTGTTCGGCAAGGTGAGTAACCCAGTGTATTCATTAATTCTGGCAGGAGCCTAGCAAGCTGACAGCTGTTGATTTGATTTAAAAAAAAACAAATTTTAACCCTTCAGGAATTCAGGAATGCTTTTTAATTTTTTTTTTTTTTTTTTAATGAAGTTTATATTTGCATTTACTTGTAAAGTTTAGAAAGACCAGAAAGAAGAACCTCAAATACAACAACAATAATTACAAAAACGACAACAATGTGATTTCTGCTGGCTGGTGGTCAAATGTTCCTCTCTTTGTGAAAATCACAGCTGATGGTTGTATTCTTTTTGTGTCTTTCATTGTTTTTAAACAACAAAGGAAAAATTAAGTGCACCGCTTATTTCCATTTAAAAAGAAATATGTTTCAATGAAAATTGCTGGTGCAACTGGCTGATCCAGGTTTTCGGATCAAATTGGGTTCATTCATTTGTAGGCTAATGATCGCTTTGAAGGTATTGAATATGAATAATTATCCGTTACTGCTGGCAGTCCTAACTTTCCACAATGATCGTAACTCTTGCTTGCCCTGGATTAGTGCATCATCAGTGTATGGGAATATGTGTATTTTCTGAATAATGATTATGAAAAATATGAATTTTCTAGGCTGCAAGCAGGAGCAAAACTATGTAGTGGGTATCTCTTGTAGGATCCATGGTAATCAGATTACACGTCAATTAATAAAAAAAAAGACATTTACATGACACACAAATGTGTACACATGCGCACATATTGTTCAATATATTTCTTGGTTTAGCCATTGACATCCCTACTGTGAACGTGTAAATGCCTGTATCTCCCGTGGTTCCCCTGTCCAAGGCTCTCTCATCCAACTGCCATCGGTGGAGAGAGGCAAGCTCAGCAAGGTGCGCCTGGGCTCTCTGTCCCTGAAGAAGGAAGGCGAGAGACAATGCTTCCTGTTCACAAAGCACTTCCTCATCTGCACCAGGAGCTCTGGAGGCAAACTGCACCTGCTTAAGGTGAGCGAGGATGCTGGTCTTCTCGCACTCTGTTGTCTCTAACCTCTGTGTCTTTAAAAAGGCAACTCATTTCAGATAATTCAGTGACCTCTACATGAGAATTTCATAGAAAACATTTGTTGGAACCAAAAATGTCCAGTGAAATTCCTGTTCTGGTGTACCATACTGCCTGCTCCTTAAAATCTGATCATGCTTTTTTGATGTGGTGGCACATTTTCACCTCCTATATATTTCTAAGATGTTTGTTAATTGGGTACAGTGTTTATGTGTGACTGGGGGGGGGTGATGGTCGCCTTGTGTAGCCCCTGTGGCACCTGGATGCAGTTTACAGAGGTCTTAAGCAATCATTTTACAAATGAAACGCCTGCAAAATGTTTTCATTGCCTCCATCGGAATTCTTCTCAGAAGCTTGTGTTGCAGTATTATTAGTGTTGAAGCAAGCCTATAACTAATGAGACCTCTGTGTGCTGGGACATTTTAATTTCTCTCCTGTGGAGAATTCATATCGTGCAAGTAGCAGGCAGTGAAAATGAAACAGCATTGCTTTTCCTCATGCAGATCAATTTGTATCCAGATCAATGTCTGTAACTTTGATCACATAAGGTGGTCTCTTGTGCAATTTATGTAGTGGGTTTGCCAACTCATCTTTTTAGGGCAGAATTGCCTTTGTTCCAGCTCCAGTACAGCTATATCTACTGCACTTTGCAGCATTAGGAATCATGTGTCACTTTTATTTGTTTGTTTTGTTTTATCTTTGCTGAATTAAAGTACCAGTAGTCCTCGCTTAATGTTGGGGCTTGCATTCCACGGAAAAGCAATGTTAAGTGAAATACCATTCAGTGAATTATACACAAGGTAAATGTTCCTGGATTTGTTTCCTCCCATACACAAGATATATATATATATAATTTGAAGGATAACTATCATTAAGCAGGAAAAAAGTTAAATTAAGCAGTAAAAGGCTGGGAGAGTGGTAATATCCACAGTTCTCTAACTGAGTTCAAAGCGCGGTCTCACCTTTAATCTCTACAGTGATAACTTTCTACTCTTCTGGCTGCCTGAATACTAGAATTACTTTAATGGTGGTGGTAGTGGTGTTGGGGGGTAATGGCAAGCAGGAACAAATTTGTTTGTGTGTGTTTGTGCCTCAATTTAAAGGATAAACCTGGCCACATAAAGGCAAGGAGTGTCACCATGCTCTCTTTGGCCTGGCGAAGAAACTGTGCCCACAGGACCTCATCCACAAAACAACACTGAAAAGAAGTAATGCTAAGAGAGACAACGTTAAGGGAAGACTACCTGTACTTAATTTCTCTGATAAAACATACGTGTCAAACACTGAATAGTTCTTGTGGGGAAGTTTAGATTACATGCCAATGGATATTGGGGTGATTTGCCTCATTTGGTCTCAGCAGTGGTTCTGAGCGGAGAAGATGTTAGCCCAACTCAGCCTCAATGACCTCTGACCTCTCCCCTTCTTCCACACAGCAAGGCGGGGTCCTGTCTCTGATAGAGTGCACTCTGATTGAGGAGCCAGACGCAAGCGATGATGATTGTGAGTATTTTATTGATTACCCATGAGTAATGCTGCAAAACAGGCAAAGGCAACACTACCATATATCCTCAATGATTATTTTATATGATTCAAGTCCACTGATTGGAAGAAGGTTTTTTTTGTTTGTCTTAGAAGGCACAAGTGTTCATCATTTAATTCCACAGATGGCCTTTGCTCACTGGATCCGATGATGCATGCGATTTGTACGTGCGTGAAAAAATAAAACAAATGAGTGTGTGCCTCCCTACCTCACCTACATGTACCAGTATGGATGAGAGCAATTTGAGAGTTTTATATGCAGCACGAAACTATTGTTTTGCAAAAATGATTAAGTGTTAGGTTGGAAACCCTGCATTTACACTCCGTCAAACTGGTGTGGGTGACAGAGCCAGCTCAGTGTGAAACACTCCGCTGACCATGTCCAATGCGGGACTGTGTGCTCTTCTCTTCAGCCAAAGGGACTGGGCAGGTGTTTGGGCACTTGGATTTCAAGATCGTAGTGGAGCCTTCTGACTCACCCTCCTTCACCGTGGTGCTCCTGGCCCCGTCACGACAGGAGAAGGCCGCGTGGACCAGCGACATCAGCCAGGTATACTGTATGTACTGTATCATTAGACTGTGGCCACTTCTGGATGACTCGTCTTGTATTTCTTCTGTGACATTGGGAGCTGTTTTTTTTGTTTTTAAACAATGAGGCATACTATCCACATTTTGGTGATAAGTATTTTCCATAACATTCCCCTGATGGAAAAGGCCATCCCTGTAGACACTCCACATGGAACTCAGACCCAACCACTAAAGCACGACACCTTAATTCCCAAACACAATAATCCAGCCGGATGATTTACCACTGCCATCAATCATCGCATAAACAGGCAGGCTGCTGCCGAGACGCAGAACGTACTGCAGCACTGGAGTTATAGGAAAGTTTGTGTCAGCTTGCACAGCTGCTAGTAGGAACTCATGACCCATGAGACATATTTACAGGATTGTATATGAGTGTTTTTCTTATTATTTCTATCTGATGTGTAAAAGTTATTTGGGATATCCATACTTAGTTAATATATGGCTTGTCCCTTTGTATTCTTATACTTAACTTATATAACATAAACACAAGACATTTCCAATTTCTTCATTATTTGATTGTAAAATATGGATTTTGAGGTTTTGTATGAAACGTATAGATATATATATATACACACACATATATACAAAATACAGAAAAAATTAAGAGACCACTTAACAGTGGTCTCTTAATTTTTTTTCCAGAGCTGTAATGATATTGCCAGTATGGGAAACAAACAAATCAAACAAAATAATAGAAACCTGTATTTTACTTTTTTCTTTATTAATACTGATGTCTTTTTGGTATTTCTTCTTAAACATCCACAATAGGGAACCTTTCTTGTGAGTCTTGATTTTAAACGAGGTTAAACCAAAGCAGGGACGGCAGGGATTTTCCGGGTTGGCGTGCGGTCGTCTCGATGAGCTTGAAACCAGATTTCCATGCTGTGTTGTCACCTTGTGTTTTATGGAATATAGATTTGCTCTTTCCTGCAGCCCTGTGCTCCTGGGAGCTCTGAATGTAAAGCTGCTTATTAAGTTAAAGTACAGATTTTATCCTTTAACGATGGTGAACCCAGAGTGACCCTTGCATTTGTCCTGGCAGTGCATCGACAACATACGCTGCAATGGCTTGATGACCAGCGTGTTTGAAGAAAACTCCAAAGTTACCGTGCCTCACATGATCAAGTAAGTCCCTTCTGCTTCATAGATGTGTGGGCCTCTTCCTGTCACAGCCACAAGTTATTTATTTCCAAATTAGTCACATAAGATATGGTGTTTGCTGTTCTATTTGGTGAATATTGTGTTTGTTCTCCCTGCTGACTATTGTTGCAAAATATACAGTGTGTAAATTCAATTCCAGAAAGGTGTCTTTGAGAATGAGAAGCAAGAGTATTAAAACAACATCAAAAAATGTGATGTGACCGAGATAAGTACATTTTCAAATTGAGTTTTACAAGAATACTAAGCTAAGCTACCGAGCTGCCAAGACTGAGGATTGTGGGTACATTCTTCAAGTTATGGAACCCTGACACTGATACTGTCAAGCCACGATATTTTTCCTTACCCTCAAAACAAACCCTATGTGCACTGACCTTCTCCCAGACAACCCCCAAATCCTGTATCCCCTCCCCCACCCCTCTCATGCTGTTTGGAGTTTTTGTCTGGTGACCGTTCAATGGTCAGGGCCCAGTTAAGCCACTGGTTGTGCTCTCTATTAGATCCGATGCACGTCTCCATAAAGATGATGTTGACATTTGCTTCAGCAAGACGCTCAACTCCTGCAAGGTTCCTCAGATCCGCTACGCCAGTGTGGAGCGGCTGCTCGAGAGGCTGACGGACCTGCGCTTCCTCTCCATCGACTTCCTCAACACCTTCCTGCACACGTACCGCATCTTCACCACCGCCGCTGTGGTCATGGACAAGCTGGCCGACATCTACAAGAAACCCTTCACCTCCATCCCCGTCAGGTGAGCAGAGCGGGCTCTTTCTCCAACCTCACACAAAATGCTTGCATTGTTCATTTTCCTGCTTCTTTGCCCTGTGGTGCTGGTCAGTGCGTTATCTGATCTTTTAACTTGTGCTCCAGTTTTTCTCCTACATGGAACCCGAAGTACAAATTGAGCTTTTCAGTCAGTGCTACCTGGCAATTTCATTATTTTAATGTCAATTCCTTTTGTTTTTCGACTGAGGAATGTAAATGTGAAATTTCTGCTTCAGGAGTGTGATGTCTAGCCTTGGCTTAGACAGAATAACATGTTTTGGGATGTGCTCTGCCACAGATAATAACCTTTTAAATGCAAAATGTGCCCTTTTCTGCTCTGTCTAAAATAGGTGTTCTGCTAATGCTTTCAAGACTGTTTTCTGAAATAAGAGCTGGTGTGTTCATTTTCCCTCATTACCCTTAAGAAGAAGCAATGAAGAAAGTGGGTTAGAATGAGTAAAAATATAATTAAAAATAAGTTATCAAATGGCCTAAGCAATCAAAACAAAAATGTGTCGTATTAGGAATGCATAAAACTATTGAGATAGATATTGGCTCTTATCACCACCAGAGAATGCTTCAGTTTTTGTGATCATTCCAAGGATAAGTGAAAAACATCAGGATCAAATAAAACAATGGGAACTGAGCCCATCATCTCAAACTCTTGTAAACTGCTGTGCTCTAAAGATCCATGTGTCTCTTTGTGTACCGTCACTGTGTATGTAGTTTACTGAGCTTAGAATCCTGTGAGTCCTCTGTGCATTTGATGTTACAAATCAGTAGGATTTGCCTTTAAGAGTAGTCTCACCATACTGTCACATCCGAAAATTGCCATGTTTATTACACACCAGAAATGGAAGTCTTGTCTTTGTGGTCATGTATGTAAAGTGTACTGGGCTATTGGTTAATTCTAATCCCCTTTAATACCCTCCGCACTAAGGGACAGTGCTCCATGTGAGGAGGTGCACTCCATCGTTATCGTCTGCCACCGCCTTGTCCTCGCCTCATCATCATCTGCTGTGTTGTTTCCCTCTCCCTCGTGTCATGCAGAGTCCAGTACCACTCATCAGACCGCTTGTCCATCACCTCCATCTGTCCCGACTACAGCCTGAAGATCACAAGGCTAGCCCTGGACCAATCAAAGTAACACTCTTCATTTGGTTTCTCGTGACCCCACCTACTTTCTTATCCCCTTTGACCATGAGAAAAGCACATCTGATTTCCCCCTGTGCTATCAAGAAGGAAACAGCATTTTAATTTACAAAATAAATACTAGCAAACCCATCTTTAGGAATCACAATCTCCTGGCGGTAAAGAGTACTCTCATCATTTCCTCACGCAAGTGTACTTCATTATGATCAGGAAAAGATAAATATGTTTTTTTTTACAGATGTTTGTTTATCTCCTAGCAAATTAGGATGATAATCTGAGAGTTGTCTTATGTCTTATAAAAATACTTCATCAAATTGTGTTTTGTAGATGCTAGGTACAGTGCTTCCAAATCATTATTGCTTCACTTTCTTGTGTGCTTTTGTCATGTCTTTCTAACTTGAGTTTCTACAATCTTAACCTGTCTTCCTGCTTATCATTTATTTTCTTCCAAAGCTCATGATTTTGTATCATATTGTTTGTTTAATGTCTACAAGAGCAACAATACAACAGCCGCTCCAGAAAACATGCTGTGTTATGAGGCTGAGCTAACTAAATGGTGGTCTGCTGCCGTCTCAAATGACTTAGTCTGAGTAAAGGCTGAGCGTGAAACATTTGTTCCCCCTTTTAATGATGATTAAAACCAGCTTTCTTCTTCTGTCGTCAAATGAACTAGTTTAACAGACGCTCTAATGGGGCAGTCAGATATTTTACAAAGAAACACTGTATGAACAATTCTATATATAGTCAATGTTGTATATGTTGTGTGTATTTTTTATATGCACGTACATTATATAGGAAGATATCTTCAAATGAGTGTATATAACCTTGAAGATAATGTGCACACCATAACCGTAAGCACTCACAAGGTATATAGGTAATAATCAAGATGTTTATTAAATACAATAAAAATGATAGCACAGTACCTTGTAAAAAAATATGTAAATTATATATATTATTATATCAAATCCTGCTGAAAGAATTCTGGGTAGTTTCTTCACTCACACGGGTTTTGCTTTAATCCCCAATTGTCAGGTCACTGGAGTTATTCTTCGCCACAAACCAGAACAACCGCAGTGGGGAGCACCTGAACGATGGCAAATCCCCCCGGCTGTGCCGCAAGTTCTCCTCCCCGCCACCCCTCTCTATCTCCCGCACTTCCTCCCCCGTGCGCACCAGGAAGCTGTCCCTCAACTCCCCCGTGAACGCCAAAGTGGGCGCCTTGGACCTGTCCACCTCCTCCACTGCCAGCAGCCCCACCATGTCCCCCCCGCCCAGCGCCACCAAGGCCCCGCTGGACCTGAGCCGGGGGCCGTCCTCGCCTGAGCAGAGCCCCGGAGCCATCGAGGAGAGCCCCGAGCTGCCACGCATGGACATCTGCGGGAAACTGCGCAGGAGCATCCGCAGGGGTAGGCCTGGCTTTTTCGCTCACTGCAACCCTATAATTTTCTACCAAATGGGTAACATCTAGTCTTCATCAAAACTTATGCCCTTGAAATGTTTGACAGACTCACTGTATATATAATTGGTTAAGCTTTTGAACTGAACAACTAAATAAATCAAAATGTTTAACTGAACTTATCTGCCAGCAACCCTTGGCTTAGTTTGATTTTATTTTATAACTTTATATTTCTTTGTCAAGATGTTTTTGTGAGAATTTTATTGTTATTTTTTGTACTAACTACTAACATCTCCCTTTTGCCGGGTAAGATCGCCAAAAAATCATCAGAGAATACAAAGGAAAAACAAGAATCTTTTCAAGACAAATAAAGCAGGTTCCCTTGAAACACGAGGAGCTTGCTGTCCTGATTTACTGCTGGAGTGAAATGCTTTTAGAAACCTGTCTTGTTATAACTATTCATAGGGGCTGAGCAAGTGTAAAATGAGGCATGATTAATGTGCGGAAGTTCGGCTGTCATCCTGCTGTAGTTCCCAATGAACATCCCTCATCTATACATACCAGGTATAGGCTGCTATAATCCACTACAGACGCAGATCAGGATGATGGAAACAGTGGATCATTTTTGGAGACAAGCCACACAGCATTACTGAGACTATGTATTTCTCCGTGAAATCTTTCGCAGTTGGAAATTAAATTGACTCATGTGGACATCTGGAAAATATGATGTCCACTCTACTTAACCTGTAATATTTTATTGATTGGTGAAATAAATAAACTAATAGGCACTAATGTTGGTGAATCAGGCAGCTAAACGCCATCAGAAACATGTATTTTACAGACAATTTCAAGAACGAGATGCGCACACTGAGCGGAGAACACATTCCTAATTGTTCAGTCATAAGGAGAAGTGGAGTTTAGCTTTCGGGATCGGAAGATAATCAAATGAAACTCAGAAATGGTTCCTACTGGGGAAAAAACTAAACCATTTCAGATCACCCCCCTAATGGGCCTTGTAATTGAATCTTCAAGAGATATCATTTAAAACACCGGAAAAAAAAAAAGAAAAGAAGAATACATCGTTTTAATGAGAAAATTCATGCAGTAATGTGTCAGCTGGCACAGTGTGCTGTTTGAGGCATAATCAGACTCTCATTGACCAAGACACTGAGGATTTTATAACTTGGAGGCAGTCAAACAGCATGCAGACTCAGGAGCCCGTGTAGGCCTGAAATGAATTGAGGTCCACTGATTAGTCCTGCATAATTTGATCTGGTGTGTGAGAAACAACAGCAATTTTTCAACATCAGCTTCATCAGGGAGCTTTCATAAAGGGCTTGTTCACAAGTCATCAGCATTAGAGAGTCACATTGTCACCATAAAGGATGCTCATCGTATTCTTCTCATTTAAATGTATGTTGATATGGACCAGCCTAAACACTCAAGTAAGGTTTCAACATAACATATGCTGTGAAGTTTTCTGTTTCTGCATGTTTGCTCTTTAATTGCATGCAGCACTGCTTTTCAATTTGTGAGTGAGTGATTTATCTGCTTGCTCTTTCGCTTGGCTGACAGAGCCCTGGATTTTTGTGTGCATGGGCATTACATGTGTTTTGGGGCCCTAAACCTTGCTCAACAGCACTCAGTGTCAATATACACTTCAGATGGACATGCCCCTACAGAAGAAGTGGTATTGATGAAGTAATGGAGTTTATTTGGCCAGCTTGGGTGAGGGAACGACTGGCCATGAGGACGAGGCCATCAGAATCTCACTATGTGATGGGTTGAGTTAAGGAGCTGTTTTAAGGAAGAGGGAGCATGGTTGCAGTGCTATGTGAAGCGAGCTACTGACACGGAGGAAAGGAAGCTTGTTACGTAGTGTTTATGATATTGTGAGTATATGAGGGTGTATATGATTGCTGGTGCTTGGAGCACGAGTGATGCACGAGTGGGGGTTGTCCTCATCCTGAACTTTAGTTTAAAATTCAATTTTAGGATACCAAGGCCTGGTCCAAATCAAAACTTTGCCCTACCTGCAAATTACAAACCTGTACCCTATTGTGGTTAATTTATTGTCAGAAGCCACTTGTTAATAGTTATAAATAAAATCATGATGGGGGGTATGGGTTTGTAATCTTTGATTCGTGGACAGGCCAAAGGTTTGATTTGGTGTCATTCCAGCATCTCCTTAAGTCTTTATTCTGTTGCTTCAACCTTCAGTAGTTATCATAGGGTATCATGCAGCCCCTTTAATTAGCCTTGTTAGAAATAGTCTTGATTCTTGTAATTTGTTCTCTTTGCGCATGAGACAGAGAGAGGGATGCGGTCAAGGATGTAGAAAGAGTGTTCTACAGCCTTGGGCAGATGTTTTTCAAAACACAAGAAGAAAACTATAATTTTAAACTAAGTTACGTTCCTTAGTTATTTCATTTGAATAAAATACACGAAAGGATGTGTCAGTGTTTATTTATGACTGTACACTTGCGTCTGTGGCCCTGCAAACACAGAAGAAGCTACTGAGTAAGCATTGATGTAACAGAGTAGTCAGGTGCACACTCTGAAACAAGGTGACATCATTTGTTAGCGAGGAACTGTCATCAGTGCTCAGCCTGCAGTGAGTGGGAGTGCCCCTCTGGGGGGACATGCCTGCTACAGTGGGTTGGTGTGCCCTCTGGTGTGCTGCGGTTGTCAGCTCTGACACTGTTACACACAATCAGGCAGGTTGTGCAAAACTTAAAATAGGACGAATTGTGGAGGTGGTGAATATAATACAAAAAACTATCCAGGCTTTATCATTTTTAAGGGAATTCTCTACATTTTGCTGGTTAGAGAAGCCAGGAGAGGACATCATTTTGAGCGTGATACAGGAACTTACAAAGAAGTGCTCTTTATCCGAATACACCCCCCCAGTGCCCAGGGAAAGGAGAGGACTGTGATGATTTTGGTCATCATGTGTCCAGTGAGAAGCACTGCTATAGCCACCACAGCCTAGGGAGGCCAGCCAGTCTAATCTGCGTGTGTCTTTAGCAGCTGTGCTGGAGTCAGTGTCGCTGGACAAGTTCATCCCAGAGAGCCCCCAGGCTGCTGAGTCAGGTGACATCTCCCCATGCCGGTCCCCCTCCACTCCACGCCACCTCCGGTACCGCCAGTCTGGAGGTAAGAGCTCAGAGTCTGAGGAAGCAAAAGCCCAGGACCCTGGGCTTCAAACTGGGAGAGTTTCATGGGTCTCCCAGTGCAAGGAGATCAGAGTGCATTTTATTGAGCAAAGGGGGCATGGTGCATTTACCAGGGTCTCTTCCAGTGATGTTAGTACTAGAGCATCAGGGCTCTGGCCTATGCTTCACACTGCTGAGCTTTGCAAAAACAGCATTGTCTGTGTGTGTGTGTGTGTGGGTGTGTGTGTTTGTCTTCATGAGTGTATTGCATGGCTTTTCTGTCGGTCTCACAACTTACACAAACAACATTAAGGCACAGAGTTAATTTGCATCTCCACCTTGATAGGCCATGGTCTCTGGCAAACCCACGTAAAAACACAAGTCCTGGAGGACTACAGTCTGGCAGATCTTGAAGGTGTCTTTAAACCCCCTGCTGCTTCCAGCCTGGAAATAATGCATAATTGGATCATGTTAGTAAATCGGAGGTTTGATTAAGGAATTGAGAGACGGAACTAAAAAAGATGACCCAGGACTGTACTTTTCCACCATTTGAATAAATTAGCTTGGTTCAAATGAGGAACAACAATTCTAGGAGTAGGATGAAGCTGATGGGGTGTGAAGCATTATGACATCCATCCCACTTTCCACATGGTCCTCCATCCAGCGCCACTGTGTGGACTTCACATCAAGGAAATGTGACAACTTAGTAAATGGCACACTTGTGTGTCATTCTGTCCAATTTCCACTGGTCTCAAATCAGTTGAATAGCGTGTGTTTGGATGGTAATAGGGGAAATTCAAAGTTTGCTGGAAGGAAAGTGAATCAATATTTGGTTTATTTCCATCAGCACATCATTGATGGTGTCTGAATTCACTTTCATTCCAAACAAACTGTGTCTTTGCCATTTCACTCATTCACATTTCATTTGACGTCCATCCTTTTTGGGTTTTCAGCAAGTCAGCAGTTTTCCATCTGGTTTTGGATGTCACAAATTGAACATTTAACATTTTCCAAAGTAACGATGGAGCCTCCTTAGGCACTGGCAGGTTAAATGGTGCCGGTAACTGACAGGCGGCCACAGCTCTGTGTCCCCATTGTGTGGCCGTGTTGGTTGATTATATTTGCTCTGCTCTCCTGCAGTCCAGTCGGTGGAGAACACGCGGTGCTCCATGTCCCCTGCCTCTGCTTTTGCCATCGCCACAGCAGCGGCTGGGCACAGCAGCCCGCCAGGTGAGCCCCTCTTTATAGCATCACACCCAGCCACAGCTGTGACCTCACGGGCCTGGCTGTATAGAGCCGGAGCCAGGGCACGACCAATTGTCTGGCATCGTGTTGCACTGTAAGCCAGCTCAATCATCACGTCAACACATTCATGCTTCTCATTGTTGCCGACGTATTTGAAAAGTAAAAAAATAATGATACTCTGTGCCTTTCCATTATGTCAGATAAATAGACGTTGGAGAAAGTTTTTGTCCTTTTAGGGTGTAGTCACATTGTTCTGTATGTACATGTGACATGACGGCATTTATTTGCACCGAGTTTTCGACATTTCTTTTCTTTCTCATTTTCCAGGGTTTAACAATTCCGAGAGGATGTGCGATAAAGAGTTCATCATCCGCAGAGCGGCGACCAACAGAGTGCTTAATGTTTTGCGGCACTGGGTCTCAAAACACTCCCAGGTATGGCCTGTTCCTCTGGTTGCGTTGGGTTTTCGCATTCAGTAGTATACGGAGCCCTGCCATATTTAAGAGCAGCTTTGATATTAAGAAAATAATGGAGCAAACACACAGGAAATGGTAGGTTGGCATTTGGAATCATATGATGCCAACACTCGTACATGCAGGGTGACCAATGTTAATGCAGACCTGGCAAAGACAGGCCCAAAATGAAAGGTAAAGACTACCTAAAGTCAACCTTGATGTAATTTCCATTTCCAAACCATAGACCTGCTTTAGCTCTCCAGTAAAACAAGAAGACATATTACTGTTAGAAATTATCGATTATAGAATAGGGGGACATCACAGTGAACAGACACCATCAACAAATTGAACGCTAACTAAATAAATACATAAGTAAATAAATAAATAAATATATATATATACAAAATTATGGTATATCCAAGTGTTGTGTTCAGAATTTCTGTTTTTAGATTCCATCAGAGCTCTACAATCAGATTCTCAGAGACAGGATTGTTACTTGGTTCCAGCTGGCATGTTGTGCTGGAAATAAGCTTATTTGAGTTCAGAATAAAGGGATATTGAAAGAGCCAACAGGAGTTCTTGGCTCTGTTCCTAAATGACCCCTCCCTGGTTCCAGTTCTTAATAAAGGTCAGTTTTAACTTGATAAAATCACAACTGAGACTTTGAAAACAAGGAAGTGATCCAAGGTGACTTTTCTTTGTTTGCTTCAAATTGTATTTTTTGCCCATTAATGGGCTGACCTGCAATGGAGGGTTGGTACTCCTATGCTCTACAGAACCATGGTGAAATTCAGAAGTGCAGACTTTAATGATTTTTGTTGTCTCTACAAAGAAAGGGTTAATACACAGTCCAAAAGCTACAGGAAGTTAGAAAAGCTATGTGAAGTCCTACTGTTTGAAACCATAGCACACAGGCACAGTAGAGCTGATTTATAAAGGGCACAAAGAGAAACTTAAGGCAGCTTACTCAAAGGAAGCAGAGCTAGATTAACACAACAATCAGTCTTTAGTCCAGGATTTAAGGCATGGTCACTTGGGGTTTTGCACAGTGTTGCACAGTGGACAACTGGTTGTTTGAAAGGCACTTTTGGGAAGGGGTTGGTTCCCAAGGAGTGCTAGCAGAGTTAAGAAAGTAAACTCATGTACATGTCAAATAGCCAACATGTACTTTTCTGGGTTGTCTTTCGTCACTTTCACAGCCATTTTCCTTGCCACAGTGGGCAGTAACCATAGCCTGACAACAGAGAAAAGCAGGGCTGTAAATGGGGAGCCGAGCATTTTAGTGTGTGATGGAGGGGGGAGCCTTAACTCATTGACTCAGTAAATGAAGGCCTAGGTGAAGAAAGAGGAAGGGAAGGAATAATCTGTGACGCTAAGACAAAGATTCATGTCTCTGTCTATGTGGCAGCTTTACACTATATTTTTTGAATGCCCTCGTGCACAGGGCTATACATTAGTCAGCCTTGCTTATCACAGAAACAGTGTTCTGTTGCGAGTCATACAACTCAAAATGTCACCAGATGTCCCTTAGGCTCTGTATGCTCAGCTTTAAACTTTGATCATGGTGGGAGCAAAGCTACTGCCTGAAGTCACAAACTAACACCCTCACAGCACAAGCCCTGGACTGAGGTGTCTGCTTAGCAAATAGATAATAACAAACAAGGCGAGTACCCAGGTATTATCGATCTCTGCAAATATCCATAAATCAATTAAAAATTAACAAGAGAAACAAACTAATCTAAACTAACAAAGACTGTTGAAAAAACAAAAAAGCTTGTTTTCAGTGCATTTGTGTCAGCCACCATTCTGTTGGAAACCTGACAATGCCAGGGAGGTTTTTCTGCTATAGATCCTGAGTCTCATTAAATCAGATTGCCCTCTAAGGCCCATCTTTTTGGTTTGCTTTGACATGCTCTTATCCAGCTCACCCTTAATGCAGCAGCGGTAAATTAAACTTGTTGGGCTTCATTGCTTACAAGACAAAGCGCTTTACTAACGAGGCGGGAGTGTTGTGCTTAGCATTGTAAGATTAAAACACACTGTCAGCCAAACACAGGCCTCAGCTATTCTTCGGCATTTTCTGCCCGGCTTACAGTCTAATGTATGGGCTCACCGAATTGATTTTGAATACACTTAGTCAATTTTTATTTATTTTGCAGCATTTTGATGTTCCACCAAATTGAACAAAGTAACCCCATTGTCATCCTTTTTTTTGTCGTTTGTATCACAAGAACACCTTCCAATTTCGCTTGGTGTAACAGCGGAAAGGAAATAGAGGGAAAATTCTCTGTCTGATAAAGTGGAGCCATAGTTTCTTTGCTCCTCCTTAAAGGGTAAATCCAAACTTGAAAATAATGTGTGCTGAAAAATGTACATAACAGCACACTGTCAACGTCCCAAATCAGACTATGCAAGGCATTCTCCTTATGTAATCTATCCTCATGTCAACACCCATTTTCTACTTTGAATCCTTACACTTTATAACAAGCTTAGTCCCCAAACTTGGCATAAGCATCTCCCATAACCTGGTCAATAATGTTGCCAAGCCATCTTCTGGTTGCTGGCATTCGTTTCTTTAATTTGAAATCTGCTGTGATTTATTACCAGTAGTTCCTGCCTTGGTACTCCCTGGGGACTTTCTTTAATAACATCTTTGAATGTGTGATAACAAAGCGATTCATATTAAATGAGCAAGTTTGAAACCTCAGGACTGCTCTATGTGTGAGAAATTGAAATTCTTGAGGCCTTAAATGAGTCTTTAGTGAGACAACACAATCTGGATTTTTGCGAAGTTGTTCCCCCTCAGTTGTGTAAGCGATGTGCAGACTTCACGAACATCAAAGAAAGTTGTGCTGGCTGCATTGAGATGAATCTCATCACAAATATAGATCAAACATGAATCCCAGTCATCTGCCTCTTCATTAGCCCTGCCTTGTGTTATTGAGATGAGACATCTGCTTAATTAATTTACTAAATGAGGAAGATGCATCCCTGATATGGGTTTAGTGAGATGTCTTTATGTGTGTGTTGGTAGTTCTCTAATTAAGTGTTTGATCAAAGATCTGAGGTGCTGCCCTTTGGATTAATGTAAGGTAATGGTTGTGAAAGTGAAGGGCTATTGGTAGTACTAGACCCTCCGGCAAAATGTCATCCTCCTCAGAATGCCAGCCAAGCAAAAACACAGGCAGGCTAATTAGAGACACAGCACGGTTGTGTGCAGGGGAGAGAGAGAGAGATCGTGAGAGAGATCAGCCAGTAACAGTACCAGACATGACTTTATTCTATTCCATAGACATTTTTTCACACACACACCCAAGCTAATGTGTTCATGCAGAGTCTTCAATTTGTTGTCGTGTTGTTGTTTTATTCACATCACTCAGAACTGCTAGGGACACAGCTTTATCCAGTTGTTCCACAAAACGTGTTTGAAATAGTTCAGTAAATGGGAAAGTCAAAAACCACTCCCTTCTCTGTAAAGTTGACATTTTTATTAATTTTATTTCCACTTAGCTGGACCTCAGTTGGTCTTCCGGAGGGTTTTTCTTATCAAGAGTTTAAAAAATAAAATAATAAAAAGCAAAAGTGTTTGGTTTTTCTATTCAAATTAGCCATGGCCTTTAGTCCTGGTTTACTGTGCCTTTTTGCATTATATATGTATGGCCTAGTCTGAATAAAACAATCTCTGTTTTGCATTGCATGAAAGTTATTTTCTTATTCTTGCATTTAAATGTAAAAACTCTACATTAAAATGCAGATATTGGTGTTTAAAGCTGTCACATAAGTGAGATTTGGCAAGAACCTGATATTAAGGTGCAATTATAGTTGTATATTTGCTCATTTGTCATTTTGAACTGTTCATGTAAATGCATTCTGCTTCTACATTCACTGATGGCAAATCAGAATATACTCTATTTTCTCTATCTTTATTTACACAGCTTTATTCAGCATTACAGTCTATTGAAGACATAACCTTGTTATACATTAAACACTTCAGATTAGAAGAAGTGTCATGTGGAGAAAACCCAGAACCTGGGGGGAAAATTGCTGAAGATCTGGTAGCATGTTTATACTCCTTGGGAGACGAGGAAGTATTAGTCAACTGATGGCTAATTTTCTTTGTTGAAGTAAACTCAGTATTTTCTAGTTTCTGATTATTTGCTTATACACTCTTAAGATTTCTACAAAAATAACATAAAATAATAGAAATAAAGGAGCAATTATATAAAACAATGACTTCAGATCAATCATTACACGTTCATGCAATTCTGATGCCACTAACTTTTGCAAATATTTGTTGCATTTGTACTGTGTAAAACCTGTAATAATTTTTTTTTTTCTTAAATTCTTTTCGTGGGTTACATGATTTTCTCACAGATGCAGAAAACTGTCCATGTGTGTTAAATAGTATTCCTGTATTGTAAAACCCTTGAATATAATACTTAATAATAATATTAATTAATTAATTAATTAAATAAATAATTAAGTCAGCATCTGCTCTGGCAGGTACATGAAACAGGGAAATGTGCTTCAAGCTGAGAGAGGAAAGCACGAAATAAAACCAGGGAGTTTAATTGTTGATTGTAACTCATTCCAGTCATGAGCAGCTGCACATTGGAGTGAGTTACGCCCAATGGCAACAGACACACGTAGGACAGTGAAGCTAATCAGGTTGCTTGATCTGAGATTAAAAGAGGGGACTGATATTATCAATAGTTTGCTTAGATAGTGTGGTGATTTTCTGATTAATGTTTTAATGAGTCTGTACCAATGGCATATTCAGCATGTTTGGCGTGAAGGCCAGTTAACCAGAGTGTAAAGATCACAGTGATCAGAGCGGTAGGGATGCCTGTGACTAATTGTATTGTAGAATTATATACTGCAACTTTGTCAATAACATCCCCATTATCTAAACTGGGAACTACTAAAATCTGGAGAATACTTTGCTGGGCGTGTAAAGCAAGATTTATTTCAATAAAGGAAGCCAAGTCTAACCTGTATTTTGATTTGGGTTTAAAAGCCAAATGCCCAGATACTTATAGACCTCTACCTGCTCAAGAATAATGTTACTTAAAGCACCAATTCTGCAACCCTGGTAAGGACCTGCAGTTAATTAGTAGAGATTGAACTTCCCTTCCAAATAATATACATTACATTTTATCAGCATTAAGCCGAAGACGTAGATCACAAAAAGCCTTTTGAATTTGATTAAAACTCCTTTGCAAATCAGACTGTACTGAAGAGGCTTGGTCCAGATTAATATAAAATAGTGTCATCAGCATAAAGATGGATATATACCCTGGACAATACAATTAATAGAAATAGGAAAAAGAGGTCTGTTTAAAATGTAGTCTCCATTAAAGCCAATGCTGCATAGCGTATCCAAAATAATTGATTTATTCCATAATCTTAGAGAGACAAGGTAAAATGGGCCGATAGCAATTGGGATCTGTTCCATCACACCCTTTGAAAGGAGGCACAACAAAGACAGACTTCCAATTGAGGGGGATTTCAGCTCTTATAAAAGAAAGATGAAATAGATATGCCATTGGTGAAGATATTAAATGAGAAGCTGGTTTTAAGAAAAAAAAATATCAATAGTCAGTTCCAGCAGACTTTTTAGCATAGATTTTTCGCAACTCATCTAGAACTTCCAAATCAGTCCTTATCTGAATTGCAATAAAGATAGTATTGTTGGCTATGCCCCATTTAAAGGCTGTTAGAGCTTTTTATTAAGTTAATAACTTATCAAGCATTAACCTTGAAGATTCATATTATTAATATATTTTTAACCGCAGCCATCAGGGGTTTCTGAGAAAGACAATTAAGAAATGTACAAGAACAATTTCTATGAGAAGATCGATGTTGTCAAGCGAAACTGACTTGAGACTTGATTGAGGCCACCCAACACCTATCACTTGGGATTTAGTCACGGTCCTCCAGTGGTGAAGGGTTTGATTAATGTGCAATAAGGCCCTGAAAAGACACACATAACTATGTTTAAGACAATCCTGATGCTGCAACAATGTTAGCAATATTTAACGTTGAATATATAACCGTAATATATTGTGTATTTGTACAGGATTTTGAGATGAATGGGGAGCTGAAAATGGGAGTAATATGTCTGCTGGAAGAAGTGCTACGTGACCCCGATCTTCTGCCTCAAGAAAGGAAAGCAACAGCTAATATCCTAAGGTACCCCTTGTAATCTGCATCTGGCAGAGACTTCTATCCAAAGCAAACTAGCAGTTGATCTGTGTATCAAAGGACTGCTGTTGCAGTCACTTTCATGATTCTGAGTTCTTTTGACAACATCAAAATCCATAGAACAACCAATATGTAAGTGGAAACAGGAACAAGGAAATAGAAAGAGAACCTGATCTCAAATTAAAACGACAAAAAATGCTATCTGACCAGCATGGGGTTTGGCATAATAGTACATTTTACATATATATATATATATATATATATATATATGTATATGTATATGTATATATATATATATATATATATATATGTATGTATATATATATATATATATATATATATATACACTCACCTAAAGGATTATTAGGAACACCTGTTCAATTTCTCATTAATGCAATTATCTAATCAACCAATCACATGGCAGTTGCTTCAATGCATTTAGGGGTGTGGTCCTGGTCAAGACAATCTCCTGAACTCCAAACTGAATGTCTGAATGGGAAAGAAAGGTGATTTAAGCAATTTTGAGCGTGGCATGGTTGTTGGTGCCAGACGGGCCGGTCTGAGTATTTCACAATCTGCTCAGTTACTGGGATTTTCACGCACAACCATTTCTAGGGTTTACAAAGAATGGTGTGAAAAGGGAAAAACATCCAGTATGCGGCAGTCCTGTGGGCGAAAATGCCTTGTTGATGCTAGAGGTCAGAGGAGAATGGGCCGACTGATTCAAGCTGATAGAAGAGCAACTTTGACTGAAATAACCACTCGTTACAACCGAGGTATGCAGCAAAGCATTTGTGAAGCCACAACACGTACAACCTTGAGGCGGATGGGCTACAACAGCAGAAGACCCCACCGGGTACCACTCATCTCCACTACAAATAGGAAAAAGAGGCTACAATTTGCACAAGCTCACCAAAATTAGACAGTTGAAGACTGGAAAAATGTTGCCTGGTCTGATGAGTCTCGATTTCTGTTGAGACATTCAGATGGTAGAGTCAGAATTTGGCGTAAACAGAATGAGAACATGGATCCATCATGCCTTGTTACCACTGTGCAGGCTGGTGGTGGTGGTGTAATGGTGTGGGGGATGTTTTCTTGGCACACTTTAGGCCCCTTAGTGCCAATTGGGCATCGTTTAAATGCCACGGCCTACCTGAGCATTGTTTCTGACCATGTCCATCCCTTTATGACCACCATGTACCCATCCTCTGATGGCTACTTCCAGCAGGATAATGCACCATGTCACAAAGGTCCAATCATTTCAAATTGGTTTCTTGAACATGACAATGTACTAAACTGGCCCCCACAGTCACCAGATCTCAACCCAATAGAGCATCTTTGGGATGTGGTGGAACAGGAGCTTCGTGCCCTGGATGTGCATCCCACAAATCTCCATCAACTGCAAGATGCTATCCTATCAATATGGGCCAACATTTCTAAAGAATGCTTTCAGCACCTTGTTGAATCAATGCCACGTAGAATTAAGGCAGTTCTGAAGGCGAAAGGGGGTCAAACACAGTATTAGTATGGTGTTCCTAATAATCCTTTAGGTGAGTGTATATATATGTATATGTATATATGTATATGTATATATATATGTACACCTCTACCCCGTATAACACAGTCCTCAGGAGCCAAAAAATCTAACCATGTGTTACGTAAAATCATGTTATAGCAAACTTGTAAATAAATCTGTTCTACAATGGTTAAATTGTATCTCCTTTCTTCAATTACAACAATTATTTTATAAGCTTACTTAAAACATACAGTTTTAACACCACTGGTACTAAACACTGCAACATGGTCTGCGTGTCATGCTTAGGAAAAATGCAAAATTCACATAAAATCTCAGAAAATGCTTTTATTTACACATCCTTACAAATTGTTGTAAACAAATATTTTGGTACACAGATTATACACAGATTGTTAAGTAGTATGAACTATTAAATAGTTTGAAAACATTTTGGAGATGAAACATTTAAAAGGTTAAAAGGGTAAAGTAATCAACATATTTAAACTGTCAGCATTATAGCTTTAATTAAGACTTGTAGACAAGACAAGAAGATTGGAGTGAAAGTTTTAAAATGCTGTAAATGCGCTCGGCTTTGTATTTCGACTTTCAAAACCAGTTTTGCTTTTTGCATTATATCCAAGTTTGTGATATATTGCATTGTGTGTGTGTGTGTGTATATATATATATATATATAATTTCTACTGATAACATGTTTAATGTCATCCTTGCCAGTGCCCTTTCTCAAGATGACCAAGATGATGCACAGCTAAGGATAGAGGATATTCTTCAAATGGTGAGTGTCCTTTCTGGGTAATAGCAAATGAGCCGTTACTGGACCGGTCCTGTACACCACGGGCAACTGCTCTAATATGTTTCTAAACCTCAGTTAGGGTTGAAGCTGAGCTTTGAGAGTCAATTGTAATGAAGTTTAGAGACGTCACCAACAGAGTCTTTATAAACAGGAGCATCTGCATTCCTCGTCACTGGGCCAGATGGCATCTGTTTGATTTAGCACTCAGTAGATCATCTGGGTTTAGTACTGCAATGCATCAATCGCTGTTAAAGAAAGTTATTTATCTCCCAACCTTTTGCTCATTGACTTTATCATTCACAAAACCTACAACCCTGCATCAAAATCTTTGATGGAAAAAAGCTCACCAGATTCTCCTGCCATGGTTGTATTAGTGAAGTGTTGATGAAGCAGCTGCCCCTTGTGATGGACATGTAACCAATAATCCTCCTCTATTGTTTTATAATACTTGTTTTAAATTCTAATTTCCCTTGTATGACGGCTGCTTTCATTGTTAATTTATGCATTTTTGTTCTTGTCTTTTTTCCCCGCGTTTATCGGGGGGAAAAAATCCTTTACATTTATTCAATTAATCCCCTGACTGTGGAACAGACAAGCTGCCCCTTTCTATACTTCATCTTGGTAAGCATTGCTCCTTAACTATCCCTAGAGAGACACCACTAAACCATCTGCTACTGTAGACTCTTTACCTTTGTTTCCTTATGTCTTCCTCTCATCCCTTCATTGTTGTGACCGACTAGGAGGCTGCTGAGTCACCTGACGAGACCTTAGCTCTGATCACCTGGTTGTCAAAGACTAGAGTTCTGAGTGGCAGCCACCAACACGGGATGTTTCTCACATGTCTTTTGCTGCAGTTAATAGGATGTCTCCATAGGGATCCAAAATTCTTCAGAGGCTGTTACAGTGACTAATGAGGTGCACAAAAGAATAGGGACATCCTAGCTATTTATCCTGTCTTTGCTAATGCTTATTGATTCCAGACCTTCTAACAAATAAGCATGTAAACCGTGGCCTGGTCTTTTTGTTGAATATGATCTATTTCGTTTTTATAGTGCCTGCCGTCTTCAGTTCTGAAAGAGCCTCAGCTTAATTTCAAGTTAGGCACATAATAAGGCACGAATATTATTGGCAGATGTGAAACAATATTATGCATTTTGTTTTTAAATATCAGTTCACGACCACTAAAGAAAAATTGTCAGTTTTAACTGGAGCCAGATCATATGAAAATCGCCCTGTGTACCAGACCAAAACCTCTGTGTACCGCTTCCTTTTCACATTGTTTTCATATGCATGAGTGAATTCGTTAAACAGGAGTTTTAGTGTCATTTTTGACTTTTTACCATCCATTCTTAATGCACTGGAAGAGAAGAGTTCCTTGCCTTCTGTGCAAACGTACAAAACTGCACATGCAAAACCTCTATTCATCTGAAACAGGAACACAAGCTGTCAGCCAGTAACAAGCTCTAGGGACCATTAAACAATGACCTCTCGATGTTAAATCAATGTCCACAAGCCAACACTTGTTTTTTCTTCTAAATATGAAACTTCATTGAAAAGGGCTGCTCTGTTCGTTAATCCTCGGTCCTGCTTGCCTGGCTGCTTCTGACAAATTGACTTTGCTGCCTCTGGGCAAGTCAATACACTTGAGGTTTTTCGTCTCGTCAAACAGTGGCTTAACAGTCACAAATAAGGTTACAGCTGCTCGGTGCCAAATACTCAATATTTCAGATGTCGCCTGGTATGGATTAAAGGTCCCTAATCTGTAAATTATGTTTTAGGGTGTTAATCAGCGAGTGGGTGTCGGTACAGAGAGAAACAAAGACTTGTAGGTGTGTGGTACAAGATACAATGAGTTTCACTTTATTTGTGAAAAAGATCTTTGCCATTTTGGAAGGTATTCTACATTATGCCTGTTCAAATGAGAACATTTAGGTTCCTGAAACCCATACATGTTTGTTCTACTTTTTGAACATTTTATTTGACTTGTATATACATTTATAGTTATTGAGATATTTATTTTTGTCTTTTAATCACTTTCTGACCTGCAGAGAAACCGTATTGGACATCTCTAGCCCTTGTATCCCTTTCTCTCTTCACCCCAGCCTTTGGTTACTGTGCTCTTTCAATCCCATGCCTGAGAGAAAGTACACACTGATGATCCTTATTAACCACAGCTCTTAATTCAGTTTAAATCTGCAGTTTATGCTGCTCACAGTCTGTTTATGCCTTCTGTGGGCCCATTGTGGAATTGCACCTCTTACTCCTTAGCTATTTTGCAATAGAAAATAAAATAAATAGGTACATTAAATGTCAGCAAGATGGCATGTTTTATGTTTTCATGTCATCTGTTCATTAAGCTACCATACAGTTGTGTTATTTAAGGCTTATCTATGTCAGTGATCCCATTTGTTTCTATATGTAGCATGGCCAGCCATTTGAAAACCGTATCTTTATGCTGTGCTGTATACTGCATATTCAGTGACTGGTTTTTACTTAGTATATTTAAACATACTTTAAAAGTAATTTGGTTGTTAATTTGTTTTTTGTTTTCTAAATGGGCTGTTCCAAAAGAATGATTAAACTATTCTTCAGCTTCTATCTGTACACTTGAATTTCTGTGTGGCAATATTGTGCAAACCAGTCAGACTGTTTTGGTCATGTAGAGGAGAAATTAGCCACCTCCCTTGGCCCATGATTAGCGGCTACAAAGAGTTTCAAAATCAGAAGGAACATCAGCACCTTCTCAGCCCATGACAAATCCTGTTTTGCAGGGCTCTACTTTAAACCATCCTCAGCAACAAATTTGTAAAATGTAAAAACAAAAATCAGGGAAATTATCACATTGTTATAAGGTAACCCTGATGCTTGTCTTTTTTTTTTTTTTAATTTAACAAACCTGATAAAAGTAATTGCCTAAGCTAAGAGATTTCCCTTCTGACAGCTGAAGAATACAATTTTTCATCCCTGGAGATATGAGCTATTGTACAAAATTCAAAGCTTTTCTTGTCTGATGTTCAACACGACTTCGCTTCATAATTATAATCTACTAGATCAGGCTGACTAAACACTGAAATTAAAGCACTTTCAAACGATATCTTAAATCTTAAGCTTAAATATGCCCCACCTTAATCGCCCGAATAAGTACACAAACATAATTGCCTATATGAATACGGGCCCTGTTCTTTTACATTAGTTTAAATTACTGCATTAAAATAGTCTTTCTGGAGAGCTTCTGTTCCAATAACAGCCCAGTCCCTTTTTGCAGTTACTTCGCGGTGGAGAATACTGTTTGGTGCCATTGTGTTCGACCGGCCCTGTGCTGACCATTGTCCACACTGTTTTTCCCTCAACAGGCCGAGTGCCCCAAAGCGGAGTGTTTTGAGACTCTGTCGGCCATGGAGCTCGCTGAGCAAATCACTCTACTGGATCACATTGTGTTCAGGAGCATCCCCTACGAGTGAGTTCACTGTGACCCCACACCTTCACTCTTCAAGATGATTATTGTATTTCTTCCACTGCTGCTGCTACTACTACTATCACTACTACTATTATGTCTAGCTATAACCTAACTTATCTTCTTCTTTCTCTTCTTCTTCTTAACCTTGCTCTGGTATCATGAAAAAAGTTACATTGACAGTACCATTGGGGTGGGGTCACAGAGACCCCATGGTACCACAGCAGGCTTAATCATCATAATCTTTGTCATCTTCATCTTTTTCTTCCTGGAATGGAGAATGGAGATTCTGATTTTATAATAGAAGACAACTGACACTTTATTTTTTATAGTACTTAGAATAAAGAACATGGAATGCCATTGCCAACAATACAAATGATTCAGTTAGTCTTTCTTATCTTTCAGGGAGTTCTTGGGCCAAGGATGGATGAAGGTGGATAAGAACGAAAGAACCCCTTACATCATGAAGACCAGCCAACACTTCAATGATGTAGGTGAAGCTGCTGCAAGCTCTGGAAATCTTAAATTGTACCTACGCTCTCATCCATGAACTCGCACTCTACCTTTATTTGCCACAGGGGTGCCACTGAGTAGTAATTTAGGGGGATGTGCTGAAGGACCCCTTCTTCTACAACTACTCTACCCATCTCTGTCCCTACAGATGAGTAACCTGGTGGCCTCCCAGATCATGACCCACACAGACGTGAGCTCGCGGGCAAACTCTATAGAGAAGTGGGTGGCGGTGGCGGACATTTGCCGTTGTCTCCATAACTACAACGGCGTGCTGGAGATCACCTCCGCACTCAACCGCAGCGCCATCTACAGGCTGAAGAAAACCTGGGCCAAGGTGTCCAAGCAGGTGAGTGGATTTCACTAATGTCGACTATAAGTGGTCTCGGTCAGCATGGGCCAGATTATACTTCTCAAGGTGAAATGAGTGAGATTACACAGATGGGGGGGTGTGGGGGTGAACAGTGTGGCAAAAATTACACCCAGATGTGCTGGCATTTTCTTTCACGTCACTTGTGTGAGTATTTTTCTGACCAAACATTTATAAGAATATTCTCATACTTTGCAGGACCACTATATGTTTTGGTCATTTTTTTTCTCTTTTTAACAAGTGAATATTTGGAATTAGACATGCTTGGAACTTTAAAGTTGGGCTACAAAGTGTTCATGCTTTGCCGTGATATAATCTGGGTCCCCATTGGTTAAACTTGAGAGCATTAACCAATGCGAATGCCCGTACCAAAGAACAGTACTGACACAGGTTCCAAACATTGTGGGGTTGATCCATGTCTTTGTTTTGGAGGTTTTTGTATCAGTTTATTTATGTTTTTTGGTAAAGATGTTGAAATGCCTCATACAGAGGTCCGAACACATATGAGCCTTGACCTGTCAAAGATCTGTCTAATCCCACAACTTTCTGTGCAAGGTTCCTTTGTTTATTTTTTTTTACTTGTACCTGCCTAACTAATATTATCTGCACTGTTTTAGCAGCATGTTCAGTTTCTTTCCCTTAAAAGGCAGGGCTTTGCTCAGTACATTGACTCCCCAGGGAAGAGCTGGGGAGTTTACCATGTCTGTGGAGTGCTGGAAGTGAATGCAGCAAAGTCTGGAATGATAGAAGGATCTCAGTTCACATTGGCATTCAAACAACTGTTACTTTGTTGCATACTTTTTCTCTACTTATTTTTTGCAGTTGTTGGCCTATTTCTAATGAGTAAGGATATGAATGCTTAACATAGCTGTAACATGCTTATATACAACATCACACACAATAATAATTTTCCATCAATGAGAGTCTTATTGTTTTAAAGAGACCAGCTCCCTCAGTGATCTGTCCTGCTTCTCTTTCAGACTAAAGCACTGATGGACAAGCTTCAGAAAACTGTGTCATCTGAAGGGAGATTTAAAAATCTGAGAGAAACACTTAAAAAGTGAGTTATTTTCCTTTCGTTATTTCTTTCCCTTTATTTTTTTATGTAGTTCTTCTGTTGTTCAATTGCTGTAGTCCTATAGTATCACTCCATCTAACACTGCATTTCTGTAATACCTCACCAGCTAGATCACTCCAAAAGAGTACAATATAAAGCAAATGATGGATCACATAAACGATGCACTGCCACATGACCTGGTATACAATTTAAATGACTACTGTAATATAATTACTATAAGCAAGTAGGTATAGCATCTGATTAACTTAATGATTCAGATTTTCTTCTTTTTTGTTTTTGAAATGAATATCAAAGTTACACTCACACATACTTACCCCAACAGCAAAGTGTCAACTTCATTTTTCAGGATGCCCACATGAGACCATTTCAAAGAAGAATTAGATTAGGCTATTTTTGAAAAGTTCTTTGTCTGGAAGCAACTGTGCATGTAGTATGAAAACATATGAATATGGCCCATCATAGTTTATGTGTGAAACGCTCAACCAGCATCTTTGTCTTTTAGCTGTAACCCCCCCTGCGTCCCTTACCTGGGGATGTATTTAACAGACCTGGCTTTCATAGAAGAGGGGACTCCAAATTTCACTGAGGAGGGCCTGGTGAACTTCTCCAAGATGCGGATGGTATGCGTATAACATACAGCTTTGCTGTTGTGTATTTAGTCATATACCCCTATAATCTCTGAAACTGGTCCACCTGGAAATACTGCTTTTGAGCTAGCCATATGCCATACAGAAAGCATAGAATATGCCTGTTATAGATTCACTATTTCTAACATCATTGGCATTTATCTCTTACAGAATTCAAATCTCAAGAATGTGTCATTTTACACATCTTCCTTTAAGCTGATATTTTTCCCAGAATGCATTGGTTACCACAACAATGATTCATTTATTTCTGGGTTTTGTTTTTCTATCTTCTTGGCAGATTTCTCATATCATTAGAGAGATCCGTCAGTTCCAGCAGACCCCGTACAGAATAGAACACCAACCAAAGGTAACCCTAAATGTTTTGTTTTTCATTTATGTCTAATAATATTACCCCCTGAGCAAATCAGAGATTTAAGGCAAGTAGTCTAGTCTTCATGCTGCACAAGACTTCCAAAACAACAAGTAATCTAGTACAAGAAATATGTTGTGTTAGAGGCTCCCCAGTGAAGGATTTAATAAAGCCCTGTGCTCAGGATGCACATTAAGCCCTACAAATTGGAGAAAACAGGTTTCAATCAAGTCTTCCAGATTGTAGCAAGAAGTTACAGTGGCAGTGCTAGTGTAGTCTGGTCTGGTAATCTGCTGAGTAAAGCTGGCAGTGGGAATCATCTGCTTTGCCAGCTGCCTTCTGCCTTTTTGACTTCCGCCGTAAATGTGAGGTCCATGCCCACCTTCATAGTGATGCTTGGTTGACCGTTTCTCTCAGGTGAAGTGCACTGTTCCTCTTCAGCACAGTATCTCGTCCTTACAGGAGGTTGAATGTATTTTACAGTTGCCGTCTCTCTCTCCCTCAGGTTACCCAGTACTTACTTGACAAAACCCTCATCATGGACGAAGACACCCTTTATGACCTGTCCTTAAAGATCGAACCCAGGCTTCCAGCATGATGGGTAGCTTCAAATTCAAAGAAGAGGACAGAGGACACAGAGCAGGCCGTGTGCTTTGGAATGACAGGAGGGGAGTAAACCAAACAGGGGGAAACAGAGAGAGAGAGAGAGAGAGAGAGAGAGAGAGAGAGGCAGAGAGGCAGAGAGAGTGAGTGAGGGAGGGCATGAAATAATATGAGTGTTTGACAGTTGGGGAAAGAGATAAACAAAGGCAGAGAAACAGACAAGTGAGGAGTCCTTGCCAAACATTTACACAACATCCTGCAACATTTTGCAGGTGATGGACTTGGTGCAGATGAACACTCTTACAGTCTGGAGGTTTGTGACTGAACAAAGTCGTAACTGGACACACTGAGTTGTTCAAAAGGGATGTGACTCCTTTCTAAGGATCAAACAGAAACGATGAGCGAGGGGTCTTACATAGATTTGTAGGAGAACTAGAGAGGAAACATTAGTCTTTATTTTCAAAACACTGAGGGGTCAATGGGGAACAGGTGTAAAAGGGAAATGTAGCATGTGCGAAGAACATTAATAACAATTACTATACTTCAGCATTTCCGTCCCCAGTCCCTGTCTGATACTACAGAATCACATTGCTACTATGGCTGGGCAATCCCTGATCCAATCTCGCACAGGCTTGCTTAAAGAATAGGCTTTGCATGAATCTTAGAAGGATTTTCTGCTTTAACTTTTAATCCTATTACGTCTTTGTCATCAGAGAAATTACATCTGTGAGAAAACAAAAATGTTTGCAACCAATGCAAGGAAACCGCATGCTGCTGCCCCTGCTGTCACTGTGCGCTTCCGATTCACTAAGTTTTGTGTGCACTTTCTCCGCTCTGTTGTTACAATAGGGTTTGTTAGCTACCACATGCAGGAGATGTGAGATCATTTATTAACAATATGAAGTAAATGCAATATCCAGAAGGAAACTCTTTCAAATAGTGCTATTGGACCTTTAAAGACACAACAGTCAGGACCTTGGCTTATTGTCTGCTCCGCACCTCCTACAACACAGTGCTTTGGAATTCAGGCCACTGGTCCACCATCAAACTAGACTGATTTGCCTGCGATTCATCTCCTCTGAGTGCTGACCCGACCCAGTCTTGCATATCTTCTGAGATCTGGCAGATACACAAGGCGCTATACTGCAGGTTATTCTTGGACGTCAAGCTCAGTAAATCTGTTATTTTTAGCTTTCTCTATAAACTGCTGAGCCGATGTGTAAGGTTGTGTCCCAGTATTAGTGTGTGATTAAGAGAGCACCAGTATTCTGTATGTTAAGAGGTTATATGTTAAATATAGAAAAAGGACTTCAGTGACAAACACTGCCATTCCCTTGATATTGATTGTCTCATACACAACCATGTGGAATTAAATTTGATAAATAATACAATTAATTAAATTTGATTATTACATATTCCATTCCGAATACAAAGAAAACAAAATTAGTATTCCAATGAACGGCAACTAGGATAAAACTGGCCTAGTAATGTCTCCTAGTAAATAAATGGACAAGAAATTAAAATGCTATAGAAAAACATATCTTGACAAATCCTAACCTTTTGCCACTGCCATTCCAAACAAACTGATAAATAAACTCACGATGTAGAGAAGATACTGGGTCTTCTTGTGCACAGGAGTATGTCTCTCTGCAATGTTTTCAGACCATGAGTCAGATGCGACCCCCAATTCCACTGGGTCACTCTGTGTATGGCCTGGGAGAGTTTACAGAGTGTGACCATGAAGCTTGGCTCCAATTTTATGTCCTGCCAGCTTCAGATCCCTGTTGGCCTACTTCTGTACTTCTGTACTTCACAGTCTGAAGATTATTAATGCCGGTTTACACAATATACTGTGAGAAAATATTCTCCAAAACTCTATGGAGCCACTGTTGTCCAAATAGATGTGTTCTTAACCCCCATCCCCACAGGAGATTGCAATGCAAGTCTGCAGTGAAGATGTATTATTGTAATCAAACAGCAAACAAAATAATTGGACTAATACGTTTATTTAGCAAAGGAGATGATTCTCCACTTTCTGAACATTCTGGAAATACTTAAAAAAAGATAAAGAAAATGATAAGTCAAGTTCTAAAAATTATACAAATAAAAAATCCATTGTAATGTAAAATGTAAACAGTGTGGTGCTAGTGACATTTTGCAAATCCTGTCCTTTTTGGAAATGCTGAGATGTCACACATAACCCAGGGCTGACTTCCAGACAGTGAATGTTAACAGGAGGAAATCTGAGCATCCATTCTCCATGCACAGGGAGGTAGGACTGCAAAATCAGAAGCGGATGAAATTACACTTAAACAAACAAGTTTATTATGCATGTTCCTTTCAATGGTCTGCAAGGATACTTTACAGTTCCTTTGATGGGATAATTAAGGTTTGCTTGGAAAACAGTAGTTCATAGAAAACCTACAAAGCTCAATTTCATATTTGTATATTTCAGTTTTCGCTGGGAAAGGCTGTTCATTTTGAATTCTAACTTGTAACTGCATTAGAATAGGTACTGTGTGCATGCTTGTTAAGTTCATCTCAGCATGTAATGTAAACATAACTAAGTAAGTCAAGATTTAAGCCAACAAAGATCACCCAATCTAACTTTATATTTAAGCTTTGACATATAAACCCTGGGTAGCCTGATTTTGGTTTCCAGTGTGAGAGCATGGAATTGCAAAGTGTAGGGAGGAATTTTATATTTCTTTATTTCAGAGATAAAAATCTTTAATATTGGTCACTTCTCAGAGAGGTTAAGTCATTACACGTATAGTAGTCGGTGCACTTGTTTGTAAATTTCCACTGTGCTCATCATGTATGCAACATGTATCCAGCAGTGGTTATGTGTCTGTTTCAACCCCCTAAAAATGTATCTGTTTTCAATGCCTTTTTAATGTCACTTACAGTCAGGAACACAATTGGCACCACTTTTGTAAATAAAATTAAATACACACAGATGATCATATTTCTGAATTACAATTACAGCCATTAAACTATTCAAAACATATTTATTGGTATTAAAAAGCCACCTTATACGTTTCTGTGCTATCGGGTACATCTGTACAGGGTTTGTCTTGAATTGTTAATTTTTGTGATTGACATTTTTGCAGGCTTAAACGGAAAAGTCGGATCATGACAGAGATTTTTACTACCGTGTGTTCACTCCTTTGATCTGTGTGCAGTGTTGCTGTTCCTCTAAGAGTTTGTCTCTTTGGTGTCCCTTCCATTCACTTCTGAAGAGTGAAACACTGTCAACAATCACTGGGGATGTTTCTGCTGTTTGCAGTTTGTGTATACCTTTAATGGAGAACTGTCTCTTACTGAAACAATGACTCCCTCTACTGTTTGCATGTGTAGGTATTTGTTACGAGACTGTGGGCTAGATGTACTAAGAAAGGTCAGTGCAGTACCAATATAGCGCAATTAGCGTCTGTGTTGCACTGATTTGAAAACATACAAAAAAAAATGCTTCTGTGTACTAAACAAAATCGTAATGAAGATACAGATTTAAATATATTACACAAGATCATTGTGTGAGTTTTGCAACATCAAAAAAACAACAACGTATAACCCTGGTTCTTATATGGGCCCGGTTATAGCACCTCTCCGTGTAGGTGAAGACACTCCCCGTGGAAATCGTCGTGCCCTGCATGCCATGTGCATGTGCAGTGCCATCACTCTCCAATCTACAATAGCCTGTGTATTTTAAGATCCCTGTATTTTGACATGTATGTCACTCTTCAAACCTGATCATTCCTTATGTATTCTACATCGGTTTGGGCATTGGTGCAAAAACACAGTGATGCCACTGGCGTGAAACCAGTTCGGAAAGAAAAAGGGGCTGCTGCTATTGATATGACCTTTAATCCCATGTCAGCAAATATTTTTATAGTGTATGTATTAATGTATTTATTTTTTAAATATAGATAGATGGATATATAATTTAAATGCTTTGGGTATTTTCCTTCAGGGTAGCTGCTTTAAGCATGTATGTATTGCTGTTGTCTTAATTCAATTTAGGTGTAGTGGCTGTTAATTGACCCCTTATTCCAGTTCAATTTTAGGATTGCAGTAGGTGGTACCAAACCAAAAGCTACACTATATGCTTATCTTACTAAATTATGATTTGGCCTTTTACCTATATAAGTGTGTGTAACCACAAATTACATGTAATAACTCTCAGAGGTTACAATTTTAGAGAAACCATATTCAGTGCATTTATATGGCTGTTTTGTTAGCTTCCTCATACTCTTCAAACAAAATGTAATTCCTGTGAAATGATACCCTGGTTTCTAACACAGTCTTCAATCTCAATTAGATCATGTTTTGCTATCTGCTTTCTCATGCATGTCTGGTTTAGACAAATTATGAAGAACTCGATTCAATTTCGTAGTCCTTTATCAAGAGCTGTTTTATTAAGTATGAGCTAAAACTGTTTCCAGCTGTAGTCTGATCCTGGCCAAGCCTGGTGTAGTCATGAAGGACATGTAGAAGTAAACACAAGCAAAATGAATGTCTTTCAGAATGGTGATAAAATACATTACAAATAAAGATCTAAAGAAGTGGGAGTTGGGGGCCGAAGGGTTTATAGCAATTCTTAGCTTCTGCTTGTGTGGCTAGCTTCATCTGATTTAATATTTATTTTACCCAATATTTATTTTACCCTTTTTGTGTATATAGCGTGTCAGAAACGTGTCCTGTATAGTTTTATTATTTGAATATTTGGAATTGCTCCACTGTGAAACATTTTGTTCCTTATTTCTTTGTATTGTTATTTTATTTATTTATTTTTGTTTTGCAAGCTACTATAGATTTTGGTGTTTCACTTTGCAGAAATAGGGGGAGAAAATGTAGCGAGATTATTTTAAAAACTTTTTCTTTTTTCTTTTATAATCCAGTATAAACAGCCAGATACCACACTGCGTTAATTGAAAAGTGCACAGCCAAGCATGATGTTTATGTTCCTGAATGCTACTCCTAAACTGGGCATCTGCTTTGTACATTATTGTATAAAATATTGTCCTTCTTTTATTTATTATTATTATTTTGCCCATTGATTATAACCAGAGGATGTACAGCTACTCCCATGCCTATATGTAAATTAAAAAGTCTTTTACCTGAATTGAATTTGTCTTTTTTTTCAGCAGTTTCAGGTTCTCTAATAACCTTTGGTTGAAATTTTCTTGACTGTACATAATCACATATGTTTTTTTTTTTTTTTTGTACATATACAAAAAATAGTTTGTTTTTGTTTTTGACATTGACAACATAGCCTATATGTAATTTATGAATAGCGGCAAATGCTGTAGTGAACATGGATCAAATTGACACCGCAGCTAAAATTAATATAAATAAAATAAATAACCAGTGTACAAATTGTCAGTTGAAAGGTTTTATTAAATACTATAAAACAACTGAGAAGCTCTTCGGGAATTATTATACAGCTGGAATTTTATCAAAATAGTACTTCATGGGTTTTTTAGAAAACATAATTCACACATATGACGGATGTCTGTTTTGCATTGAATTATAGATACAATGCCATTTAAAATCAAATTGACTCAAAAAAGCCTCTGAAAAACCCTGAAGAACCAGTGTGTGGAATTATGCAAATGTATCTACTTTGAAGATGGAGGAAATTGAGAAAAAGGCAGATACATTTGAATTGCATTAACATATTTTTGTATTTTCCGTAAATTATACTTTCACATGGATTAATTGATTATTGATATACAACTTATAAATTGACAAAATCTAAACAAATACACTTGCAATATGAAGAGTTTTAAAAATAGTGGTTGAACTGCTACATGAAAAATTCTCTCAGCTGCAGCTGACGGACTTGGCATAACAAATTATACAAATCTAGGACTGATCAATTATTGGCGATGTATTTATACATTGTGGAAGTATGGAAGTCATAACTGCATAATATCCAAAAACCAGAAACCTGACATATGGAAGCAACATCACAGTTTGTGCCTGTGGTGCCTCACCTTAAGAAACATGACAACAAAATGAAAGTGAACACATTTATTTATAAACCTTTTAACTCCTGTTTTAGATGCATATTACATTATATAAATCAATACAGTACTACAGAAAACAATATTATTAAAGTACAACAAATACAGAACACAGATACAAATACAGAACAATTTCCATTGGGATGTGCATGTTTTCTACCGACAGTATAATTGTTTTAAGCTTGATCAAGGATTTATGTCTGACTCTGCATCTTCTTAATCTGTAAATAGTCTTGGTGAATGTGCGTGCATGTCAAACTATATGCACATTGTAATATGCACAGTTCTCCCACGTAGAGTATAGCAACAGTATAGCATATCTGTCAGTGCACATAAGTAGCATTTCCACATCATATATTTGTTTACCTCCAGCAGATAGATGTTGCCATGATGATGTGTCACTTTACGAAAAACCTACACGCAATTACAAATATGGCCTGAACTGCATTACACTTAAATAAGATTGAAAACATAGCCTTGTTTTACTGGATCCTTCAGTTCACTTTGATCCTTTAATAAAATTCAGAAGAGTTAATGCAATTGGCAGAATGTTTTTTATGACTTGATATAATTAAAACATTTTCAGCATCTACTTAATAAAAATAAAGAGTACATATAGCCTAACTTTGCCTAGATTTGCTGCAAGATGCTACCTAGCTACACACATCTAAAACGAGCACTCGTCATTCAATTGTAACCAATACATGTTTTTGTATGTATTTGGTAGACTGTGATCATTTAAATATAAAAGCATAGTTATTATTATGTTCTCTCACACACTTGCACTTGTCCTGTGGGTGTGTTAATTGATCGTTGAACTTTATTTTATCGATCCATCTTTCTAGTAATGTCATTGTCATCAATACAAGTTCATTTTGTCGAACGTAACATTCTGGAATCGAACCGTTTTTGTTGTTTAGGATCGAATTTTCGCTCTACCGTGCAACACTACAGACTGGAAAACCAGCACATATATCACATTAAGTTATCATTACTTTTAAAATGAACGAGATAGTGTTAGCCAACACACAAGCGTGTAACTTAAGTAATCAATAATGGTATGTACGTGACTTCTATCCTATTAATAAAACAATATCACTGACCATTTTCTATCGCTTCACATTTTCGCAGAAGGGTCTGATCTCCAATGCCCACTTGCAGTTACCACCGGCACACACTAGATGGCGCTGTACCACATTGCTAAATTTCTATGTCTATAAAACCCAAATGCAACCCGTCTGGATTTCCATTTGAACGTGTTTGCTCTTTCTCTCTGTTTTGTCTTTTGTCGTCTGTTTTGCAGTGTATGTCCAGAGAGGGCTCCGTTTAATCTGTGAAGGTAGGCTCAAAAAGGAGTTCTGGTTTTGTTTGGTTCGCGTTGGACGGCAGCCGCCCCGAGAGGTAACTATGCCCTTTCCCGAGTTACAGTCAACAGTGCTCGACAAGTTTATATTTATGCAAAATAACGTAATCTGAACCATCTTCGTTTGAATCGTAAAACGTTTGTAAATGGGATTAAAACACAGAAAAATCCTCTGTAAATCAGACGCACTGAAACGCTGAACATATTTGCTCTTATTTTCACGCTTATTTCACAGTGATATCACATTCATTTGTATGTTTTACTTTGATTTTCAACTTTTTTTTCACAGCGTCTGCTATTCACCCCCCCAAAATAAAATCCCTACAGCCCTCACACACACAGACAGATGCCTCTAAATGTATAGTATTCTGACTTGAAACTAGTTGAGAGTTTAATACACTGTGGTTTTATTTAAAACGTGTCAATACAAGAATAATCGCAAATGTATTAATACCGATCTGAGAAGGAACAACGAAAATTAATTCAGATTAAGCCAAAATGTTGCTTACAACATCAATTCCAGATGACATCTTAAAGGTTGAAATCTTCAAATCCTACAGGTATTCAGTCTTTTTTCCCTTTTGAGAACCTCAAAATAAAATTTGTAAATTGGACTTGTACTTTGCTATGTGTTAATAATCATAATAATTGCATGGGAAATAACCAGTTTGTACATTTCTATCCCTTAGTTGGATGATTATTTTATTTTATTATTTTAAATGTATTTCTAAATCCAATTGCTTTGAATATAATCGAATCGAAACGGGGGGAACCTGTTCTGTTTGCATTTGTGTTGTATGAGGGTGGGGGTGGGGGGTGGTATATATATATATATATATATATATATGTACTGTATTCTGTATTGTTTACATACTGTTTGTTATAATTAGTATAATGTGTCGGCAATACCAATGTATTATTGTCATGCCAATTAAGCAAATTTAATTGACTTGACTATCACAAGCAACTTTTAATGAATTAAATAGAAGACTTACCCACAATATGGCGAATGTCAAACTTCAGCATGTCAGCTATGTCCAGTTAGTCCAGATGTGTCGTGTCAGTATTTCCTGTAGAGCTGCAAAACTACACAATCCCCAGATTTGTCTTCCCTATGGCAGCTGTTATCAAGTACATTTACATCAATGTTGCCATTCGCCTACGCTGGTTTGTATGAATTGGCTTCATGTATGTCATGAGTTATGTATATTACAGTGTGTGTTTAGCAAAGTAAACAGCAACTTTCCAGTACAATCTGCACAAAGCCGTTTGTGTTGTCTTTGGCCAATAACAAGGATCAGTTAAGACAAACGCTGTCCCAACACTTCAGTCTTGTATAACAACACATAAAGACACATTAAAACCGTGGTTTTAGAAACTAGTGGGACCTTTCCTTTCACTCTCTCCCTCAGGTTTGTGAACTGTGTGAGAAATGAGGAGGAGCAGAACCTCCTGGTGGACTTTCAGTATCGCAGGCAGGTTTATTACCGGTGCTTCCAGCCCATCGGCCCGGGCTGCGAGCTGCTGGTGTGGTATGGTGAAGAGTACACCAGAGAGCTGGACATCACCTGGGACTACCTGTGGGAAAAGAAGAGCGGAGCCTCAGGTATTGACTCCCTCCTTTACTCTCTTTTCTTCTCTATCCATCTCTGCCTCTCACATTCCTTTCTTTTATGTATATATATATATATATATATATATATATATATATATATATATAATGACTGATGACCATCTTACAGCCGTTCTCCTCACACACATTAGCGCTGTCTGTCTCTCTCAATTCCCTTTCTCATTCTCCTTTCTTCTCTTGTCCCATCTTCTCACCATCTCCTTTCTCTCCTCATCTGCCACTTGAGACAATGTTCACACACGTCTTTCACAGCTGTGACTCACGTTGTCCTCTCTCTCTGTGTCCCCCTCCTTCTGTCTGTCTTTTTTCAGTGATCTCACACTGTGTGGAAAGTTTCCGCTTTCTGTCTGCCACCTACATTCTGTCTCTCTCTCTCTCTCTCTCAGTGCAGTGTTAATGTAGCGTCCAGTCAGTCAGTGTGTCTGTACTGTACTGCCCTCTCTCTCTCTTCATGTGTGCCGATCTGCTCTCAGGTGTTTCCCTGTACTCAGTGCTCACTGTCCTTCACTGACCAGCTCTTCCTCCACAAGCACATTAAGAGGTGTCACCAGCAGGAGTACCTCACCCTGCTGAGGTCTGGCGCAATCAGAGCAGAGAGCCTCCTGCCTCAGAGCAGACAGCAGCGCCCTGGACCCAGCGCACCCTCGGCTGCCCTGCCCTCTACAGACATTGGGGGCCGCCACCACTGCACCCAATGTGGGAAGAGCCACAGTACAGGAGGTGCCCTTAAACGCCACCAGCTGGAGAGAGACCATACAGCTGCGCGCAGTGTGGGAAGAGCTGCAGAGATTTAACAAACCTTAAAGTCCACCAGCACACTCACACAGGAGAAAGACTGCCCAGTGTGGGAGCAGCTTCAGTCGCCAAGATCACCTAAAAACACACCAGTGCACTCACTATATATATTGTATGAGTTTCCTTCTCACTGTGAAAAGTGAAAGCAAATCATTAACAGGACGTTGCAGCAACCACAGGAGAGAAAGGGGGTGGTTACATTTGAAAAATGTCAGCCGCATCCTGAAAAACACTGGCACATCCCACAGAAAACAGCAGCAAACATTAAGAAATCGAGTGGCATTAAAATATGTGTTCCAAGGCGCTTGGCCTGAATTACATCGTATGCCATTTTTATACAGTAAGTTCACTCACCGGGTTTATGGATTTGACAGTGTTTGCTATGCTTCTGTATTCCCTCTTGATCTCTGCATCGTCTCTTTTGTTTCACAGCCACAGCTTGCCTCGCACAGCAACTTTTCATCGATGCGCTGGACTGTGGAGATTCTGCACAGATTTCTGTGGGCAGGGCTTAGTGACCTGTGCTCTTTTTATCAGCTATAAAACAGGGATTTGTAGCGCACAGATGTAAGTTGTTTATATCTAAGAATGACCAACCCTGCTCAAATTGAAATATTTAAATATACTGTATATTTCTAACATAGATTCTCTGTGTTAGGATGTGGTGTCTGTTCTATGGGAGTGCATTAAGAGAAAGACAGAGATTCTGTGGTCAATGTAGGAAAAGTCTGCAATTTATGCCATTTAAACAAGAGTTGACACTTTCCCACAACAGGTATGAATATAGTTTATTTACCCCTTCCTATAAAGGTGAGTTCTGCAAGTCAAAAAGTACAGACGCTTTAACTGCTTTTTCTCAATTCTGGGATATGAAACGAGATGAAAGGAATAAAGTTTCAATCAGAAAGACCCAGAAACCTGTCAAAACCAGTGTGATGGTAATTGTACTATATGGTAATTGAGATACATCTCTTAATGCAATTTAATTGATGGTTTGTGCTTCTCTCTTGGATTAGCGTTTCAGTTACATTTTAGTGGAAAATGAAGAACATGCAGTAATATAGTTTGTATACATATTTCAGTATGATGTCCCAGAACCTACAATACCTGTCTCAATCCTTTTGTTGTATGTTTATGTCTTAATTATTTCACAGCCTTTGGAAGAGAGTACCCTAAGGCACTCATTATTTTTACCCAAAGATACAAATCCTGAGGTAAGGTATCACGGTCTGAAGTTACTGTAAATGTGGGTGTCTTTGGGGCAATAAACAGTAGTGTTGTAAATATGGGGCTATTAATGGTGGGTTTAGTGTCAGGTCACTAGCTTTACAGAGCCTTTGTTTTCTCCCTCATCTCTTTTCCTGAATTACTGTGTTTTTATTTTTGTAGACAGTAGACACCTACAAGCCCTACAGACACCAGAAATCCTGAAAATACAGCTTTGGCAAAACATGCTACAGGTAATAATAATTGTAACTGACTCAAATTAATAACTATTGTGTGCAATGGCAAGAATTGCTTCAGCTTGTCCTGGATTTATGCTCTGTTTCAATTACTGTGGGCGTACTTGAACTATGTTTTTTTTATTAATTCAATATCCATTGTCATAAAGTCAACATTTTAAAATATTAACTTCTTAACAGGGCTTACACTGAAGTATTTGCTCAATTTAATGATGACAACACCAGTGAAGCCTCAGACAGAGGAGCAAGCAGTGGTGGCTACAGGGTATTATATCTTCTCCTTTTAAAATACAAATATTTGCAAAAAAATTAATGAAGTGTTCTGTTGGCCTCCCAGATGATGCATCCCAGGCCTCTGCCACAAAACAGCCGATTCAACATCAACAGGGCTGATGTCTGGGATGGACATGTTCATGGTTTTTCCAGAAGCAGCTATGATCCAAATAGCTCAATGATTGTTAAGTTCACAGATGATCTTGGTTGCTTGGAGGATGGGATAGACACAGGTGCACTAAAGAGGGAGTTCCTTTGCTTACTCATGCATCATCTCCAGAAGCGTCACATATTTGAAGTACAATTCAGAAGGTAATGAGTGAAACAAGGACAAAGACACAGTTGTGGTTATGCCAAAGCATAATTTTTACAACCATTTAATTTTGTCATGTAACACATTTTTGACCACATTTCTGTAAACTTGAAAACATGTGAGTTTACTGTGTTTTTTGTTTTTATTTGTGTTTTCATAGGATGTCAAAATAATGAATACTTCCTCACAGGGATAATAATTGCAGTCTCCTTAGTACATGGTGGTCCAGCTCCCACATTTCTTTCCACCAAGTTTCTGGGACACATTTTGGACATGGATTCCTCTTTCCTGTTGAGGAGATTGACGATGAGATGGTAAAAACTACACTGTGTGAGGTATGTAAATCTTTTTACACTAAGGTAGCTATGTGAACAATAACTTTTTTATTGTTTGTGTGTATTACATGTATTTAGGTTCAATGTAACATACTTTGTACAGCATTCTTAAGCATGCATCTGCAATATTTTATTTAGTCACTTGATGATTGTTAAAGGTTTCAATACTGTTTACATTTCCATTTGAGATTCAGCCGGTGGCCAGTAAAGAGGAACTTGTCCTTCATTTAGCAGGCTATTTGAGGGTGGTCAGCAATCTTGAAGAAAAGGAACTGCAGAACTACCTGAAATAGCACCTGGAAAGCACGTGCTACCAACAAGTAGGTTTAGAGACACTGAAATAACATCAACAAATGTGATCTTCATTTTAATGTCAATAAATGTACCCCAGTGATTATCATCTGCATTAAAGATGTCTGAAAGTCTTAAACTCATTCTGTGAACTTTTTTTCAGTTCCCTTTTCTGAATCATGACAGCTGTTAATTAAATGTTGAATACTTAATAAATGTTGTTGGTTTGTTTTGGTTATAGTTTGAAGGAAGGCTTACAAATGCTAAATATTCTTGGGGCCATGGTGCAGCATCTGAATAACGTCTGCTTCTCTGAAAATAAACTGTCCAGAGACAGTCGAGGCATTATTCACAGTGAAGTTTAGTGCTACAGGCAGCTGTGGAAAGCAAGATTATTGGATACTGAGCCGACTACTCTGCTGAAGGTTAGAATGGTAATGGCAGGAAGTGGGACATTATCATTTGTTTTCTGATTAAAAATTACAGTGCAGTTCTAACTAAATTTGACTGAGAAAATGATTATAACAGAACCTATTATTTTGGTAACTATTGTAGATGAATGAATGTTTGACCCACTTACCTAATGTTTTCTTTTTGTTACTATAGCTCAATCAAGAACAGCTGCAGCCTCCCCGTGTGACGTACTTCAATTCTGTACTGGCGTTTCCTCTGTGCCACCCGTAGGGTTTCACCCAAAGCCTTCAGTGGAGTTTCTGCATTATGGGTCACCAGTCCCCATTGTCAGCACATGTGTGAAAACAATTAAACTACCAATCGCTAATAGCTATGAGACCTTCAAAGACAACATGGACTTTGGCATTTTGAACACACCAGGATTCAATAGACCTTAGAATATATTTGTATTTATTTATTTATTTATTTATTTATTTATTTATTTATTAATCCTGGTCCTTGCATACTTCTGTGTCTGCTGGTTTCCTTACCAGTTGATTTCTTCAGTTTTTAATTGAACCATTATTTGAAATACAATTAATTAACAGCTTCTTAAGACATGTTCCATTGTTTTCAGCTGTTAAACAAGTGCAGATATTTCAGATAAGGGCTCAATTAACAGCAGAGAAGGGTCTGCCAGGACCTGGGTTGAAAACTGCTGTCTTAGAACTGTAGTTCATAATCCTTGTCAGGTTTGTGGTTCCAACTGAGCTGTTAGTTTAACCCTGTTTTTAAAGCGCTTCAATGGGTGTAGAACCACAGCCTTAGAAATATTATGTTTTCAGTCACTCTACTGAAAGATACATTTTTATGTGCAGGAAAATGTAGTGGGCATTATTTGGCTAGAAGTACTTTAATTATAATAGAAGTGAAAAATGTTCCTTAACTTGGTTAACCGCTCAAAACGGGTCAAACCTGTCCTGGAGTATCCCCTACCCTGCTGGTTTTTGTTCCAACCGAGCTCTGCTACTTAATTGAACCCTTAATTGTAATTTAATTACATTTGAATTAAATTGTGTAACTGATAAAAAAAAGTTGGTTCCTTAATAAGATATTACATTCCTTATGCAATTGTATGCTTAACTTAAAACCCCTACTGTTAAAAGTAATGATTTAGGAAATTATTACTTCAATTAAAGTTTACCGTTTACAAGTTTAATGTTGTTATTTTGCCCCAGTGGCTTAAATTCTCAATCAGTAGTGGGAAATAAATAAATAAATACATATTTATTAATTATGTATTATATTTGTTTTAAATAAATAAATACAAACTGCTTATTTGCACTGAATTAAACCCAATGTGTGTTTGCAGATATGTTACAAATCAAAGGTGCATGTCCATGTGTGATTTTAATTTAAATCAGATGAAAATCTCCATGTTTGCATCTCACTGGACCATATTTATTAAAGATTATAGCCCACACAAAGGTTAGAGGCCGGTACCTTACAGTACAGCAAATCAAAACAATGGAATTGACTGACCACTAGGTGGTACTATATCCAATTAAACCCCTGTATTACCTGAACACAGCACAGTGTTAAGACTGTCGTTGTTCAGTGAAAAACAAACAACAAAATCCTGTAAATTAGGATTATCTATAATATGCTTTAACACATTTCAACTTGTCATAGTAATGTTTGCTGTGTTTGCTAGTTCCATCCTTCACACACAAGTTGGTGCTCCTTCCCACAACTGGATTATACTTAAAAAACAAAAGTCTTCTTTGGCCATTTTACAAATGTTTGTAGTATTGACCAAGCCTAGACTGGCTTATCTTCTGCTGTTGAGCTTCAAAGATTTAAAGCTGCTGAAAAAAGCTTGTATATATCTAGACCTAACAGGATTTCCCCTCTGCCCTCCCACTTTGTAAGCCATAAATTAAGAAGGGCCAATAGACTGACTGTTTTCTTAAAAATATAGTTGTGTGCTTGACTGCCTAATGTGAGAAATTAATCCCTGGCATTTCATAGCTCTGATTAATGTCAAATGATTTTCACTTATCCTGTTTGGTGTAACCTTCCTCTGTAAATTAAGACCTTTGATATGTTTCTGGAATCCTGTGCAGTAAATAACCTAGAGGTTTTAGACTGCACCGCACAGCATGGGGCTCAGTCTATTTAAAAACATCTGACAGAAAGCGGGTGTTTCTTGTGCAAGAAGATGTACAGTAGTCAACCTTCACTGAGACCAATAAGCAGCTACAGTCTCCTCCTTCGCCAAGGGCAACCTTCTGACATGAAGCCATTCCTTTGAATTTGCAACTGGATTACAACAGCATAGAGTTTATATTTTATGTTGAACATGAATATCCAATTATAGGTTTAGTGTATCTCTTTAAGCCATGTTTTGCAGTTACCAAACAGGTTCTATTGTATAATGTACAGTAATGATTTCTTTACAATATAAGCCTGCTGTTGGCCTTAATGCTTTTATTAACTATTTTAAAAATAATAATAACACCAATAAAGTATTTATTTAGAACATACATAATCTATATCAATGAAATAATGATCATTATTATTATTATTATTATTATTATTATTATTATTATTATTATTATTATTATTATTATTATTATTATTATTGTTATTATTAATGAAATTGACACTTATAGCTGTGATCAGAATGTCATATAATAATCCAATCAGTATCCAATAGCCCAGGACAATCTCTTCCTAATGGTATATACATACACTTGCATTTTTATAACAATGGAAATAAATACAAATATAAATACCTTTATAAAATCTGTCATTGTCTATTTGTATCTATGTCTTAAATGCACTTATATATACCTAAATTCACATTACTGCAAATCACTAAAATTTGAAAGCCAAGCAGGTAATGTCCCAAACCCTGATACCCCATGTTTAGGATTCTGTGTCTGATACAGAGACCCCTGTCAGGGCTGTAATCTGAGTGCTGTGTGGGAGCGCCAGGAGAAGTTGACCGTTGTGTGTGTATGTTCAAGGGCAAAGGCCGGACTGCAGTCATATGGTTAGTAGAAATGGGATTGGCCAACGCGCTCAGCAATAATCCCACTCCAGGGGAAACTGTCATCTCACTTTGCACTTTGTGTTTCCTGGAGAGTGCTGCAGGGACCTGATTTACTACTACAGCTCCACAGGTAAGCTTTTCTACCTTATCTAAAATTCTCTTATCTATAAAATCAGAAATGGACCTCAAATAGATATTCATCATCTGAGGCATGCAACTTTATGACAAACTCGTTGAGATAATGACTAAAGAAAACATGACAGCTTTACCTGACTTTATTGGTCACTTATCTTTGTTTTCTGGACATTGAGCATGCTTTTAGTTTGGCTTTTTAATGCAAAATCAGTGTTTATGATCTTAATACCTTGGGGAATTGCAGCCATAAAACTTTAAAAGATTTCAAATTACAAAGAAAATACTATAAAAATACATTTTACAGAATCTGCATCAAAGTCTGACGACAAAACAGCAGAGTGTAATAGGCAAGAATTGTTTTAAGTGGATTTGTGTAAAAATTTATTTGTGATAGAAGCATTTTGCAGTCTGACTCTCTTCGCAGTTAAAGTATGTGAGATGCATACCTGATATTGGGTTTGTGTGTAATAGTGTAATTGGCATTCCAGCTGTTAACAATGGCTTTTGCTTTTCCACAATTATTTGTTTGTTTATTTATTCATTTCTCTATTTATTTAGTTTTGCATTAATACATTCATTAATTCATTCATTTTGTTAACTTATTTGTATCAAACTTCCATAGACAGTATATACATACCCTGTTCACATGTTTATTTCTGATATTGTTTAAGTTCTATTCTCATCACAACTAAAGATAATTTCTCTTCTGAAAGAAAAATAATTGTAAGGGACATTATTCTTGTTCCTAAATCCTTTCCTGCTGGGAAATGTTGAATTGAAAAAATGTCCAAAGATGAAAAGTTTTATATCTAATCTGAAATTAATTAATTAATTAACACTATCTAATTAACTATTAACTATTGAACACTATCGAAATGTCACTTGTGACTAGATGGGTAGATAGATAGATAAATAAATAAGCTATTCATCTGAGAAGTCACTCAATGAGTGTTAAAAGATTACATTTCATTACTCAGGTCTGCAGTTCTCTGGTTTGTGGCTGTCCTTCCTAAGCCCTGCTGACCTGTTCAGAATGTCACACAGGATCATGTGCTGCTGGGTCTGATGCCAGCTGGGACTTGGCAATAAAGCTTAAGCTCACTCTGTTTCTATTAATACGACTTTTCCTGCCGCTAACCTTTCAGGTCTGCAGCTCCTGGTCCCCCCAGGGTGCAGAACCTCTCGGGGCAGGAAATAGTCATTCATTCCGAACAACGGAGCAGGTGTTTTGGTAAATTCAGCCATTTCTAATTTACAAATACCTGATTTCACTTCAGGCCTTGAGGACTAGAGATCCCTAAACTGAACAAAGTAACTTGCTTAAGTAATCAATTACAGACACATGTTCACAGCTTAAAAACATAACCAAACCTTATGTTGATCAGTTCTGCTCCCTGAAGGTACGAAGGTCTGCACATGCTTGTTCTGCTTGTTTCTTTTCAAACTAATCGTCAAAGACTCCATACCATAAAAAGACATATTGCAGTGCACTTGACCAGCCACGGAATCACTTTAAGCTGGGTGTTATGGTGTTTTGTCCTTTTCCCCCCAGTTGACTGCTTGACTGAGTTCTTGGCAAGGATGGCGAGCAGCTTTTCCAGAGTGATGACGGGTCGCAAGACCGCCATTATGCTAGCCAGCCTGGGCACTGGGGTTCTGGCCACTGGGTACCTCATGAGTGATGCCAACCAAGCTACTTTTCAGGAGAGGAGGAAACTCTACCCCCCCAGGTTTGTGCTCCCCCTGCAACCCCCATCTTAAGATGCTCTTGAATGTCTGTCTGAAAAAAAGACAAGCACGGAAGAGTGCAGCTCAGGGTTCACTCAGAATGAGAAAAGTAGAAAAGTGCTAGGAGGTTGAAGAAGTCATTATAAGCCCTGAAAGACCATAGAGTTTCCTGACCACAACACAGAAGAGGTATAAGATGGAGAGAAAAGAGCTGGGATATTAGAGAATTTAAATCCTTAATAGAAGTGGATTATTTCAAAGCACAATATTTTCCCCACTGTCCGATTGATTTCTCTTGTTCTGATGTCCCTGCAGTGCTGACTACCCAGATCTCCGTAAACACAACAACTGCATGGCCTCCAGCCTCACCCCGGCCATTTACGCCCGGCTCCGGGACAAGGTCACCCCCAACAACTGGACTGTGGACCAGTGTATCCAGACAGGGGTGGATAACCCCGGCCATCCCTTCATCAAGACTGTGGGCATGGTGGCGGGTGATGAGGAGAGCTACGAGGTACAGTATTGCAAGGGGTTGCAATTTATTAATACCATACAGTAATTCAAAATGCATAAACGAAGACCGTGCGTGTTTGCCAGCTTGGGAAAGGTGGCAATGTAGATGAAGGGCAAGAGAGATGGTTTGTAAGGTGGTCCTGAACATGTCGTCTGGGACTAGAGATATATATGTTAATATGTTATTCAGCCGTTACTCAAATCAGAAAGGAGGTTCTTTTTGCAAATTGTGCTCTGTTTCAGCAATTTCCTAAAATACAGAGGCAGGCCTATTGCCCCAGCTCTCCAAAAATGTTTTTATTCATTCATTTAGTAACCTAAGATATTGACATTTTGCCCTGTTCTTGTGATTCACAGGTTTTCGCTGATCTGTTTGACCCTGTCATTAAAGAAAGGCACAACGGGTACGACCCACGAACAATGAAACACCACACTGACCTGGACAGCTCTAAGGTAACTCCCAACCTACATGCTATGCTATAAGAAACACTTGCATACCACTGAGATTGAGGATCCATGTTTCATACAGCTCAGTCGCCAAATTCATCTTCTCCTCTTTGCCCCCTCTGTGTGGTGCCCCCTGTAGATCACCTCAGGGCAGTTTGACGAGCGCTACGTGCTGTCATCACGTGTGCGTACTGGCCGCAGCATCCGTGGGCTCAGCCTGCCACCTGCCTGCTCACGCTCAGAGCGGAGGGAGGTCGAGCGCGTGACAGTGCAGGCCCTGTCCGGTCTGAAGGCGGACCTGGCTGGGAAATACTACCGCCTGAGCGAGATGACCGACCAGGAGCAGCAGAGACTCATTGACGTGAGTCGGGGACTTGGGCTGGGCGAGTGTGCTGGTTGAATGTAAACTGTGTACGATGAGTGCAGTGGGAAATGTGTTCATGTTCACATGCTTACGGAGGGAAGGTATTTCCTAACTCCTGGAGTCCTGAGGGAATTAACTTGTCCTCGGCTATAAGTATAACTTGATCTGACCATGACTTTCTGTTCCTCTCCTATTGCCACACCCAAGGAGCACTTTCTATTTGATAAGCCAGTCTCTCCTCTGCTTATCGCAGCTGGAATGGCCAGAGATTGGCCTGATGCTCGTGGGATATGGTAAGATCAGCAGAATTACAACTAGAGCCTAGGCCGTGTAGTCGTAGCCCTGACCTATCCTTCCCATCAGAAGCCCGTCCCTTATATTGTATTGGAGTCTTGAAGTGTTTGTATGTTGGTTGATTTGTTTCCCAAAACACAACATTTACTGTACTTACTGTACCAACATCTGTGCCACAAGATATTTATTTGAACTGGGCACAGGACCAGTAATGTTCTCTGACTGTGGGGCTCAGCAACAGGGGGTTGTGAAGGTGTTCTGTTTGCCCAGGTCCTCGGGGCTTCAGGACAGACGGTACAGCTATGCCAAGAGAGTCAGCCTGTTTGGCAGGACTTAGGCACATAATTTAAACAGCCGTTTTACTCTTGATATTTGTAAACTGTGGGCAATCCCACTCTTGATCATTTCACACTTACCTCCCAGTTCAGTATTTGAATTAAAGGACTCCAAGAAGCTGGGTCCAAAACAGTGTGCAGATAAAACAAGATGGCCAAAGAACAGAAAGGGACATTTTAATCCAGGCTTTGGTGTCACCTACCATTTATTCCAATACACTGTCCAATATAATTCAGTGGACTAGACTTCAACACAACACTGCAGTTCTAAGAGGGCCTTCACTTACATGTAAAGTTTGAAGATCCTGCCTACCTGAACTTTGCCTCACCTTCTGACCTCTTTGGCCTTCAGGATCACTTCCTTTTTGATAAGCCAGTTTCCCCGTTGTTGACATGCGCTGGGATGGCACGTGATTGGCCTGATGCTAGAGGAATCTGGTACTGTATGAGGGAGGAGGGCATGAGCAGCCTTGCATCACCAGAGAATGACTGCATACTTGTGTGACATCTCACACTGCACTGCCTGTGCATGCAATCTTTAAGACGACTTGAGTGCCCGTGTTAGTGTTTGGTTATAGCCTGGATGCTAATCCTCCTTTCACAATTTGCCAAACGCTGAACGCAGTGCAATAGACCAGAGAGGAGTCAATTGCTTTCTTCTGAGCAAATGCCCCATTGTGTGTACAATATCTTGTTTTTACATAGCTTCTGAGAAATTAAACTTTAAAAAACATAATTAACTAATGACTGCATTTCCAAATGAAGCCTGTAAAGAAGGAAATAATAAATGTTTGTATATAGACAAATATTTTCTAATTCAAGAAAGGTGTGCACATGATTGCACTTTAACACTAACCCTCATGTTATTAATCGTGATGACACTAATTTAAATTATATTTACCATTGCTTGCTGAAATGAAGTGATTTAATTGTGCTTCTAAAGGAGGCTTAACTTCCATCAGCAGTTTCTCTTAAAATGATATGATATTTCCCTTTTATTACACGTCTAAATACCTGATATTATTTATTGATGCACTTCACTTTGACCTGTAGCAGTCACACTGGTTTGTGATCTGTGGGGTAGTAAGCTTTGTGACAATTTGAGCTACACATAGTATAAGTGCTTTATTCCACTGAAAGCATTTAAAAAGTCTCTGTAATGAAGTCCGGTTCAAATGACTCACCTATATGCCTTCTCCCGAGGTTCACTGTTGTCTGTTAACAGGCACAACTTTGACAAGACCTTCTTGATATGGATCAATGAGGAGGACCACACCAGAGTCATTTCTATGGAGAAGGGAGGCAACATGAAACGAGTGTTCGAGAGATTCTGCCGGGGCCTGAAGGAGGTACGTCTCACCCACAGCTACCTGAACCCCCCCTCTCCCTTTCCCTTTCATAAAATAATGGTTGACGGTGTAAGCGACAATTTCCTGGAGGTCCCTGTGTCTTCCCTCACCAACTGGATTTAAAGTCTAAACACTTTTGATTACTGCACTTATCTTCAACTGTGTTCAGAACAGGAACAGAAGTATATATGTTCATGTATCTTCCAGGCGGTTGCTTTGAGACTTCAGGTCCATGCTACAGGGGCTGCCAACTCTACAGAAAAGTGCTGGATGACTTTCTCAGTTGTTGAGTTTCTCAGACTCACAAGCTCAAGAGAAAGTATTAGTTTACTATAAAGGACAGGGTCAATCGTTCATTTCTCAGGTAGTTTTGGTTCACGGATAGCTAATGGGATTGGGGTTGGCTTGCCTGGGTCAGAGAGTCTTAGGAATGGGGATTAAACTACAGCAGGAAGTAGTGGCTTAGTTTAGGTCTTGGAGATGTGTGGACTGAGCAGATTCATTCACTCTCTTGAACAGGCAATTATGCAATTCGCATCTTTATTCCTACAACTAAAAGTAGCCTAAAAGTGCTTCCGCATGAACAACAGAAACCCTGAGTAATTGGTTAATTAATCTCCATGCCCCCTTGCCCCCTGGCCCACAATGGCATCTTCTTAGTGGCTTATGTTTTCAAGGTGGAGCGGCTGATCAAGGAGCGAGGCTGGGAGTTCATGTGGAATGAGCGTCTTGGCTACATCCTGACCTGCCCCTCCAACCTGGGTACGGGACTCAGGGCCGGGGTGCACGTTAGACTACCCAACCTCAGCAAGGTGAGATCTAGTTGTATTATGTAATGTTATATTAATTGTCAATGGCCTCCTCTTCTCACCTCAAATTTGAACCTTATTAAAACACTGCCTTGACAAGACAGCTTGAAAGGGCTAAGCCTCCTCTGGGCTGATAGACGGGTTCTTGTAATGTGCCTTCAACAGTGTTTGGCTGTGGCTCAGTCAGTCTGTCTCTGCACTTGCAGGATCCCCGTTTCAGCAAGATCCTAGAAAACCTGCGTCTCCAGAAGCGCGGCACTGGGGGTGTTGACACCGCAGCCGTGGGCGACATCTTCGATATTTCCAATAACGACCGCATCGGCCGATCTGAGGTAAGAGCTCCAGACACGACTAGTTAGTCCCACTGCAGAGACAGTATAAAAAATAAATACATTCTCGTCATTATTATATTACCTGGAAATCCAGTACAAATGTTTTACGAAATTGATGAACGTTTGATCTGCAGGCTGAGAAGTTCATCAAATATGTTCTGTTAAATCAATTTTTATTCTTGTACACTTCACTTGTTACTGCAGGCCCATGGATTTCAATGCAGATCCATACAAGATGATTCTGTGTGTAATCCGTGTACTTTTCTCATTCAGGTTGAGCTTGTGCAGATGGTTATAGATGGAGTCAACTATCTCATTGACTGCGAGAAGAGACTGGAGAAAGGCCAGGACATCAAGGTGCCCCTGCCTCTTTCCCAGTTCAGGAAGTGAGCACATGTAAATCAGTGCAACAGGGAACCATGCGGCAAAGGGAACCTCCAAACCCTCCTTCCACGAGCTGCAGAACTGAAGGTCTTACACCTACAATAACCTCTAATAAATTATTCAAATTAACCACTCTGTCTCTGTGTTTATGTTCCAGGAGCAAACAAGTATGCCACCGGAGTATCCTTCACTACCAACAGCCAGTTTGTAACATCTCTGGCAAACAAAGCAAAACTGAAGCTTTGATGATAAATAAAGCTTCCACGCATGGCTTTCTCAGGCACATGCAATTTGGAGTTTGTTTGAAAGCGGTCTAATTATTCAGGTACCAGCTACATGACGAATAATTTAAAGTGACAAAGTAGCATCGGGGAAGAAAAGTGACGCACTGTGCACTGAAGCTTGTGCAACTTCGAACAGTGCTCTGCTTCACCCCTCATATTCTACAGTGAAGAGTCATTTGTGGAGCAGTTTTTTGGTGGAATAGTTATATAGCAAAGCCTAGGCAGAAATTGAGAAGAAAACACACACCTAGATATAATAAAAAGATCGATAACAGGAAGGAACAGTTGAAAACTGAACAAGTTGCATAACCTCAAAATGAAGACAACCACCAAAAATAAATCAAACTCTGTAAGCAGTTAATATGCCTTGTTATCTGTCTCTGTCTTTGCATTGTTGTATTATAGTTTGCCCATGGTGCAGCTAAGAGCAGGAAAATCCTTCCTTGCATATGCGGGAGTTTCTAATACACAATGAAGGTGGAGACAACAAGACAGTTCTCTGCAGCACACCAGGTTTCCTCAGCACAGGTATAGAGGGACCCCTGTCATTAGATTAATGGGGTACAGATACAGTTCTGAAGGGCCACAGGGCCATCTGATTTTAATTCTACCTGCGCTTCACAATTCCGAACCAAACTAATTTGATTAATTTTAGCAGTTTAGCACTTTAGCTTTTGGTTTAAGGAGACCGATAAACTCTGTTGCTTTGAGGCCCTTGGGGAACACAGCTAAACATTGTGAGTGCGGAGAGTGCTGAAATAAACAAACATGCTAACCATGAAACATCCATCAGCAACTTGAAACCCACAATAAACTGGCCAGTTTTCTTACACTTTTATAATGCATATATACGATTATGTCAGTAGTATTTACATATGCGGGTTTCCATCTGGACATGGGTGTGCTTGTCCTGTGTTTTCGTCATTTTTGCATCATTTACTCAAGTATTTGTGATTGACCCTGTCCTTCTCTGTGGCCTTTTTTTTGGCAGCAAACCTGATTATGTCACGCATCATCACTTCATGAGTTAAAAACCCATAGACTGGTTTGTAGTTACTAATTATATGATCATAAAATCTTCTTTATTAATCACAACAGGTTGTTGACAGAATGAAACCTGCCAGTGGTATCAGCCAGCTGTTATAACTTGGCCCTGTGTCTTGTATGACTGAAATACAGTTTCAAAAGGCAGGTCTTGCAGTAAAGGCCCAAAGTATAACATCTTGCAAGAAAACAAATCCTTTTGATTTGTAAGCATGTCTATTTACCATGCACACTTTAATGGTTGTTTCTGTACAATCCTAGCTATAAAATAGTGCCTCTACAGTGAGCTGACGGGACTTGTGTTTACAATGCTTTCTTGCTTGCAAAGTATTTGTGATTGCCTTGTCTGTGTGTGTGCATATTTGTGTATGATTGTAAAAATAATTAATTTTTCAACCTTTTCTGTTGATTCCAATTTATGTGATGGAGCCCTCTCCCCAAAAGGATTTACCTAAAGACCTTATCGTCTTGTAGTCTCAGGATAACCCTGATTAAGAAGAGCACTGGATAAAGCAACACATTTGTGAGTCATCAATTTGGTGGGTTTTTGATAAAGGAAGCCTACAGCAACGCTAAAAAGAAAGTGCTGTAGGCAACTAACTTGATCTGATTATCCGTGATACATGTTTTTGTTCTTTGATGCTTAAAAAACAACAGGGAAGTGCTTGGAAAGTTTCATTGACATGGGTTGGTGATTATAAATATCCCTGATCCCGTATTAAACATGTCCTGACTGAGGGAGGGTCACACTGGCATGTCATTCTAGAAAACACAGCACACATCATTGACATTGAGAGAGGAAGAGTGGGAGAGATACTGCAATTTTAAACAATTAGCTAAGAAATAAAAACCATTCTAAAAAACAGCAGTACACAGTTACAGTATTGTGTCTCATTAGAAGAGGTTTGTCCATTGGCCTATATACATCGTTGCCCTGGTTGCTCACGTGCTATGTGCGTCCAGTTCATACAGGATAGCTCTCCAGATATGCAGCCGACCTGTCATTGAAGCTTCTGTCATCTGAACGCTTAAAGTCTTTCTGTGGTTAATTTCTTTCCTGAAAGAAGCTTATGACGTGTATCCTAATAATGCTATTAGTGGGCTATACTTACTAGTTACGATGGTCGTCCTGGCTGAGGCGTGTACAGTTGAGCAGGGGGAGTGTTTCAACTCTGCTCTAGATATAGCGTCACAGAATGAAAGAGTCAGGCGCACAGTGTGCTACTGGTACTTAGCAGCCTAAAACCAAATACAGGCACTTATTTTTAGTGGAGATGGGCACATGCTGTCTGCAGCCTTCTACCATTCCCATTCCAGAAGGTAATGGCCGGAAATGAGAAGTATGTGCATGTGTTTTAAAGGGACTACTGTGAGTGACAAAACTTGCACAACACTGGCGCTCGCCAATTACATGTAGGTCAATATCATCTTCTAACAGTCAAAAAGCACTGCTGTACCACAACTGCTGTATTGTGTATCATGCATGTTTGATTATTGTGAGTGTGCTGCTTTACGCTTTATGACGTGGTATTTGTTCAGTACAATGATAGTGTATACAAAAATCTCTGTAAAATACTGTATTACAACAAAAATAAAGTGAATCCACATATGTAGATATAGATGGACAAAGAACAGGATTGAATGGAACCCAACAGATGTAAAAAGTCCTAGAAGACGACCGCATGAAAGATGAAATCATAAACTTTGCAGGTATGACATTGAAAAGAGAGGTTGAAGATCGAAGCGAGTGGAAACATCTTGGGGAGCCTTCATCCAGCAGTGGATCAATGTAAGCTGATGATGATGATGATATATATATATACACACATATATTACAAGCATTAAATTCCCATACAAACCCCCACCACATGTTTTTGAACATGGATTAGGTCCAGTTACTAATACAGTGGGGGAAAAAAGTATTTGATCCCCTGCTGATTTTGTACGTTTGCCCACTGACAAAGAAATGATCAGTCTATAATTTTAATGGTAGGTGTATTTTAACAGTGAGAGATGGAATAACAACAAAAAAATCCAGAAAAACACATTTCAAAAAAGTTATACATTGATTTGCATGTTAATGAGGGAAATAAGTATTTGATCCCCTATCAATCAGCAAGATTTCTGGCTCCCAGGTGTCTTTTATACAGGTAACGAGCTGAGATTAAGAGCACTCTCTTAAAGGGAGTGCTCCTAATAGCTCATTACCTGTATAAAGACACCTGTCCACAGAAGGAATCAAACAATCAGATTCCAAACTCTCCACCATGGCCAAGACCAAAGAGCTGTCCAAGGATGTCAGGGACAAGATTGTAGACCTACACAAGGCTGGAATGGGCTACAAGACCATCGCCAAGCAGCTTGGTGAGAAGGTGACAACAGTTGGTGCGATTATTCGCAAATGGAAGAAACACAAAATAACTGTCAGTCTCCCTCGGTCTAGGGCTCCATGCAAGATCTCACCTCGTGGAGTTTCAATGATCATAAGAACGGTGAGGAATCAGCCCAGAACGCATTTCAAAAAAGTTATAAATTGATTTGCATGTTAATGAGGGAAATAAGTATTTGACCCCTTCGACTTAGTACTTGGTGGCAAAACCCTTGTTGGCAATCACAGAGGTCAGACGTTTCTTGTAGTTGGCCACCAGGTTTGCACACATCTCAGGAGGGATTTTGTCCCACTCCTCTTTGCAGATCCTCTCCAAGTCATTAAGGTTTCAAGGCTGACGTTTGGCAACTCGAACCTTCAGCTCCCTCCACAGATTTTCTATGAGATTAAGGTCTGGAGACTGGCTAGGCCACTCTAGGACCTTAATGTGCTTCTTCTTGAGCCACTCCTGTGTTGCCTTGGCTGTGTGTTTTGGGTCATTGTCATGCTGGAATACCCATCCATGACCCATTTTCAATGCCCTGGCTGAGGGAAGGAGGTTCTCACCCAAGATTTGATGGTACATGGCCCCGTCCATCGTCCCTTTGATGCGGTGCAGTTGTCCTGTCCCCTTAGCAGAAAAACACCCCCAAAGCATAAAGTTTCCACCTCCATGTTTGACGGTGGGGATGGTGTTCTTGGGGTCATTCCTCCTCCTCCAAACATGGTGAGTTGAGTTGATGCCAAAGAGCTCGATTTTGGTCTCATCTGACCACAACACTTTCACCCAGTTCTCCTCTGAATCATTCAGATGTTCATTGGCAAACTTCAGACGGGCCTGTACATGTGCTTTCTTGAGCAGGGGGACCTTGCGGGCGCTGCAGGATTTCAGTCCGTCACGGCGTAGTGTGTTACCAATTGTTTTCTTGGTGACTATGGTCCCAGCTGCCTTGAGATCATTAACAAGATCCTCCCGTGTAGTTCTGGGCTGATTCCTCACCGTTCTCATGATCATTGAAACTCCACGAGGTGAGATCTTGCATGGAGCCCCAGACCGAGGGAGACTGACAGTTATTTTGTGTTTCTTCCATTTGCGAATAATCGCACAAACTGTTGTCACCTTCTCACCAAGCTGCTTGGCGATGGTCTTGTAGCCCATTCCAGCCTTGTGTAGGTCTACAATCTTGTCCCTGACATCCTTGGACAGCTCTTTGGTCTTGGCCATGGTGGAGAGTTTGGAATCTGATTGTTTGATTCCTTCTGTGGACAGGTGTCTTTATACAGGTAATGAGCTATTAGGAGCACTCCCTTTAAGAGAGTGCTCTTAATCTCAGCTCGTTACCTGTATAAAAGACACCTGGGAGCCAGAAATCTTGCTGATTGATAGGGGATCAAATACTTATTTCCCTCATTAACATGCAAATCAATGTATAACTTTTTTGAAATGTGTTTTTCTGGATTTTTTTGTTGTTATTCTGTCTCTCACTGTTAAAATACACCTACCATTAAAATTATAGACTGATCATTTCTTTGTCAGTGGGCAAACGTACAAAATCAGCAGGGGATCAAATACTTTTTTCCCTCACTGTATTTGAAAGAAAATGTGTTTTACATTCATTAAATGGAGTTCCCATGTCCTTTCTTCTCAGATTCAGCAGTGATAGAGGTGTCCATTGCTATCAAGCAATCAAGATTGTCCTCCAGCAACAAACATATTAGCCTGTGCATCTGGATGGACTTGGTCACAGGGAATTTCAAATAGACTGCAGACTCACTATGTTATGTCACACACTGTGCACAGGGCCACACTGAGAAAGTGGTTGGCATTAACTGTGTGGTACTAATAATCCTGCACTGAACCAGATGTCAGCAATGGGTTTCAGTGCACTGTGAATGCTTTGGATCTCAATCTGGACTTTTCATCATTGCTATATTTGATTAAACCAATAATGGGCAGCTTATGTCTTTCTCACTGAAAGTACAGGCACCAGTTTCAGTGTCATTATGCACTAAGTGTGTCCCTGCAGGGATGAGGTTAGATCTCAATGCTCTTAAATTGAAGAGCTCTTCTAGATGAACAGCTGTGCTTTAAAAGGCAAACCTTCTACTTCCACCTTCAGCTCAATCATTGACATTTGGTTTGAGTTTATTTTTAATATGAAGTGTTAGGCTGAATAAAGCACCCCCCGAGTAGTGTGCCCCTCTCCTTGTTATTGCCCTGATTACAGAAGGCGATTTGCAAGGGAAGCTCACCTACAAAGCATAGTGATGAGGATAACATGGGAGGCGTCTCTAACAACAAAATGCCTGTTCATAATCGGACATGATCAGGAATTCTCTCCCCCTTATCATTTGTAAGTTAACACAGTATCATATTACTTTTGTATAGTATGCAGTCTGTGCAAGGGCTAATTGTCTTAGTTTTGACAGTCAGCTGTCAGTGACATCTGTATAACAACAGCACAAACACAAAACAAACAGTAGTCTACAGATCACATAGAAAATGGCATTGCATAATCTATTACAGCAGAGTAAATAATAATAATAATAATAATAATAATAATAATAATAATAATAATAATAATAATAATAATAATAATACATTGTTATTATATCTATTCTCATGTTCAGGGAAGGGAAATAAAGAATGAAAAAAACTTTCCAGAAGGGGCAAAATCCTTACATAATCCTCTAAGCAAAAGATAATCCTCCAACACAGTTTGTCCCAAAACATTAATATTTAAATATTTTATTTACATATGTATTCATAAATATGTGGAAACAGCTAACTCCTGTATTAATGCAACACGATCATTAAAGCTGTACAAAATATAACTTTGTACAGTGCATTTGAAATTGTGTGAGAACCTTAGTTTCCTACAGTCTCCATGTGCCTCCTAGTGGCATAACTGAGGGCCTCTTAAAAACATGTGAACAGCAGATTTGTTGCATATCATTGCTAATGTAAATTTGACGGTTGCAGTTTATTATTTAAGGTTTTACTTATTATACTAATAGTAATAATATTTAATAACATGCTCCATTTAAAACAAATATATCTTATTTTGTTTTTTAAAGTTTAAAATAAAAAGAATAATTTCAAACCCGGAACTCAGTTGTGGATTGCGCAGCTCACCCGGACTCATTCCAGTGCGCACCGGAAAGCAATTCGAGGACACGTGAATTGGATTTGTACTTTGAAAGTAAGTTTGACTTCGAATATACATTTAGTAAAACACACATTTATGATAAATAATACGAATTATTAGAGAAAATAACGTTGTTTGTATTTTCATTTTGCTCATAAAGATGACAATGCCTTTGTCCGTGTGTCCTGTACTGTCTGTACTGTGTGACCTGGGGCTAATGCAAAGCACAGCGACATGTCTTCGTTAAGGGAAACTTGTATTTTATAAGGACCTCTGCTATCGGTTAAGGGTTTCTGCACAGTTATAAACACGTATGTATTTTAGCTGTTAAGTATTGTGTCGTTGGTTTATGGTTTTTATTTATTTGCATATTATGTTCGGGAAAGGTGACGGTTCTTTTCTTTTCCTCAGTAACGTCATCATCACGCTTGGTTAACACTTTGAATAAATACATATATATGTCACTTTAAAGAGAGTTTGTCTAAGAATCATAAACAAATGCCAATTCTTAAGTCCTAGATCGCCTACCTAGACCCAAATGAATGTGAATAGACTGTTTATTTATTCTCAAAAAGATTACAGTGTCTGAAAATAAACCCCTTATTTGCAGAATACATTGATTGCACGGGCTCTTTCAGAACCACCTGTCCGCTCATTTGAAGTATTTTGTAGAACTTAAGTATGTCCATTTTGGGAAGAAAAATACAAATGTGATCAACACATATTTATCAAAAGGATATTCTACTGAAAAAAGACATTGCAAATGTCACTATTTAGTGTGTGCATGAGCCACTTTAGCCCAATGGATCAGTCAAATACACTCCTAATCATTTGAATAATATGAACAACAATATTATGCATAATAATATGACTGGTGTCACTGATCTATTTTGAGTATAGCCATCAAATCTTTAGTGACCAGTGCTTGAAATGAATTTTTGTAGAGAAAAACAGGTTGCTGTTGCTTCCGTTTTCTGTTGAGAGATCATGTATTGACGACTGTGTATTGTTTTACAGACGCACCTCTGCATCTGCCATGACGCGCTGGGCCAGAGCCAACAACGTCCACAAACACAAGCTTACGGGCGCGACGCCGTGGAGCGAGCTCAAGAGCGGCGGGGGTGCCAAGCAGGGCTCGTCCTCCCATCAGCACCCTCCCAGTGGCGTGGACCGAGACCCGCTGCGAAGGAGCCAGGGACCCCCGGGGGGGAAGAAGCCCAACAGGAAGAAGAAGGATTATGACAACGTTGATGTCAACGGCTTCCTGCAGTACCTGGAGCAGACCGGCCAGCCCCTGCCGCGCGGCCCCCCCGGTGCAGCTGGTGTGGCGGACAGCCTGCGGGAAGAAGTGGCCACAGCGCTGAAGAAGGACAGGCGGCGAGAGGACAGGAGGATCAAGAGACAGACGGTCAAGAAAACCAACATGGTGAGAGAGCACAGATCTGCAGTGGAGCCTCCTTCTCCATTCTACTTCACAAGTGGTCTTCAAACATGATCACGTGTGAATGTAAAAAGCATCATTGATTATGTTGTAAGTTGCCCTGGATAAGGGCGTCTGCCAAGAAATAAAAATAATAATAATAATAATCATTGTCATTTGTGGGTGTTTGCAGGTGTGTTTCAACTGCAGGAAGCCTGGGCACGGTCTGGCGGACTGCCCCCAGGCTGACAACGATGTGGAGATGGGCATGGGCATCTGTTACCGCTGTGGGTCCACAGAGCACGAGCTCAACAGGTGCAGAGCCAAAGTGGACCCGGCCGTAGGTGAGACTTTAGATCGGTGCTGTGCAAGAGGGCCTTGATTCATTTAGGAATGTATCTATGTATGAGTTTGTTTTCTGCTAAACTAATTGTATACTTAACTGTAAATAACCATGTTTTTAATGAATTGGGTAGACCGGTGAATTTGCAGGTGCGTTTTTTTGTTTGTTTGTTTTAATTGTTATTATTACCATTTACAGGAGATTTCCCTTTTGCCAAGTGTTTCATCTGTAGCCAGACTGGCCACCTGTCAAGATCCTGTCCTGACAACCCCAAAGGAATGTATGCAGCAGGTATGACGGGATTGTTTCCAAGCATGCTCTTTATAACGCAACTCAACTTACATTTATATAGCGCTCTCCATGTCATGCATCCCAGTGCTGTTTTTCCCCCATATGTGTTTCTTTAATGTCTTTAATGTTTTCTTAATTTGAATGTAAGGCCTGGATTCCTTGCATGCAGTGGAGTTCTGAATTCACTTTACCATTTTAACAGTGCGTTCCACTAATCAAAGTTTTGTGATGTTCCTTTGCCTTGCTCATTATTATATTTCATTCTGAGCCTGTGCTATACTTTGTTTCATGATTTGAGTTCATGACACAGAATTAATTTCAGAAACACCATTCTGATCTCTTCTGCTTTCTTCTGTGTGTTGTCCCAGGTGGCTGCTGCAGGGTGTGTGGATCTGTGGAGCACTTTCAGAAGGACTGTCCGCAACACCAGAATGCAGGTAGGATTCTTTCATCTGGGGCCGGTTGTACTAACAGGATCAAAGAACAACTGAACAAATGTGCATTTACTGCAATATGGCAGCCATACCATGTGACCCATGTCAATTATTGCCAATATGGCAAAATATCCCATAGGTATCATGGCTTTTGGAGCACCGGTGTTGGTTTTAGAGGGTTTGAAAGTTCTGGTGGGATATAATAATCATAACAGAAGCAATAGGTGTCCTGTTCTTTCAGTGCTTGGTCACCTAATAATCTTCCCCCAGCAGATTTGTGTCCAACAAGGTTTAATAATGTCTTTATTTACAGGGCTTTGTTTCCCCCCAAAAAAGTCCCAGGGTTTTTACACATTATTTTCTCTGTCAATGTGTACAAAGATATTGCATACTAAAATAACACTATAGTAACAAAGCTTCAACCTTAACACTTCAAACTCTGTAGACATCTTTTCAACCAGTAAGACAGTCTTATGCAGAGCTGCCAACCTGTGTGTACAGGTTGTGTACTCACTATGCAAGTTTGATAGGAAAAAAAATGAAAGCAGTTGCTGTACTCTGCTGCTAATGTGTACTAATACTATATAGTACTTATTATATACAGGTCATCATTCATGAAGTTGCCTTTAGAGAAAGTGCTGTATCTCTTGTCATTAGTTCATTTTGTTAGGGACTTCCCTCCCTGTCATGAGCAGTCATTTTCACTGTCTGTGGTAACACCCTGGCCAAACTGCAAATTAGAATAGTGTTGCCTAGATATAGTTGATGCTGTTCCTGGATAGATACCCTGCTACATGTTTAATCTCTTGTAAGTTACCGAACCAAAGCATCTCGCCGTGTACCGAGGAAAAGCCCACCTCTGACATAAGTGATGCCTGAGCGAGCGACTGAATGTCTGATTTTGTGCTTTTCCAAAGAAAACTACCCAACGTGGTGCATATTTTAGTGTATTTTTCTGTGTATGCATTCCATAACATTATGACCACTGACAGGTGAAGTGAATAACACTGATAATCTCGTTATCATGGCTCCTGTCAGTGGGTGGGATATATTAGGCAGCAAGTGAACATTTTGTCCTCAAAATTGATGTGTTAGAAGCAGGAAAAATGGGCAAGCGTAAGGATCTGAGCGACTTTGACAAGGGACAAATTGTGACGGCTAGACGACTGGGTCAGAGCATCTCCACAACTGCAGCTCTTGTGGGGTGTTCCCGGTCTGCCGTGGTCAGTACCTATCAAAAGTGGTCCAAGGAAGGAAAAGCGGTGAACCGGCGACAGGGTCATGGGCGGCCAAGGCTCATTGATGCACGTGGGGAGTGAAGGCTGGCCTGTGTGGTCCGATCCAACAGACGAGCTACTGTAGCTCAAATTGCTGAAAAAGTGAATGCTGGTTCTGATAGAAAGGTGTCAGAACACACAGGTCATCGCAGTTTGTTGCGTACGGGGCTGCGTAGCCGCAGACCAGTCAGGGTGCCCATGCTGACCCCTGTCCACTGCCGAAAGCGCCTACAATGGGCACGTGAGCATCAGAACTGGACCACGGAGCAATGGAAGAAGGTGGCCTGGTCTGATGAATCACGAGTTCAAGGTGTTGACTTGGCCTCCAAATTCCCCAGATCTCAATCCAATCGAGCATCTGTGGGATGTGCTGGACAAACAAGTCCGATCCATGGAGGCCCCACCTCACAACTTACAGGACTTAAAGGATCTGCTGCTAACGTCTTGGTGCCAGGTCTAGTGGAGTCCATGCCTCGACGGTTCAGGGCTGTTTTGGCGGCAAAAGGGGGACCTACACAATATTAGGCAGGTGGTCATAATGTTATGGCTGATCAGTGTATACTAAACCTCAACTCAAAAACACGTGAACAATTTTACTTTTCAGATTTCTATAATCTTCATCCATTCAATAATATTCATTATATAAATTAATTAGTTTGACTGACGTTTGGAAATGGCCTCTAGTTAGACTGTATTTCCCATGCTTACTATTAATTCCAAATATGGAGAGAGCAAAATTATATTCCAGAAAACATCTTGTTTAATAAACTGAGAAATGCATTGAAAGAGTGAATACAGGTAGCTGCTTTCTATAGATCAATCTTACCTAGACATGCGGAAAAGGTTTAAATACAAGTATTTGAAGATAAACCCGTGTAGCTGTGGATTTTGTTTGTTTATTAGGGTGCTCATGATTAATTTTAATGCATCGTTGAATTCACAAAACAATACGGTATATTGCTGTTTTGAGGTAGAATAAATAAATTGCAACATAATAAAACCCAGGGCCCTAATAATGGTGATGCTCTCTGTATGTGCAAGTTAGTCATTTGTTTAGTTTTCCAAACATGGACACACAGGCAGGAGATCTTCTCGTCACGCGCTCACTGAACTTTTCTTACGCACTCCAACGTGTAATGCCATTTTTAAACACAAGCGTGAGCACATCTGTTATATTTTCCTTCAGGAGAATGGTGGGTGAAGAAAGAAGTGCTGGTATTCAATTGCATGTGAAAAGGCATGCACACAATACACATTGCACAAAAGCCAGGCCAAGCTGCAGCACCATGCTTTCTGTACTGGGTTTAATGTTCAACACTCCAGGTGAGACATAGTTTATTTATGATTTTAGATGTTATAGTCATTATAGTAAAATGAAATATGTCAATTATTGTAATACCAAGATCAAGGTAACTCATTTTGTTCTGGATAGGATCACTGATGTGTCTAACAATAGGGGACATTTATTGTATTGAGCAATTGTGTATTCATCAGTGGAAAAACAGGAAATGGATACCTTATTTAATCGCTTTACTGAAATTGGCAATCATGTAAAAAGTAATCAGTTAGGCTTGGAGTTTATCATGCAAAAACACCAAATTCACATACATTTTTAAAGGGACACGCATCCCTTTATTACTAATATACAGTGAGGGGAAAAAAGTATTTGATCCCCTGCTGATTTTGTACGTTTGCCCACTGACAAAGAAATGATCAGTCTATAATTTTAATGGTAGGTGTATTTTAACAGTGAGAGATGGAATAACAACAAAAAAATCCAGAAAAACACATTTCAAAAAAGTTATAAATTGATTTGCATGTTAATGAGGGAAATAAGTATTTGATCCCCTATCAATCAGCAAGATTTCTGGCTCCCAGGTATCTTTTATACAGGTAACGAGATGAGATTAGGAGCACTTTCTTAAAGCACACTCTCAGCTTGTCCTTGAGTGACCCAGTCAAAGCCTGGACCTAAATCCAATTGAGAATGTGTAAAGAGTTGAAAATTGCTGTTCACCAAAGTTCCCCATCCAACTTGATGGAGCTTGAGCAATTTTGCAAAGAAGAATGGATAAAGCTGGTAGAGACTTATCCACATAGACTGATGGCTGTAATTGCAGCCAAAGGTGCCTCTACCGAATATTGACTGAAGGAGGTGATTACTTATGCATTCAATTATTTTCTTTTTTGTATTTGTAATTAATTTAGAACAATGTGCAGATTATATTTTTCACTATGACATTATGGCCATTTGCTGTGTTGATCGGTGGCAAAAACTCCTGATTAAATCCATTCTGATTTCATGTTGTAACACAATGAAATGTGGAAACGTCTAAGGTGGTGAATACTTTTGAGAGCCACTGTAAATACGAAAGCAAGGTTGTTTGTCAGCAGCACATTGTCACCGTTTCATAAAAGAAAATGTCCCGTGCATTTAATTTTCCTATGAAATTTAAGCATCATCAGTTGGTTAACCCTGCCTGCTGTCAGAGATTGACATTGTTCTGTAAAACCTTGGTCATAAGAAACACTTATTTCAGCTTCTACAGGATTGGTTACATATATTTTAGCCTTTTATGTTTAATTGGGAAATAATTATTAGTCTTTAATGCAAACAAATTTTAAACTTTGCACATCTGTAAGCAATTTCTGGGGGTCCTTTACCAATACAATGTTTGGTGAAATGCGCATTATATTTTTCACAAATTCTGCGTATAGGGAAGTGTTTGGAACAATATTCAGGAGCAGAATACCAAGCACTCTATTGAGTTATGCATCGGGTGGCAACTTATTGTTGGATTGCTTTTGTCAGGTGGAATTTAGAACAGTTTCCTGCTTGGCAATGTATACATATTTGTAATGGTTGGATCCAGTTTGTCTGCTTTGGAAAATTATTTGCCCAGATATTGTTGTGGCAAAGGCTATTAAGTAGGCATTTTAAGTCAAATGTATTGATTTTGGCCGAAAACCTTGGAAGAATGCCATTGTGTGCCTTGATCATGTAACTGGAATTATCAGAGACAAATCCAGTCACATTATTAAAATTTACTTCAAATGCATGTCAGCAGTGAGTAATTAAGAGTGCAGATTAACTGTCTTCGCAAACTAACATTTCAGAGCTATCTGAAAATCCTTGGAGAACAAATAAAATGTACAAAACATACTGATCTTTAGTATCTGCAGGTACGCTATCAGACACCTTTACCAGTTGTACAATGTTCTTGTGCATATCACATATTTTGGTTGAGATATTCCCTTTTCAATTGACCTGTAGAAGAAATTACTCATGCGTTTATTACATATTCGTTCAGAAATGTGCATAGTTGTGAATATAATTTTTCTGTGGGGGAATATTAGCACAAACAAATGCGTCCATCAAAACGAAAACAAAACAAAAATCTTGTCGACATTCATAAATATTTCTCCCTTATGTTTTTACTGGAGGAGGTAATTTAATAGCTGTCAATCTCAGCTTTTCATTTTCTGCTTTTTCCTGGTAATAAATGTCGGTCTATTGACTTAAGTGTGGTCTAAACATAAATGACAAGGTGTTCAAAATAAATTATAGCCATAGGTTTACAGAATACAAGGTTTATATTGTTGTCTGAGGTGGCTCAATGAAATACTTTTTGATTGCAATGTCTCTGTTTCTATTAACACATCAAATTATTCTAATGTGTATTAATCGTAATTAATTTTTGTTTTCTAATAAGTCAAAGCACATTTTTAATATTAATTGTTAATTCAATAACTATAAATTAGGGGGCTGGAGGGACATCTAGGGCATTATAATTAAATTCAGAATTTAATCGATAAGCTTAACAGAGGTTGATTTACATTCATATGTTTTTATCTCTGCTTTATAGGACTGCAAAACTTACATGATGCAAAGTGTTCAATTATTAATTTTTTGTATCTTGAAAAGTACAAAAACCAACAGCTTTTCTGTGCTAAAACTATATTCTGTTGTGGTACATGTTTTTTCTACATTTTATTTTGATACTACATGTTATATGTCAAGCAATTTGCTGGCTGAATGGAGTGCTGGCCTAATGTTTTCCCAAGAACATTTGGTTGAGGGAAAATGATCTTTTCAGTGTCAACACTATTTACTGGTCTGGTCAAGCATTTGGCAGCAATGATCGCAAGTTTAGGAAATCTTGCTTCCCTGCTTTTCCAGAACTGGTAAATGTTGTTGCGTTTAGCTTCACTCACAATTTCACAGTAAGGACAGTATTCACGCTGTGCTGTGCTGTTATCTTCAAAAAGTGGAATGACCCGAAACACTTCTTTCTCATCTGTAAAGATGATTTGCTTGCTATAGGTCAAAGACACAACAGGCTTTGAAAAACAAGCCTCAGGCTGATGAAATCAAGGGCACCGACGGATTGTGCAAAGTAAGGTGGCTGTGTTGGATCGCATTACTTTTTGTGTAGCTGAAGTGTAATGCGTGTCTTTTGTCATCCATTTAATTGTCCTTTTTAAGGCAGAATTTATTTTAGCATTGATCAATAACTACTTTTCATGGTATGGATGGAACAAAGATTACTGTCAAATTGCAGACACTAGTAAATGTAAAGGAGTAAATCGCAGTGGTAGTGATCACTAACTACTCTAATACTGTGATGCAGTGGTTCTTTTACAGCCCATCACTAAGATTGACCATTTTCTAACATAAAACCATACCAATGTTTTATCTTTTTATGAAGGTTAAGTTAAAAATTTGCTACTGTATGGTAGTGTTGTTATTATAAATTTTTCAGCAAAGAACTCACTTTGTGGGAAGGGATTCCAATTGCTGACCTGAAACTCAGTGAAGGTGTGTTTTGTTGGAGACAAGATTTGAACTGTATTCTCTTTGTTTTATACAACTTATTTGGTTGGATATATATATCTTCTATGTTTTGACAGGAATCAAATCCCAACCTACTTCAAACACATTTATTTCTCTGTACTTAAAATCATCAGTTCATTTAAAAGAATAAGGTATTTGAAACTATCAAAGCTAATCATTTTTTTTTAAATACATACTGAAACAGTCATACTCAGACCTCAGTAGAGTGCAGCATTTAGTTGTTTTGTCTTTAGGGGGGAGCATGGAGCCCGACCTATTATTTATGCATCAGGCGTGGTACTCAAATTCCTTTCCCAAGGTTGGCACGTCTGCTTATTTTATGGGGGGAAAAAAAGCTTTGTATGAAGGGGAAATAAATAGTGAGGAGAGAACTGGATCATGAAGGCGTGCATAATGAGCTAAATATGTTGGCACACCAAGATGCATGAAACTGATCTGATTAACTGCAAATGTGCTGAGCCCTGCCCTCCCCTCCTCCTCTCTACGGTTATGTTTAGTCATCCTTTCACTCCAGTTTACTGAGGCAAGTTCTGGGGAGAGATATTTGTCAGTCACGGGCTTTCAGCTTCCTGAGTGATCTGATCATCTGAATCTGCATTGAGGGCATAGCAAGGTCTCACTGACCTGGTTCTGCCCAGGTTACACTGTTCACCTGTGCGACGCCCTCCAGGACGAGGGGGGAGTGTTCTTATAGTGTATCTGTTGGGTGTCGTTTGTCTATTCCTGAGCTGCACACAGTTCTGGGCCGCTGTCTGTGTGAGTTAAATCATTAAGCTCTTCTCTCTATCTCTCTCCTATCAGGGAATGCACTGACTGTGGGACGACTGTCCAACCGAATCAGCGCGGACCACGAGGATGTTCCCGTGCCTGTCAAGAAAGTGAAACCCAAACAGCCCAAAGTTGTTACCTTCTGAACCATCTTGCAGGTGGGAGAGAGAGGAAAAAAAAAGTCAACCTTGGACAATTATCTTCGTTGGTCTGCCACTTGACTGGACTGGAGGCATTAAACGAGTGGCTGCCATGCCTTTCTGATCGCTGACTGCACACTCCCTGTGCCTCAGTGTCTCTCTGCTCGGTTACCTCGAGGGCCTGCTGAAGGGTCGCCTGCAGTGTGTGCACAAAAAGCACAGGCAGAACACAGGCTTGAACGTGTGAAAAAGAAAGCCTTGGCTTCTTGGGCCCCCACCTGTTGTTTCTGCAGCCTGATCCCCATTTACAGTACTGTACAACCCCCACCCCCCCGTCTGCGGCTCCAGTAAAGAGCTGCACGTCTGCAGATCCTATCCCCTCCTAGGAGCTACCTCTCTGGCAGCACAAAAGGCTTATCTTTTCTCTCCAGGCCCTGCCGATGACAGCTCCTATGTCTGTTGTAAGCTTTTGGTTTCAACACTTCAGACTGCAGTGTGTTTCCTTTAAGCTCCCGCAGTGTAAGACATCACACAGAGAGACTCCAGACTCTCTTCTGGCAATTGGAGCTGCTTTAGGTGTAACTCTGAATGACACCCTGTGAGAAGGCCTGGATCCCATACATCCTGTCAATCACAGTGCACTGTGTCATGTGTGTAAATCATTTGAATATAATAAATATTGTAAGAATAAAATAATTGAAAAGGTTTTCTAGTATAGACTCAATTTTCTTCTTCTACCCCGTGAGCAGCTGTATTTAACTGTGTTGTTAGTTGTTGCTTCCTCGTGTTTGTTTAGGAGCAGGGCAAAGACATTTGTCCAAAAGAGTGCTGTCCACATTGCCCTCGCCCTCTCACCCCTTTCCTTTATAAAACGTACAAAGAGAATGAAGATGCACAGGAAATTGAAGATTTATTTACAATTTTGATTGTGTTGGACTGAATTCATGTCTGTCATTAGTTAGAGTGTAAATGTCTTTGTTTTGGTTGATATGCACCATTTCTTATTTTTACTTGTACATTCAGGTAAATGTACATTTTATTACAAATGAGTACATTGTTTACATTTACCAGGTAACTCAAACTGTGTGCTTTAAGACATTCTTTAACTATTATTTTGCCAGGATGTCTCAAACTGAGCTGTGCTTCAGGTTGGGTCTTGAAGTATATCCAGATTTCAAGTCCATTGTTGTTTCAGCTCCTCCTCTCCTCAGCTTGACAGACCCCTCCAGTCTCTGACGCAGACAGACCGGTCCGTGCCAAAGATAGGATCGGCAGCCTGGCGCAGTCGAGAATTAATCTAGGGAACACAGTGGATTTGGGAATCCACAGGCTAAGACATCTATGACTGAAAGCTTGTTTCATAAGGTTGTTGTTTTAACACTGACTTTTTCTAGAAATGCAATGCAGGAAGCGGCCGTCTCCTCCAGGGACTGAGACCACCCCGCCAGGTTCCCAGCGATGTAGGGCAAGACTCCTGATGTGACCTGGTTGTAGTACGACACCTGTGCAAAACACCAGACCCATTAAACAGGAAATGCCAGGAATACGTAACTGTTTGATTTATTTTACAATAGGCTTTGTGGTATATATGGTAGTCATTTTAGCATCCCCTGGTCTTCATTTTTTAACATGCTTTAAAGTGCATAGTGAGGCCTTTATGCATGTAGATTTTACTTGGAATTTTGTGGTTTCCTTTCCATGTAGAATCTAGCGCATGGAAACCACAATGTTGGTATTTACACAACCTATAGTCTGCTCAGTTCCAGCCAATATCTCGGCTCGGTTTCACAGTGATACTACAGTCCTCCTCTGTATCTGATGAAGGTGCTGATCCTTTGAGCTCAGCACCCTTGCCAGCTCTGAGAAGATACTTCCTGGAGAGCTCTGAAGTGGTGGTTGTGTGAAAAGTACCCAGCATCCAGTTCATCACAACCACTTTATGCATGAATAGACCTACAGTGGCACAAAGCCGTCAGAAAGGGAAATCCCAACAGGGATGATCACAGCTGGCCTGCCCTCTACAAGTGTCAGATCGCAAAGGCTGAACCATGCAGGAAATGGAAAGCTGTTATGATCATAGAGTTCCCTATAAACACCTCACTTTGCAGTCAACATGTCGTTTTTATTTTTGTCTTCTCCTTTTTAGCCTGCAAGACTAGCATGTTGTGTTCCACACTACAGCGAGTGGTGCCTCCTCCTACCTTGCAGGAGCCGGGGCTGTCATGGTAGATGAGAAACCCAGCGCACATAGCCTCGCTCCGGGTGAACCCCACCTGGGGAGGGACGGCCGTCACCGTGACCGAGCGGAGGGCGATGATGTAGGGATCCCTTCATCCAAAACAGAAGCCATTGTTAGAGAAGGTTTTCCCAGGATGCACAGTAACACAGAGGCAGAGTAGTAAGAGTTAATCAAAATGTGGATTGAATTAAATACTATATATATTTTAATATGATCAAATAGTGACTGGATAGTGGCTGTATGCTGGAGGGCAGGGCAGGAAAGGAAAATACTGAATAATACTGCTCAAATGTTACTGGTGCCTCAAAGAGAGCTTGTAAATTAACAGTCGGGGGTTCAGGTGGTGATTTGGCACCAGAGGAAAGTGTCACATGAGTGTAAAGAGCTCCCCTGGAATAACAGGTTAGTGTAAAACTGCTGGAAAAAGAAGCTACTCCTCAATGCAGGAAGATCTGTACTTATTTGTAAAATGTCAAGCCCGTGAATACACTCCTGATATTCAAAATCTAGATCTGCACTGATTAGTGTTATTACAGATTACACTGCTACACTATGAATTTCAGAAACACAATTTTAAAAATGTATAATGTATATTTTACTGCAGCCTAGCTCTCGATAGTTAAATGTATTTTGCTGAACATTTGTTTTAAATATAGTTATGTCCTTCATCTTTCAAAATTGAGCCTTTCCATTATAGAACTGTATCCCAGCTGACTGGATATTAGTTTAAGGAGCTGTAAACGAGGGTGGCCCTGAAGTCTGAAACAAATGCAAAATGAGAAACAAAAACAAAAAGCACAAATGCAAAAGGAAGAATGCAACAGTGAAAAGAAAAACACAAAAATGTTGTTTATTACGGAATTGCGTCATCTAGAGTCCTGCCAGTAGAAATCGTGTCCCGCCTCTTCATACCCCAGCCACGTTATTTCGAAGCCTACCGCTGTTCTGGGAAAGCTACATGCCCACACAGGTCTGAAGTGCTGCCATTGGTCTTTTCTCGTGCACAGAGACCGCTGAACAATGGAAGCACTTCAGTCTTGTGTGGGCGTTTAGCTTGCCCAGAACAGCGGTAGGCTTCGAAATAACGTGGCTGGGGGATGAAGACAATTTTTATATATATATATATATATATATATTTTTTTTTGCAATTGCATTTTGCACTTCAGGGCCTCCGTAGTAAACCACTGACCGAGCCAGAACGTCAGGACCGAATACAATCCAACATACTCAGGCTGACCACTAGGTGTCCCTATTTTCCCATTTTATCTAAAATTCCTAAAACAGGATTTGCAGGCTGTGTTTGTGTGGGAACCACACTGATTGTGGCATTTGAAAGATTTTTTTTTGTTCCTCCTTCTGCTTTATTCCAACAAAACTCCAAAAAGGAGGTCCTGTCCTTCTAACAGTAACACTTAGCACTCGTGCTCAGCCAGGCACAGGGAGAGAGCATCTCTGCAACAGGAAGTGTTTGACCTCCATAATGCCCTTATGCAGGAAGGAGCCCGGGGTCTCACAAGAGCAGGCACTGTACGTCCTGCTCAGCACATACAGTGCCTGCTGTTGTGAGACCCTGGGCTCCTTGTACAAACACACAAGAACTCACTGAAGCCATAATTGCCCAAAGTTTGAACCAAAGCCTACGTCATCGTGTATTCAGTACGTATCAGTACACTGTATATTCTGATTTCACATTAATAATACATCACACTGTCCACTGCCTTGACAAGGCTTGATAATTCTTAATTCTGTACAATTCCCTTCCCTGCAGAGAGCAGGCTCTTTCATACAGATCCAGAGGAGAACACACACTACCGCTGTTAACAGTGCTCCCGAATGAGTCATCAGGTTAATATACAGCAGGCAATCACCGGTTGCAGAGATCCTCTGAGATATAAACGGTCTGACGAATCAGACACCCACATCCATTTCCCTTGCAAGCGGAAAAATTCTGCCCTTTTATGTCACAGAGTACCCCTCCGTCTGAGTCTGGGAACAAACAGCACTTCTGAATAGCACCGGGTCTGCTGTATGCTGAGTGGGGAATCACTGACAGCATTTCACTCCCTATGTGAAGTCCACCAAGCACGTGGGACAGAATAAATCACAAGTTTGAAACAACATGTGAAACTGCAAACACGCCTTGGATAGCAATTATATTCATGAGTAGAACAAAAAATGAAGCCACCACTGAATACAGGTTTGTGGTTTACAAAATTATTGGTCAATTATATATTCACGTTCTAGTTTTCAATGCTAAGTAAAGCTGAACAGCACGTTATGTCCTATCACCCTGTGCTGTGGCTGTGCTATCCTTTTCACACCCACTTCAGCTGTTGGAAAGATGGGACACAATTACTGATCTCAGACCAAAGGAGTTTGATGTTGGGCAGCCTCCACCTGCCTGCACCAGCCTATTGCTCTGAATCGACTCAAAACCCTTTGGAGATTGTCTGCTTTCCCTGCACATGATTTCACACCTTCAGATACACCATCAGAACAGCCTGCATAATCCCAGCACACTCGCAGCTTGAAACGTCTACTGAGAGCAGTCAGCTGGGAAGCCTTAATTGAATAAACACTATACAATCTGTGTTTGGTTTAGACCTCGAACCAGTTCAATTGTAATCAAGCTTATTTTACAGAGAAAAAACAAAACAATTCTAGCTGAGGCTGGGAGACGTGATGGTCAATACTAACCCCTCTTTGCACGGCCGTCTCCTGGACAGCAGGATCACAAAGTCTCTGGCTCCGTCAGCGTTGATTGGGGGACATTTAATATGATACACCCTCTCGTCGGCATCATCCCCAAACTCCACTTCTTCACAGCTCCTGCCAGGAGAAAAACAACTTTCCTGAAAGGACTGTAACCTGTTACATCTCCACGAGACTCTGTGACATGCAGCTCTGCTTTTAACTGTTGTTTACTTATTGCTGTCTAGTTAAAAGTGCCAGATGGAAACACTAGGCGCTAAAGTACCTGTCAGCAGAATGATTACAGCACCAGCAGCTACACTGATTTTCCTCACACTACACTGCCACAGCACACCGGCGCTGCTCCTGTGAAGCCTTCGGTGTTAAACGGTGTCTCTGACTGCTGCCACCACCAAGAAAAGATGCCACTTTAAAAGATGACCATGAGCTGCCACTTCATAGCCTCTCTGTCCCCTCACTCCCACTCCCTCCCTCCCTCTCCGTCTCTCCTTTGGGAGGGCTGGGCCTTGTCTACACTCTTTTTCTTGCCCCGTCACACTTACGAGTAGTGCTTGTCCCAGCTGCGCCGAAGCCGGAGGTCAGAGAGCAGAGCGAACACGTGGCCGGCTGGGGCTTCCACGTCCATCTCCACCTTGACAGATAGGGTGTCCTGCTCCTCGTTCATGGAGATACGGACCTGCTGGCAAACCAGGAAGGAGCTCAGAGAGAGAGAGAGGGCAAGCTATCAGGTAGTATTAAGGTGCTCTGTAATATTGGCGTATCTGAATTCAAAATGTCCCCTCTTTCCTTTGTGTTTGGGAAAAGAAAAGCATCTCTCAAAGACCAGAAGTGAATACAAAAGTTTCAATTTTCACTTTAAGGACACTTTGGTGAAAGACAATTATATGATTGTTGTTAAACCCTGATGTACTCTTAATTCTGACACCCTTTCAGCTGTGCTCATGTCATACCTTGGGCTGGACACTGTTCATCTCCCATTCTTGTTTTCCTGCTAAAACTGTGAGGGCAGCCACATTGTTGTAGCCTAAATAAACCTGGAAGGTGAATAGAAAGGGGGAGAAAAGTATTACAATGTCAAAGAACAGGCTCTGACTTGGACACCAGTAATGGCTCATGTCAAAGGATCCCAGACGAAGTCTCAGTAAACCCCTCAAATAAACAGCAGTAGCACACAGGGCAGTATTCGTCACGGGAGGGAGAGGCAGCAGCCATTCACAGAACTACGGACCGGGGGGGGGGGTCTCGGAGAAGGTGCGAGAGGAATATAAACTGTGATACTACATTACTGAACTTTGAAAATGCATTTGCTTATTGTACACCCTTGTGTGTCGCTTTGCATTAAAGGGACAACGGAATAAGGATAAATACGGTGTTTTGGCAAATACTGGAACTATAAATGGGTTTCTTCTTCAAGTGAAAACACAAAACAGGTAAACAATGTCAATACAGATACCTGGACTATCAGTTTCACAAAGACATGAAGAAACTGAAATAATTTACCTGATTACTTTTGTCCCAGGGAACAGACAGGGACCCCTCTTCTTTGGAAGACAGAATGTGCTTTCTAAACAAATCAATAATGCTTCTATCACTTGTGCTTTTCAACATTAGGTCTCTCTAACACCAAAAACTGATCAACACAATCTCCTTAAATAACTGAAATCACAGCTAGCAAATGTTTTCATAGTGCATACATGCATTTTATCATCTTTAATGTAATAATATATTCCATACTACAAGAGATATCTTTCCAACTTTCTATAATTATTCCTGGCAATTCCTTATTTTTTATTATCTCTACTTAATGATACATGTAATTAGAAAATGTCTTACACCAACCTTGCCAGGCGGATTCTTTTTCGTGCAATTGCTGCCAAGTATCTCCTCTCTCCATCCTTTATGTCCCGACAAAAAATAAAAAAGTGTTATTCACATGTACCAGAATCCTGCAGACAAAAAGACATACCTTAGATTGGGCACAGAAAGTCTGGGTGTTTGGAAGTTTGGTTTTGTTAGCTAGGTGTTTCTCAAGAACGCCTGACCCCTGCTTTGCTTTTATTTTGCGATTTAAAAGTATTTGTTTCTCTTTTTAAGAACGCATGGTCAACCACAGGGGTGCTTTTCCTTGCCAACCAAGGCCGATTCTCCTTTTACTGTTATCAATGGTGCGTACAAATCAATATTTAGAAAATGATGCTTTATCTGATAGCGTCAATGTTTTAATAGCTTCCGATGTGTAAATCATGTGTTACTTTGACAAATACAGATGGGCTGGGCTTAGCGGGGATCTACGCTGCACTGTTTGTTGCTGTACTGATAGGCAATGGCAAACAAAGCCCAACAGAGCAAACGGAGCACCACTGTTAGAGATCACTAGCAGGATCTCCAGGTCAAAGCACGTTGGCCCCCGGCAGAGACCCCAGAGCACAGAGGTCAGTGTCGTGCTCCCACAGGCCACCGCTGCCTGGCAGGAGGCCCAGTGCTACGATGATACACTGAATGGACCGTATCCATTTCACAACAGCTGGCAACGTCCAAGAGCTGTCTGTGCCACACTGAAGGGCATAAACAAGGCTGATGCTGACAACTTTGTCATTTCCATCTTAGATCATTCCCTGCGTCTGGAAGTCTGGTCATGAGAAACAATGCATTTTATGTGTGTGTTATTTATCAATTGATAAATTATTAATTTACTTATTTTTACAGTTTTAATGAGTTTTTAATTATACTGTCCACCACTATATTTTTTTCTTTATGACTGAACCATCTTGTTCTTGTGGCACAACAGACACTATTGTGCCAGGGAAAGCAGGCAGAGGTTACCTTCGTGGTGAACGTGACGTCGGGGAAGGCCTGTGTGCGCTGCGGCTCAGCGGAGAGGCTGTAGAGGAGGAAGGCGCTGTTGATGTGTCGCACACCACCTTGTTTCCACTCTGCACAGTTGTAGGCTTCAACCCGCACCCCCACCTCCACACTGCGCACACACGCACAGCAGCAGGGGAAACAGAAAGCATTAATGCATTTATAAGAGCGAATCCCGCTGCCGCCCAGACCGATCCCAGGGCTGTAAGGTGTGAATTGTAGTACAAGGATATCAAGTAAATCTTTAATTGCCGTGGCTGCTTGAGCGCCACACAACTCTCAGTAGAGCCACAGAGTCAAATTATATTACGCTATCTAGCTCTGTTTAGATTGTCGAAATAAAAGACAGAGGTGCCCACTATCTGAGGGAATATTAATTCACACTGGTCAGGGCCAGAGTATCTGACTGAACACTGACAGATTAAAGCCAGGCATGTGAAGGCTCAGTGCGGACATGTGCGAACGAATGGAAATGCATTTACCTGCTCTTTTACAAACCCATGTGCGGAAGAGACGGTAATAGGAGCATTTGTTGCGATGCTGAAGGAATTCAAGGAACAGACTGAAGAAGCCAGATGAGAATTTGAAATGTGGTTCACGAGCTGAATGCACTACATCTGATGTCTCTATTAAGTGTCAAAGCTTGCCTTAGTTCTAATGGTGTGTTTTGCACGTCATTTTGAAAATGTTTTGTGGCTTCTTTTATTCAAAACACATCTTCCTACTGCTAGATCTGGAGTCATGGGATTTTGAGGTTTTAATTCCATACAATATAGCCAATAGACTGGAATGTGTCAGATTTGATAGAGAGGGGGACACTACCTCTTCTGGAAGGCATTGTTGACCATGGCCTTGAAAACCAGGCGATCACCCACTGTGGAGGGCCCTCTGAACTTGAACATGTCCACGGACTTCAGAGTGGGGTAGCTGCCACACAAACGGCTGGGAAACAAACAAGGCCACACTAAAAGGTTGATGGGATACTGGGATAGACATGAAAGTCAGTAACAAAAATAAATTGGATTTATGCTAAAAGTGAAGCCCGAAAATTAAACCCTAAGCCAAGAGTATTTTCTTGCATGCTGATCCATGAAACAGAATAATAAATTAAAACAGTATATAATGTTTATGAAACTATGACACTTGAAAACATCTCAAGACAGTAAATATTAGTTAGTGTTAACACAATGTTTTAGTTAACAGAGGCAGAGATGGTCCCCCCAATTTTATTTTTTTATAAACAACCACTAAAGAAGTAAAGAAATCGTTCCGAGAGATATTGGTTTCAGCCTCATTCAGACGTGTTCAGCCCCAGTCCTGCCAGAACACTCACAGCAAAGCGCCATAATTGTACCTGTCCTGTAGACAAGGAGCCAAGACCTTTGCGCTAGTGACACTGTGGTTAAAAATAGCAGATGACTCTAATACCTCGCTGCGACAGTAGCTGCATTCTCCATCCAGGCCATAATTTGCCCACCAAAAGTGTTGCCATGGTGATTAGCATGCGGCGGCAGGACGAGCTCGATGCTTTCTACTTTAGTGCTCTCTGTTGATTTCAGTGCGCCGCAGTTTCCATTAGATACTCCTGTGGCCCCGCAAAAAACAAAAAAATAAAATAAATAAATGTGTATAAAATTGAGTTCCTATTTTGGAGAAAATCACTTTGTTTACAGCCAGTTGCCCTACAGTACCCATTTTGTGTAGATGCATTAGCAGCAGTTTGGTTTTTTCGGTAATGCAATATTTTTACACCCCTGGTGTCTTCGCCTGGTGTCATAATTTCATCTCAGTAAAAAGCATGTTTAGCAAACATGAAAACAGTGGACTGTGTTAAACTGGACATACAAACAAGAGATACTTGGCAGTCTTCCTGCAGCGAGAGAGATTTCATCTTTCAGCCTTAAGTTTTGTAACAGAGATTCACTTGTCAGTGCAACTCTGTAACAACTTTCACTTTTCAAGACACCTGTAACTTATGTATGTATTTGTCTATGTGATGATCTATGAGTGTAACAGTGGATATATTATAAAGGTTACCAAGGTAGAAATGATATATAACCTATGCCATGTATGTGCTGTAGAATTATCAAAATGTGGAAAAAACGTCTTCATTTGTACACATAAAAATGTTTAAATAAATGAGTGCCGTCTTGCCTGTGAGCAGGTGGCAGTCCTGCATAAGTCTGCTGAAGGCCTCTTCATTGTAGAGCCGCAGTCTCCGTCTCTCGGAGGCCAGGGAGTGTTCCAGCTGCTCCTCAGCGGCGCCCGGCGCCTCCACCGGCTCCAGACGCACCTTCAGCGCACACACAACACAGGACAACATGGCAGCGGCACTCAAAACTACAGCAAGAGGCAGCACAGAGACACAGAGAGATGTCTGTGTGTAAAGTGTCTATCAGGGTAAAGCTCCTGCACGGTAGTCCACAAGAAAGATGCATCTGTTGTCCCCATATATTTACAATATACAAGGTAACCTATAAATACCTCCGAAGACTGCACTGACCTTTTGAACTAGCACTGAATGATCACAGAGTTATAAGACTTAGAAGTCCTTACCTTCGTGGAACCAGCTGGCTTCACTACGAATGTGGAATAGGCCACACAGACGCGCTTCAGAACCCCGGTCAGAACGTCCTGCACCGACACTCGAATTCCCACCTGCACACGCAGAGCGCACCACGGTCACCGACAACACAACTGCTTCACAACGTCCAAATCAGTCACACAACACTCACACAGGAAGTATAAACACTTATAGGACACCCTTTAGGATTTCTATGTGAGAAACACATGTGTGGGCCTAGTGATTAAAACAGTGGCAACACAATGCAGACACATAAGTTTGTTCTATTTGATGTTAAGTGCTTCTGAATATCCCAATTACCTCCATACTGGTGTTGAATGCCCTGTTTACTTTGGCCTTGATGTTGATAATTTGACCAACCCTGTCAAAAGGAAAGAGAATCGTTGGCTGTGGGATTCCCCTTGGCTTGAACGAGGTCATATTTATTAAACATGTACAGACATATTGAGTCTGTGCTAAAATGGACAATCCTTGATCAATACACACCCACACTGCCTTCAATACAAAGTGAACATTACTAATGTACCATATCAATACAGACAGTCAATTGTCAGCTGTAGTCAAAGCTTTGAGAGTAACTCAATACTGAAGACTGGAATATGAACATATATATCTGTACTTTATCACCTGTTGCTTCTTGAATACACTGCGAATTCAAACAAAGCTTAGATTTATTCTTAAATCTTCCTTGGCCCAGAACATCCAGAAAGGCCCTTACCTTGTGAAACTAAACATGGTATGGACAGCTTTGCTTAATAGAGGGAATAAATTATGGAAGTACCTCACAGTCTCTTCAAACTGAATGTCATCCACTGAAGCCGTAACACAAGGCACTCCGGCGTGCTTCTCCGCTAGCACAACAGCAAGGGAAAAAAAAGATCAACTCACACAACTCACAGGTCATTAATTAAGACAGACTTATTCCAGCTAGCTGAAATTATATAAAACAGTGGGATTGTATCTCTGCCACACTTACATTTGGTTTCACTGCTCCAATTATTAAGTGAAATGACACTTTCACACAAAAAACTCAAATATCTGCTCTAGCTGCACAACAGGAGAACCAGCAAGTGAGCCTGGAGGCCAGAAATAGACCTTTAATGGTGTTCGTCAGGATTTAGGAATTTAAGAACTCGTTATCCTTATGCACATATGAGCTCACTTGTATGTTAGAATCAAACTGTTCTTGAGTGGACTTATATAAATATAAAAAGTGCAATGACCTAGTATCTATTTATTAGCTATGCACAATCCTTGAAGAATCACATAACCAATCCATGAAGGACGCAAGCAGTGACGAGTGCCGTCAATGATTTGAATTTGAATCTGCTTTCACCAACTTGTCCACTCATTTTCTGCAGAATGAGCAAAGAAACAACTGCGTCAGCCTTGTTAGTCCTTAGAATATTTCACATTCTCCCCTGAATGACTGTCGGCTCTGATTAGTTTATGAAATGTAGATTTTACCATCTGTCATAATTTGTATTCTTCGACCTAATGGTCCTTTCCTTGGACCTCCTGTTAGACATCTTTGTTTCATGACTAGAACAGCACAGAGAGTTCTTGATAGAGCTTAATTATCTAGGTCAGGTCAAAGCACAGCTTCAATGTAGCCTCAATGCAATTCCAGTCTCCATAACCCAGTCCCCTTTAAAATGGGCTCCACAGTGCTTTATGATAATGAAGATGGCTTCGTTCTGTACCCAGCGAAAAATAGAAATACATGAAAAATTAGGATGCTTCCAAATGTATAAACGCTACATCATTATCAGTGCTCTACTCAAACTTGTCTATCTTTGCCAGTGCAGCTGTTTCATTGATTTTCTGAGAAGCACATCTCCCCTGATCTCCTTAGGTGATCGATGAATCACACTTAAAACCAAAACAAACACAATAATTAAGGATTTGGCTCCATGGTTTGGCTCCAAGATTTGTTTTGTTGTATTCACTATAGCCCTCTTGCTCTACACTTAACTGCAGGAACAGCAACAGAAAGGAAGCTCTGGGTTCGGATTTTCGTAATGAATCACAGGCCCTTAAGTGACTTAGTGTTTGACGGCTGTCATGTCTGAATATAAATGGATGCTAATGGAAAGACTGCTCGTCTTCTGAGGGGAAACTTCGGAGTCTTGCTCTGTTTGTTTATCTGTGATTTCATCTACAGCACTCTGATGGAGTGAACAGGCCAGCTCATCCACTATAGCAATTTCAGACCTTAACCCCGGGAAGGTTTCTGCTAAAATCAAAGCTCTTTGAGGTCTTTTCTCAAACGCAGTCTAATTCCACTCACTTCACAATCGAGATTAAGTATTTCAAATTGAAAATGGAGTAACTCACTAGTTAGTGGGTCTTTTCCCTGTAATTCAGTGACTTTGTGGCTCAATTTGTACACAATTCGGTTCCACACATAACCCGATTACCCTCCCAACACATAGACATGTAAGTGCTTGTAAGATAGTAGCTGCTGTATGGTAAATTATGGACCTATAATTTGAAGTGAAGCCAGGTTTTAAAACACTTACACTAGCAGCTATTTTTCCATCTAATTAAGGTAGTTATTACAGTCAGCATGGATACATCCCACCACGGTAATAATTACAGTCATCTTCAGTTCAAAATAGTTTCTGATGGGATCGAGTCTGCATAGATCATCAGTGAAGCTACAGGTTTATATAAATTCTTGGCACTGTGCAGAGCTGTCTAAATTGCTCTTTTTAAAAAGAAGAGCATGTAACCGCATCTAAAGTTATTGTCAGTTATGTGCACAGGAAAAATGTAGAAATAAAAGAGCCTCTGTCCTTTGTAAAATGTCTTAGTGTGACTGTTTTACATCATTTTAAAAACAAGTATTTAAACAATATTAAATAAAATGAAAAAAGACAAGACTGTGACCGTCAAGGGTGAGGGGGGGGTCAGGGGAATATGGCTTCTCTCGTTATATCTCAGTGTTTCAGTGTGGTGCCACAAAGTCATGTGAAATTCCAACAAAGTCCTGGACTTGCTTAAATCAAATTCAAATTTAAAAGCAAAAGAAAAAAAACATTATGAAAAGAGGAAAAGACAATGACAGTTGGCAGCACCTTCTCATGTTCAATGCAGCAGGCCATGTGGCTTATAGCAAAAAAGGTACGGACAAATGGGATCTGTTATTTATTTATTTTCATTTCAAGGCTGCGTGTTGCTTTGGCGTTGATATTTTTCACATGGACATAATGAAGTGGTTTCCAAGGCTATGCATCATTCATCTCTCTAGATGGGCTCATTCAAGAAGCTTTTTACATTTTTTTTTTCATTCAGCTTCTTTATTCACTCACTTTGTCCTGCTCTACTTGCTAAAAGCCTGTTTATAAACACTGAGCACAAGTTGTGTTATCTATTTTTTATCATTTGATCTGGAGCAGCAAATGGCCTTGAAAAAGGTAAAAAGTGAAATTCTAAGGACTGAAGGAACGTGTGTAAATGATTTATACCATCACGTAATGAAACCTATCGTTATCACCTGATGTCAGACCAACAGTATGCACTTTATCGTATGTTATGTGAAATCTGTTATGATTTCTTCTCTGCACACACAAAATGTTATTTAGCTGTTGTTTCCAAAAAGGCCTTCACAACAAATTGCAATTTACATTATTCTTCTGGATAGTAAAACTTGTATCCACTGGTAACAGATGCAGAGGACGACAGGACAGAGAGTTGAATGTGACAGTCGAGCTGGATCTGTGTAGCTGTAAACAGCAGGACTCCCTGTTGAGTTGCGAGTTACTATTATTGGCTCCAGAGCCATGGGAATCTGCTCACTGACCTGAGGTTAGCTGGCTCACAGTGCAGCTACTGGGATTGTGCACAGAGCGAAAAACAAAAACGCAAGCAATGCGATCGATTCAAAATCACTTCAGACCAGCTGTTCTGGGGAATGCTTTTCACACAAGCCCCTACAATTATTCTGCTGATTTTACTAGGCTTGCTTTTTGAGTGTGAGGTGGTAGCAGATGTGGTGGACACCTCTTTAACAATACAATACAAAGTTCTGGTTTCAGTCTTCATCAGCACCGTGTATTATCCCATATCTGTGAGCAGGGAGCTTTGATCAGTCATTCTAAGTAGCTGGAAAGATGGGCGAGAAAATGTTCCTGATTGGCTGACTGTGTTTGAATAAAACATTTCTACATCAATGCCTTGTGCCAGAGAGGAGATGGGACTATTGAAGTGTGTCAGAAATGTCTCTCTCTGGATGGGGGTTTTGGGAAACTTGCACTTGACATGTAGCTTAAAGGCTCCACTGCGCTTAAATTGTGGACCAACCTTTATGTTAATGAGTTAAAATATTATTTTGAAAAATTGTAACCAGCACTTCCCAGCTCTGTCTTGCTGCAGAAAATGGTGTTAATGTGGACAAAATGTAATCCACAAAAGCACAGACTCATGTTAATATCTGCATCTTCTTCCACATAATGTGATCGTGATTCATATTATATTACAAAATCCACCCATATGGAATAACTGACACACATGGTAGAATCACTTGCTTGGGAGACATATCAGAGGCAGGTGCAGTCTACTGAGGAATATACAGAATGACTGGGTGTATGAAGTCCTCTTTCGAAGAGCCTTTCCCAATCTCTGGAAGTTGAGATGCTGTAAACTGCCTGTAAAGCTTTAACTCTGATTATGCTCAAATAGATAAGAACTGTTTACATGTAAAACAAGTGCAGAGTCTCTTTTGTGAGCTATGGGGAAATACTGACAGCTAACATTATTGAAACTGACAGAGAAAACAAATGCAATTTGAAAGCATAAAGTGAACATGCTGTGCAATGGTGGTTTGGCATTGTTACTATAAGCTGTTAACTTGTGGCCTGAATTTGAAAGTGAATAAAAATAAAATCTATGGATGCACTTCAATAATATGTCTGTAGTCCTTCCAGTGAGAAATTCCCAGACTCAGTTTGTTAAACAGCATGCTGTCTTTCATCTCTCTACCGCCACACTCCAGATAAATACTGTCAACCATAACTCTGCAGACTACAAACATTGTTCAGTACTGCAGTTCAGTTCTATGTATTGTATGCACTGTATTTTTGCACTTTGCATTGCGCTTATATTTTGCCCTGGATAGGGTGTCTGATAAGAAAGAAAGAAAGAATAATAATATGAACCATATTAATTACTCAGTTGAAAAGTGCTGAAAGTAAACTCGAGTAAACAGATTGATTTCATTTAAAAAATTTTAATCAAGGGTGACTCTGTGGTGCTGTGTATGATTAAGACAATTTCCTGAAAACAAAGCTAACACTCTGGACAATTACAGACTGACGATGGCTGCTCTCTTACTAGAGATAAACCTGCACAATCCTCATATAAAAAAATGGATTATCAATGATAGTGGGCCACTTTAGATAATACTTTGATATAATTTTGACACATGCAATCAAATGTGTATGCAGAAGGGTCAGGGAATAGATTTCACTTACACAGTTTGTCTATCAATCTACCTGCCTACAAATGTATACCTGTATCAATATTCAAATAATGCATAGATATGTGCCAGCCATATCTACCAGCCATTCCCCCGTGGGCAATGCAGGGTCGGAGTGGCTGTGCTGGTCAAGGCATTGGGAGCCCTGGTGTCCCGGTGCTTACCTGCGAGGCATGCTGTGGTGTCAATCCACTTCAGGAGCTGCCCTGCCCCCAGCTGGCCCCTGTCATTCGCATGACAGGGCAGCACTGACTGGCACATCTCCACATCTGCTGGGTGTGGGCACGTAACCTCCTCCTCCTCCCGTGCCCTGCTTGGGGCCCGGACTCTCAGGGCCCGTTGGTCCCCGCAGTCCCCGGCTCCAGTGCTGTGGAGGCTTTTGCAGTCCAGGTTCATGCTCGCTCTGCTATCTGCCAGCAAGCGTGCTCTATTTAAGTGGCCTGGCTTATCTGTGCTATTGAGCTCACAGGTCAATAAACTATCTCGCTGGAAAGATGGCTCAGATTCAGGTGCTGCAACAGGGCACTAGATCATATATCACAGACTTCGTGTGCTGCGGTGTCAGTGGAGTGAAACGGGGCTGCTCAGTCCTCTGCTGCATGACTGATACTGTCCTCAGTTTGTCACCTGACAGAGCTCAGATCAGAACAGCTGAGAGCACCATGAGGGCTGAAGGACTCACTTTCTTGGGGGCTTTCCGAGCACAAGGTAAAGAACGGCACTGCAAAATGCCTGGGTATTTGATGACCGAGCCATATGCAATCATTCAAACCCTCAGAACAAAGTGCAATACTTAATTCAGTCCCCTCCCCTGGGACTTTGTTTCATGTGCTTTACTAAGGAAAAAAGGGGACTGCTAAATTAACTGGGCCTGGCCCAACGTTTAATTATGAAGCAATTAAAAAAAACATGACTTTCATAAATCTATACCATGAGGGAAAAAAGGAAAAACAAGAATATAAGATTTCTGTCCAGCAGAAGATGTGAGGGAGGGTAAGACCACAGCAGCCTCTCTCTATGCCCCCCATGTCTACACTGAGGTCAGAGTTGAGGTCACGGTCACAGGCGCTCTTTGAGCTGTGTGTACCTCGGCATTCGTGTGTGCCGGGGTCAGTCCGGCTGTGAAAACATGACAGATGTTGGGTTCAGCCTGTGCAAAAGAACACACAGGAGACATCAGCTGCATTTCCACAACTTCACAAATAAAAGCAAAGATGTATTTAATTATACAAAGTACAGTATACAAAATGATTTAATACCATGAAGCTTCACTTCAGATGAAATAAGTGCTGGAGAACGCAAACAAACTAGATATATCATAGACAGGGCCCTTGCTTCCTAAGTCTCTCAAATACCAGCCTGGAAACTCCAGTCCCTTTTCATTCCTAAGCGGCAGATATGCTGTCAGGGGCAATCTGATTCATTTACTCACAGCTTTAACTTCTTTCTTCACTTTCTCCACTGCCTCACTAGTTAATTTGGATACATTTGCGAACCAATGGGACTTCCAATAGTTTTTATTTCATTTTTGGGATACACAAAATCATATGTGGTTCCATAGGGAAGATGTGTTGAGCAGGGATGCTGCCAACTGGAAGTACAATCAACACGTCATTGACATTTTTAATTGCTCAATCAATTTGTTTATGCATTTTGCAGGGAGGAGCTTGAGAACAGATAGACGTATAATACACATACACCAACCACACACCGATGAGAAAAAACATTAACCGCTACTACTACACAAACGTGTCTGAGAAGAGGATTAAAGTAATTTAGCGACACAGAATTAAGAGAACGCGCATGCGCACACCTCAGCACACAGAGTGAGAATACATCACACTGGACACAACAGCAGTCTTTCACTGTCATACACAACACTGCAGCCAGACCCACAACTCCCGTACGCACTCAATTACAGCCAATCCCAACTTCCATCTACCGACACAAAGGCTCAGCTTCACTTGCTTCTGCAACGCTATTCCTCTTGTTATCGGTGTTGTCGATGCTCTCCCCACAGTTAGTAGCGCTTTTAGTCTTTTTAGTAGAAATGTTACAACAAAACTCAGATTTTCGCTTCTGCCTGTTTGCATGCCATCTCTATGCGAGCTCTCTCACGCCAGTAACTACGACGCTGATGGCTGTTGTTCAGCTGACTAGGCTACGTCTTCCCTCCACCAATCACGATCAACTATTATTCTGCCCGCCCTTTTCTCTGCCGTTTCAACCAATCACGTCAGTGTCAGGGTCAGCGCTGGATTTCTAAATATCGTGCATTTGCGATCCTCAACACTGCGTTAAGCCCCAGCAGGGGGTGCTGCGGCGCCATCAGCAACCGCTTCCCGTTCCTATGTGAGGTTCTTCTAGTTTCGAGATCCAACAGCAGGACTAGAACCTCTAACTTACAGCCAAAACAACGATTAAACGACGAAAAATAAGAAATATGTGTAATCCAGAGTGTTCTTACCTTATCTTCCAAGAAACACATTATTATAACATATTGCATGCTATAATGTGTACATCCCTCAGTCTTATAGGGGTCGGATGCAAGCAGAATTACCCGCAACCTTAAACGCCTGGAATTCTGTGCTCTTCAAATTAGAAAGGTTAATTCACTTTATCCCTAACTATGTTTTCTGGAGACAAAGGGGCTTGGCAATAAAAGTCACAGGCACCTCTGAAATAGATCCCCTTTAAAGCAGGTGTCCTACATCACAGGAAACATTTTTGATGAAGCACACTTGAGACCTTAATTAACATGATCAGTAGGAAAGTACTAAGAAAGACAGTTGAAGTTCGAAGATGCCATCTTGAAAGAAAAACAGAAATTTTAGTCAGTCCTTTCAGCCCCCAAACAAAAAGTCACATCATCATCCATCACAATAGAAATCACCAAGTTACAAGCCTCAGGAGATACATATCTGTTGCCAGCTATAATGCTCTGTTAGAAAAAATATTTAAAAATATGCAAGCACTCAAAAAAAGCACAATTTTTCATTTTTTCACGAATAAACCGGCAGTGGTCAGCATAGTTGTGGAAAGAAACAATTATCCTAAAATCACTTATTCCACACTGTCTTTTTAAGACTCAGCTTTAAGTTCTGCATTCTTTCTCAGCAATGACTAGTAGCGTTTGCATTTGTTTTTAAATCCAACTTTGAGTGATTGATTGTATTAGCCGTCTTTGAAAAAGGACAGCGGGATCTGATGGGGCTACAATCTAAAATGTTACAAAAAGATTTCCCAACACAGGGGCCATTTAGTGCTCCTCAGGGCTGCAGTGCATCCGTTGGGCTCGGCATTTTTTTGGGATGTTCTCAGTCCGAATCTGGATCCTGATTACTTGTCTGATATGCAGAGCTCCCAGATTCCCGAGTTGCATGGATTTTTTTACACAAACATATCCTTAGGAACTATCTTTGGGGGTCCAACCATTCGGCCCAATCTTTCTTGTCCCTTCTGCTTGCTGTCAGGTAATAATATACATAATATGCTTGTTCTGACAGAAGAGGACTCGTTTACAGATTTCTGTATTAAGTATGCAATCAGGTTTTATATATTCTAACCTTGCTCAGAAAAATGCATTTATTTTTTTAGTAATTTAAAAGAAACCTGTATCCTTCAGCTTCCGGCTCAACAAGAGAGCAATGGAACATTGTGCAAAAAACGGTCACAGCAGCACCTCTCGATCTCTTGCTTGCGAGCAACCAGAACGCACAGTAGTTCTGTTCCTCTGATGTTTCCTTCACTGAGCGACAGTTCTGAAGTGTTTTATATCGCGTCTGTCATTAATGGTTTGTTAGTTCCGTGTAATTATTTCTGGAGCTTGATGATAATTTGACTCTGCTTTCCATGTGGCTTCTGAAGCTTCTAATGCTCACTACCCCATTGTAACGTGACTAATTTCCAAACGCTGTGAGACTGTGCTCATCATGAGAAGACTCTGGTTAGAATAAAAACTGATTGATTGCTTGCTTGATTGGAAGTAAGCTGTACATCATGCCATTACAGAGGATATTATATCAAAACATTAAAGTAAGGAGGGCATTTAAACATGGCGTGATGACTAGAAAATCCCCAGGGATCACCTTGAAGGCTGGCATTGTATATTTGTGGTACAAATCCAAGTCCACAGGGCTAATCATATGTTTGTATTAAAGTCCACACCTCCTTTTGTTGTGTGCATTGGTTCATTGTAATGGAAATAACAGCCACCACTTTTTAAAATCCAGATTGTTCTTGGATTAATCAAACACTGCTGCTGGCCAGGGGTGAATGGAAAGCATTAGTCTTGCATCAATGACTTCCATGATATTGTTGACTTCATTCAATCCTACCCAACTCTGGATGGTGTGCGAAGCTGTAATCGCAGGTTATTTTCCAAACAAAAGAGAGGACACATGCTCTAACAGGGAAGAGAAACTTTATATCAGTATATCCAAAACCCATATTATACTTTTCAGTGTATTTACAGAAACTGAACACAAGGTAAAAAAATAAACACATCACAAATGAAAAACAAAAGAAAAACAAAAGCAAAAAAAGAACTTTGTGGCAAGTCTATCATTTACAAAAGAGGCTCCCTCATTATTCCAACTCACAAATTTGCATAAAAACAAAATTCTAGATACTATTACAATGGTAGTAATGCTAAAAAAACTGCTTTCTTTTAGTTTTTTCTTCTTAAATAATTCACAAAAACACAGATGAGTTGGATATTCAAGCTATAAAATTACAATTTGCTGCATAAAAATATTGGAGACAAAATTTCACAAAACCCGAGCTTTTTAATAATAATAATAATAATAATAATAATAATAATAATAATAATAATAATAATAATAAACAATGGGCAGTGGTTTAAGGTAAGAAACAGAATAAAGCCTTTTTCCCCCCAAAAAGGATCAGAAAAGAAATCACAGTTTGTCCGGGTGACACGACTTCAAAGAAAGAATGACATGGATTGAAAGAGGACATTTCCTAATTCTCTAATAAACACCGTCTACCCCGTTTCCCCCTTTACAGAGTTGTTTGGTTAAAAAACACATTTACTTCTGCTTTAACCTGTAGGGATCACTTTTAGAAAGAGCCAATTTAAAGGTTTAAAAGGTTATTAAACCACTACTGGTACAACATTCCCATTCTTAGCATGAAAAAAATCATACCCTATAGAACTACATGTGCTTACAGGCATATTATCTTGTGAAATAAAGATAACATTGCATGTTGCTGAATTATGCTTCCTAACAGCAGTGTAAAATATTGCGTGTGTGTGTGTGTGTGTGTGTGTATGAGACTGTTGTGGAGCACAAGGCGGGCATCATCATGAGACTGTGCAGTCCAGAGGCTGAAGGGCTGTCAGTAGGTAAAAGACCGAAGACAGAAAGGCTTTGACACATGACTCAGCTGTCAGAGCCAGCAAACACCCCACACTTCAGAAGGAAAAGCAGGTGTAAAGCATTGTAAAAGTAGTCCACTTGCACACAAGTCTGCAAAGTAAAGGATTTACCGCACTGGGGTAGGTGTGAGGAGTGACAAGGGCAGAAACTAATTCACACAGCTTGCTGGCAGGGAAAAGACAAACAAGTTATCGATGTACACAGATTTAAAAAAAAACAACAAAAAAAACAATCACCAATCAGTCAAAGGAGAAAACGGAAATTAACCATGTAGTACTCTCCAAGAAAACAGCAAGGAGAACAGATTAAACATTCACTGGTCCTGACAAAAAAGCGATCCTGTTGGGTCAACAGGGTGATGAGGATGGGGCGACTTCAGTGCGGATTTCAGAATACTTCAAATTCATTAATCTCCTTGAGCCCAAAACCACACGTGGAAAGGTCTCGGATGATGTCCTTTATAGACCATTGGCCAATACAGTCTAAGACTGGGGACGGTTAATTAGGAGTCAAATAAGATTCAAAGCGATCAGATCTACAGGCTGTGCCGAAGAACGTTACACTGATATGCTTGACAACTTTGAAATGCAGCTCCTTCTTCACAGACACAACAGTAACATACTTTCAAAATGCATGCTCATGATAATTCAGGAAGGAAAACGCATACAGGAGCTGTGAAAGTGAGGACGTGCAGAGATTAATTTATATACAATTAACACTGAAGACTTCCTGATGTTATTCAAGGTATCTTTAGATCAAATCTACTTGGGATCTGCAAAATGAGCATTCTTGTTCACTCTCTCAGTTCCCCCATTAATATACACCTCACCCTACTTTATTTGCTCTAATATTCATCACAGAAAAATATAAATAAAGCTAATAAATCTTTTAAGGCGCAACTTACACAGCTCAAGGGTTTCAGGTGTGAATTGTCTATTCATTACGCATTGCAGAAGCTGATTTTTGAAAGTCTTCAGATTCTGCTATAAAAAAACCACTGTTGCAGAAACAGCATGAGAAGAAATACATGGTTTGGAAACAATTATGTCCCATACAAATAAGAAAACACAAACTAAAAAGGCAGATGCTTAAATATACTGGACGGCTTTAATGTCGATGTGTTCTGAGATGCTGCCAGTCCATCGCCAATGCAGTATACGCCAAACCGATAAGAGTTTGAACTACAGAAATTCATGCTTATTTCCTAGAACTACAGCTGTATCTCGATGTAATACCGAAAAATTCAGCTCCACTTTCCTCACGCAGAAAAGGTGTGAATCATGATATTCATTCAAGTTTTAACGACTTAAAAAATAATTCAGATTGATTTAAGCTTTGCATTTTAAGATTACAGTTTTCCATAGGATGGGCAGAGGGGGTAAATCTGGTTCAATAGGAATGGACATGTAAAACTTTACTAAAACTTTACATGGGGCACAAGCTGATACTGAAAAAAACAAAAACAAAAAAAAGTCCCAATACATTTGTAAAACATATTGAATAGCTGTTTGTTTCGTGTCGTAAATTAATCAAGAATGAAGGGTTGGCTCTTGTATGGAACAAAGAATGAGTTTGGCTAAAATCTGAGAAGTAAAATCATTTCAATTTACCAATTCAAAATGTAATGCAAGGGCTTTAGGGATATCAGTTCGTAAAATAGAAAAATGGGCCTCAAATGTGAAGTCACTAAAAAATAAAACAAGAAAGTATTCCTTACATACGTCTCATAGCATCTACTTTATGTTTCTTGGTCTCTTCATACTGAAAAAAAAATGCAATCTGGTTGATTAAGGAAATATAGAACTGACAATAAAAAAACACAAGCATCTGTCAGGGCTCTTGTGAAAGACAGGAGCAGTTATCACAAACAATTGATTCCAATCCTTTCCCGGTTAGATTTCCCAGCGGACAAGTGTTTGATACCAATGCATGAAATGTACATTAAGCTGGGGGCAATTTAAATGATCGAGCTTTGATATAATGATAAAAACAACAGGAAAAACTCTCAGCTCTGCAAGAAGAGCAGGGCCCACCATTGTGAAGTGCCTTCTAATGACATTAAATAAATACTGCACTGTAAGGAAGAAAAAGAAAAGGGGAATATTGGTTCAATTCATACAGAAAGGGCCTTAAGAATAACCTTCACAGCATTTTTAAATGTCATTGTCCTTTCACTGTCGACTGCAACAGGTTTTTTTTTTGGGTGGGGTAAAAATCTTTCAATTACATAAATAAATATTCTTCAAAAATGTTTTCTTCCCATATAAATATGGCTTCTTCAGATGCACATTCTACATGGTGGTCTGAAAATTAGAGGTATCGCAATGGTGTGCATCTTACTCTCGGTTTCAATATTACTGAGCCCCTAACTACTGTCCCTACTTTATAAAAATTACAATTATATATACTGTATATAATATAAATGTTTCACCTCAACCTTGCGTTGACAGCATCAACCTCCCCTGCCTTTTCATGTGTAAAAAATGTATTTATGCACCACTCTGTCCAGATTTAGATTCTCCGTATTGCTATTATTATATTACTGATCAATTGTAAATGTAATCTTCTGTTGTAAGGCGTCCGGGCGCAAGGCTGAGGTGAAACAGACTATTTATTTTTAATTTGATGGCAGAAACAGAGTTGAGAGAGAGCAGGTGGACGTTAATCAAATCAACGACAGGGAGACGGGTGAGCAGAGTTCGATTTTCCTGTGTGGCGGGGACTTTTCTTTGTCTAAATGATGTCGGACACAATCTGAGTTACAAGCTACAGTACAGTACACACAGTGCATGTCACTATCTGTGAGAATCTTGAAAGACTTAATATGAAATATGAAACTATTGCTTCTGGAACCATTAAACATGCTTCTAGATTGCACACTCAAAACGTTATCTTGATGTGGTACAGTACATTAAACAAAACATCCTTTACATTGTTTTTTCTAAATCTAAAAGTATTTTTTTCTCTTCTTATCTCATTTAATAAACACAAATACATGATAAAATACAACATTTAAACTCAAAACAACAAATAAAACATCCCAATAGAGAACACATGATCCTGGTAAGACATTTTCTAGATGGGTGTTGTTGTTTTGTTCTTTAATTAAATCAAGATAATATTTTTGGAGTGTGTGTGTGTGTGTGTGTGTGTGTGTGTGTGTGTGTATATATATATATATATATATATATATATATATACACACACACACGTACATATATATATATATACCACACACACACGTACATACATATATATATATATATATATATATATATTTAATTTAATCATTCAGAACAGGCTTTTTTCTGTTTCTAGACACAATAAACAGATTTGTTTATTCACAGGATGAGCAGTGAATGGAGTTCTTTGCCGTGTCTTTTTCATTCATTCAAACCACAGTCACCTTGTATTCCTGTAATTTGGAGGTCTCCTCTTTCTATAAAATAATTTATTTTTCAGTGGTATACACAGCACAGGATTGACTTCCAGGTAAAGAAAATATCAAAAAAACAATTTCCTCAAGACTTGAAATAGGCAAACATGTAGAGAACAAACAGGAATTAAAAAAAGAAAGAAGTCCAATATTGTTTTTCTCTTGTATATGAAGTTTTCACTTATTCTTAATCCAGATGATGATCCAGTTGGGAATATTTCTTTAAACTATATATATATATACATATATACATATATATATATATATATATATATATATATATATGTATATATATATGTATATATGTATATATGTATGTATATACACAAATTATCATTTTGGAGTTCACTTGTTTTGTTGTATTTCAGTTTTTTGTTTGTTTCTTGTTTCTGTTTTGCAGGGGAGTTCAGTCTTTAAGGTGTTGTAAAAGTAAGAATAACAGAACAAAATGAATATGGAAAAGAGAAAGGCTTGGACCCACTTTCTTCACAGAGCTGATGAAGGCAGGAAACAGTGGGTTTATAATGAGATCCTCTGTTCACTGTACACTTGATAAATAGACCTCTCCGGTGCAGACGGCCGATCACACACTCATTGTCATGTTTGGAGAGTACTGCACAGGGAGAGAGAGCAGAACAGCATTAACAAGGCACGGCAGTGATCTGACAACTGCCCCAGTGGCTTTTATTGTTGTTGTTTCTGTTCAAACTAATCAAAGCAATATTAGTTGGGGGCCTGTGGACTCAACAGGTGTAGCAAACAAAAGACAAGAAAAGACAGAAAAAAAGAAAACCAAGCTCTGCTTTTGTTGAAATTCTTCGTGGATCCAGTGACTCAAGCAGGCCGCCAGCTCAGCCTGCGGGCATGGGCAGCGCTTGGGCTGAGCTCCATAGACGGAGGCTAAACAGCAGCTATTCAGAGCAGGGTTGCCCACACTGAAGGGGTCAGCGAGGTGATGCATTGGTGAGGGAAGAGGGAGACAACTTTGCTGCTGCCATTACAAAAAATAAACTCTGAGTCACAGGATTACCAACACAGCCTCGGCCACCACTAAAGGGCAACTGCTTGAACACTTTGTAGGCTGGAAAATGATCTGGATGGAAGATATTATCAATGCTGGATTTTAGATACACATGTGAAATGTAATTATTTATCTGTTTTAATTTCAGTTAAGACCTTCCTCATGCGTTATGCATTTGAGCAGTGATACCATGAATAGCTTAATTTCCAAATTCCTGTATGGCTCATTTCCAGCTGAAGCCCTAAAAATACCATTATAGAAGTTTATCTTCATCATACGGCTTTTGCACTTTTAACATGTTTTTACTGTCATTTTACCACAGTTTTCCAGTTGTTTCCTATAGAATCAACACAATGGACCATGCATAAACATGCCTTAGAAACATTTATCATGGTTTCCACATGGTATTGACCAATGTCCACATTATTATGCCTTTATTATAGGTGATGTACAAGTGTTACATTGAGCTATATACAAATAGACTCTACAATTACATACCTGCATGCAGTTTTTGAATGAAATACAGGAAGTAAAACCCATATAGAATACTCATAAGAAGAAATGGTCACTCACGCTTTCATTCTGAAAGGGGTTGAGGAAGTTTCCACCCATCTCCCCGTCATCTCGCGGAGTGCCCGGCTGGTTGCTCATGCTCATATTACCAGGAGAGTTCTGGACCGGAGGAGTAAAGCACAAGATACTCAAGCCCAATGTACCAGGAGGCTAGCAAAAAAACTAAAACATCAACTACAGGAGTACCACTCAATGCAGAGGTCATGCTAGCCTCGACAGGGAGTCTATAGTACTGCACAACCCGAAGGGCAGGGTGTCTTGACATAGAACAAGCAAAAACATTGTTCTGTTGTTCTTAAGAGCTCCTTGAAACATATAAAGCTATTCAGCTTCTTGGCAGGAGACTTGCCCTCTAGTTAACTGTACAAAAAGACTAGAAGTGAAACAAAATAATTAACCAAAGATTAAACCTATAAGAACATGGCGTTGGTTTGTGAAGGCGCAAAGGATAATGCTGTTGTGACCGTCGGCCGGCATGGATATATTCTACAAGGAACTGAAATGCATGTGTTTGGGAATTCTACATTAACCTTTCACTTCCCAATGAAACTGAAATATTCCCAAACACCCACAGTATTTCTGAACAGATATAGAGCAATGTACAAAAACAAACAGCCAAAAATCTCTCTGCCAAATATCCCTTTCCACCTTGGGAGTTGTAAGTGCCGTTGGTAATGGAGAACAAAAGCTTTGAAGTTGCTAGATGCTCTCTCGAGGAATGTTGTTAGAACTTAAGAGTACCAAGACAATTATTCAATTACATTCACAATAACACTAGAATTTAGTGAAAATGCAGTATTTTAAACATTTATTCCCCACAAACTAGTTTAAAGCAAAGTAATCAAGAAAACCCAAAAGAATATTTCTTACAGACATACACGCATTCCTCAAACAGTGGAAGAAATACTTCAGAATTCAGGATTAGGCATAGATATGTGTGTAAATTTGATTTTCTAAATTTGACTTTAAGTTAGCAATATGGCTCTACAGTTTCACTGGGAGTGAAATCATTGTTACCACAAAAACCCAGTTTTTTGTGGTGTACTGTCTGGAATCTCACATTTAGCACTTTTGTTCAGCAAATGCTTGTGTATCCTATAAAATGCTTTTATGTCAAAGCCTAAGACATAAAAGCCAGATACCTACATCTTTACTTTCTTTTATGTTTATCTACATATTATCTGTTGTGTCTGACATTGTGCTCTGTAAGTGAATTTGAGTGCAAATACTTCTGGGATGGACTATTAGCCTAACTTTGCAGAAGACAGGAAAACAAAACTTTGCCCCAGAGACTGCAAAAGCATAACCCCGACGATAAAAGGAGCAAAACAAGACAAAAAAACAAACAAACAAGGAAAATCAGAGCAAGAACACCTGAAAGAACAAACATTTGAAACGGATTGCTCGGTAAAAACACCTCGGTCAACCTCAGTCACCCCGGATTACCACATTAAAAGAGTCAAGGACCGGGACGGTGGGTCACTGGGTGGCACTGCGCCAAGCTCTTTGTTTGTTCTTTGCAGAGTTTTCAGCCCTGCTTTGTTTGTCAGTTTGTTTTGTACATAACTGATAAACATGCTCCTTTATGCAGCCAGATGCGCGCTATTTACAGAAAATATTGTGCACTGGAGTGAAAGATTATTTTCAGATGCATAAATCCTTCAAGGGTGAGCTAGCAGGTAATAAACATTTGCCGTTCAGAGTATTTTTGTAGAAGGGCACTTTTTATTCCCAGCCCCATATAATGAACAGATATGTTCGCAAGGGCTCCACTGTGCATATGAAAGATTAATAACAGCAGAACGGTGATGATGAAAAAAGGCATTATTTTTTTTCGCTTCTTCAATTAGTAACTGCATACAAGGTGCTTATAATTTATGTGCTGTGGTTCTGGGTAGTAAATCTCTGAAACTCCTCCACTCCGGTGGGCTCAGTGAGTTTGCGAGTATCAATCTAGATGGGAAGACATGTAGAGGACTCTCCTTGTTCATTTGTATTTGTTTTATGCATGGGCTGTTCCCACATTGTCCTCATGTGGCCGAGTGCCTGTCAAGACACTTGGTGCAAAGGTGGCCTGGCTGACACCTACCACCCATTAAAGTCAATTACGGGCTCTGTCTCTACATGTACATGCACATAGTGCTCAAAAAGAGGTATATGTTTTAAAAAGCAAACCATGTCTAGAATACATTTTTGGAGTTTCGCATTCCATTCCAGTTTCCCTCAGACCCTTCTATCTCACATAGTGAAATTAAAGAACAATTTTACAGTGCAGAATAGCTGTGCAGCATCTAATGACTTCCAATGCGGGAAAAAAAAAACTAACACACACCACACACACACATTATATATATATATATATATATATATATATATATATATATGAAGGAGGGATAAATGTCACTCTTACCTTGGAAATACTGTCAATGTCTCCTGATCCTGGATATAAAACAGATATTACTATTATTTCACACAACCACAGTAATTACTTCATGACTAACCTAAAAAACTTTCATAACCCTGAAGTACTTTGCTGGGATTTTGACTTCTAAGGTGCTAACTGTGGATCGACCATTGTTATCTGTATGGCGGCTGAAATCTGTGTTGTGCCACTGTCTGGTCTTTAATTGCTTCTTTCTGGCATTGTTTCTGGGACTTCCTCAACTGCACACACGCACACACACAGTTAATGTAGGAGATAGTGTAATCACAGTGGCCTGAAACTGTGCTTCTTGTTGACCCTGAGGCCTAAGTCCCCCAACCTACGTAATATTAAGTTTTTTTTTTTGGCACAAGTTACAAGCCAATAAGAAATCAAAATAAAAGTGTAAAAATGTAGCCTAACCTGAATTTCTGAAGCTCCTATTCTCAGATTTTAAAGACGACATACATTGCAGCATTGTTGATATGATTAATTCTGTAAATAGAACTGGTAATGGCAATAGGAGGAGCAGCAGTCATAGCATTTGTATACAGTTAATGAGAATCACTTTGCCTATTTAAAAGCGCAACAACCCTCTGTTGGGAATCCAGCAAGTAAGAACAAACAGCCATTATAATCTTTGGAGGAGGCGAAAGCTTAGTGAACATGGCTGGGTTCGAGACTTCATCATCGTGCATTGCTGGGGTGTAACCCTATAGTGAAAAGTATATTTTCTGTACATGTTTTGAAGTATTCCTTCTAGTACAATACATTGGAAGTACATCAAATTGTCATTTTCTGGTAATTTATTCAGACAATCATAGGACACAAAGGTCAAGCGAAATAAAACCATTCAGATAAAGCAAATTATGAAGTATAACAATAAAACACCCATCTAGAGTTAATTACTGTCGGTGCTTTATCATCATCACCCACAGATATAGGAATTCAATCACTCTGACTGTATTAACTTTCCTTTCCTGTAAGCCAGGTTTCCATGCATAGCATTACACTGCATTCCCAAGGGATTTCGTATTGGAAAACATATGTGTTTCTCAATTCTAACTAACAGCCTTTTTTCTTTCATTACACACAAAGGGCATACATCGACCTGTACATAATATGAACGAATACTGAGAGTGACCAGAAGAGGGAACCTCAGGATTGGTGAATCCTCCAGTGAGACGCAGTTCAGCACATGCAGCGCACACACAATGGACAATGGACAGGTGTTGGTGCCGCGTGGAATGTGAAGCTGACGTTCCTCGTTAGAAATCGCGTTTCTTGGGAATCAGCAGGAGATCACACTCGGAGGCTGTTATATTGTCTGTGAAACACCTGCAGGTCCCGACATCAGGTGCATTCTTCATGTTCCAATAGTCATGCTCATACAAGCTTCTAATACAGGTGCAGGTACCATATAATGCAGCTTTGCAACAAGGACTTCTGCTTTGATCTGTACCGGTATGTATGAATGTCCAGTGTCCACTTGAATTATTGATACATGATCAAAATCTTTAGTAAGGCAGACTCCAAGTTAGCCCACCAATGTACAGAAAGATGCATTTTAATCCCCCCCAAAGAAAACGCCAGCAAAAAAAAAAGATGACTCGCTTTCCCTTCAGCTCAAGGGGTAGGGGCAGAGTGTGGTGACATTTCAAAAAGGCCATGGGATTTATAATTACCTAATGACCCATTCATGTGATGCGGTTCCATTCCTGGCATGCCTCCCATGGGGCCATCTGACCCGGGGCCCATTGGGAACTGTTAACAAAAGCACACACACGCAAAGCATGGGCCTTCAGTTTACATCAACAAGACTGCAGAATCACAACTTATATGTCAGTAATTCTGCCACTGACATGTGAACACTGTTACTTGGTGACTTCTTCTAAAGGAGTAAAACATTCACATTGTACATTTTGCGATGAAATACTGCATCCACTTCCAAGTCCAAGAGCTTTTGGTAATAAAATCACCTTACAGCACTGGCTGTAAAATAAACTTGCCTGTATGTCACTGCTAGAACTTTATCCATCACAAAAAGTGTTTAGCTATATATATATATATATATATGATAAATACAAAGGTAACGCAGCAACACATTTTTAAAAACCTTTGAAGATTCAAGACCTGGCAAGTCCCATCGTCAAAGGCCATAGTGTGAATCAGCTATCAGTCAGCACTTTGTTTCCCTAGTTACAGGGATGTGTATTGAAATATAGACACGCACAAAGGGGCCAGTAAACTGCATGTTCCACAGAAGGAGTGTAAGATGACAAAAACATATACTTTTCTTTTGTTATTATTATGCATATTCTTCTTAGAATAAAATCCAATACTGTCTTACATTTGACCTGTTGGCTCCAGGAGGTACTGCATTAATCATAGTGTACATGTTGTCACCAGAGTTTGTAGAATCTGAAAGAGAGACACATACATCACATTAGAGATTGAGGGCTACTGACATAGAAGAAGCAAAAAGAAAGATTTTAAAGGAAAACCATATGTCTATTAATAATACAGCAGTTTTCAAACATGAAACCGCCACATTTTTTAATCATCTAGAGCTGAAAGATGTCTGCCAAACAGACAACGCTTAACTGATGTGGATCTGATTGACCTGGAGAAGCTGTCTTGCCTTCCACAGCAGCAGGCCACACTGCATCAGTTAATAGCAATGATTTCATTTCATAGGCTAGAAATTCCAGTTGATGTAATTGAGCACAGCGAGGGGCAGCAAGAGGCCGAGGAAGATCACAGAGAAATCAAATACATGCAGGAGTGAAAACAACTAAAAAAAATCAAAAAAGAGAGAAAAGATACAGTTCTTAAAAAAATACACAGATTCAGGAAAATGGGGCTTGTGCTTGCGTTCCTGTCATAGAACCAAATAAAATAAATAAACCTTTTCTTGTGAAAAAAGCTACCCATGATAAATTGCCAAGCAGTTTAACCTTTTTAATAGAGGAAGACAAACTACTCTTCTCCCTTAAAAGGAGAGCACGAAAAAATAAACTCTCAGGTAATTGTGCTGAGTCGGCTGCTTTGTCTGATCTTGAGGTAGATGTTTATTTACTGCTGAGCCAGGCAGGATGTGTGTGGTGCAATCGATCTGGACAGTTTTCTCTGCTGCCGAGGAATTCTCAGAAGGGTTATTTAGCACTGCGCTGAGAGCACTAATGTGAGTTAGCACCGAACCAATTACAACACTGAGCCTAATGGAGGGGAGGTCTTGCGCCACAGGGGTATGGAGCAGTGTCTCAATTAAAGCAGAGCACTGATTGCGGGGAGAAAAAAATTAAATACAAAAATCAAGGAGATTTACAATAACTGGAATGAAAAACAAAATACTGCATTGGACTGCTGTGCTTGCCTGTGTGGTTTCCAGGCCGTAAGCTGAGCACTTACCTGCTGGGCTGGGCATGATGGGAGTTCCAGGGGGGCCCCCTCCTCCTGGCGGACCCTGCAGAAGAAACACAAGACAGAGTCAGTGACAAGAGTCAGTAGCATCAAGAGACACAGTGGAACCATTCACCCAAGGCATGCTGGGTCAAAGGGAAGTCAGATTGAAGTAGATGGTTGTGTTAGAAAAGAGTCGTCAAGACTAATGTTTTTCACGTTTTCATTTGTGGATAATTAAAAAGAATACAAAAAACATAACATGGGAAGTTTTAGACCTGCATTTGTCAAGAGATAAATATTTCCCATTGCTATATATGATGACAATTGGCATTCCCTCCCATCCGAAGTCATGATAAGGAATACGATTTATATGTGAAGCATCCCCATAATGGGTTTCACTGTATGAGTACATAACTTGATTGCTGTGTGTGGTTCAGTTTTCCCTCTGAAAAACAAGTTCACCCCCCACTCAAACCCCCAAGGCCCACACAAATAAAACTAAACATCTGATTTACTAATGCAATTCAAAATACATTCTTGCCATTGATCATGTTTAAATATGTGTAGCAGTTGAATGTCTTTTTTAATTTCCTTGTTCACTGTGTTACTGTGGGTGTGGCAGCCCAACATGTTGAGAGACATATGTCCAGTCCTTGGCACGGTTGAGGTAGTCAACCATGGGGCTAAAGTATTCATGCGTTTTCCTTGTATAAAATAAATAAAATATAAACTCAGTAACAGGTAATCATGATTCTAAAGTAAGGCACTTCTAAACCATTAGTAAATATGAAAGCATATGTATGATATACACATTATGTTTGAAACCTCACCGTATTGTAACTTTTTTTCTTTCTAATTGTATCTTCAGTTTTAATCAATGACTTGATCTAGAAAACGGGAATACGTAGTAAACTGAACTACATATTCAGGGGGAATTGCTATCCGATTTGAAGCTTTGATCGAGATCCAGGCTTTTAAAAAAGCGTTTCGGGCACTTTCAATACGATCAGCAATGTATCGGCTACCTTAAAAGAATGGAAGCTCTACGTTCCTGTGCACCTTTCTCACATTCTATAATTTGATTTCGGATTATTTATAAATAAACCAAGAGCCACAAATTAGAAACATTCAGTCACCGAGACTCGAGCCAGCCAGAACAAGAGCTGAGCATGATCGAGGCATTGTGTTCCTGAGGGGAACTCGGGAGACCTGCTACTAGGATAGCAAACACGTCTCCCTGTCCCGCGCGAGAGAGAGAGAGCTGGAGTCACATGGAAAATGAAACACTCACTTGACATTACAGTTGATGTACACCGTAAAAAAGGGTAAGACGTAATCAGCTTTCCTCACGCAATCTTTTAAAGAATCCTGACGTGTTTTATCCCCCCACCAGTGCCACAGATTCTCAGGAGACCAGCAAAAATTTGCAGTTTATCATTTTGTTCAGAACTTGAAACATGCAACAACAACAAAAATCTCTCTATTTTGTAGTATTGCTACTACTATAACTAATATTATGGAAACAATCTTTACTTTTTCTACCAGCAGCCTGATTATGGACACCAGGCTTACTATTCTTTAGCTCTTCAAGTCTTCTCTTGTATTTCTTTTTTACCAGTTCAACTACAGCAGCTTAAAATTCCAAACAGCTTATAGACTTTCTTCCTGTGAGGATGAGATCATGCTTGGTGCTAGTTAACATACACATGGAAACCATTTGCTCTGTTTACTTAAGCCAAGAGTTTCAATTTAAGAGTGGAATCAGTAAACATACAAGAGAAAAAAAAATACAAGAGAGAAACAAATAAATCAATCAATATGAAGAATGAAGAATATTATAATCCTCTGAGGTATTTATAAAATACCGTATTTTACCTAAGCCTTTGCTAAATAATGTTTTTAACAGTTACACTACTTTTTGGTATGTACTGTTATTAAAGGTCAACACACACTTTGCATGTGTTGGCATGCCAAATCCATTAGAAAATCAAGGCATACATGTTCAAAGAGGACTTTTTTTTGGGACACATTACATTCACCTCTGCAGGATGAAACAGAGAAGGACGTAGCCATACCTAAACCCCCCACTGATAAAAAGACACTGCCAAAAAAGCACTGTGGCTGGGAGGGAGCACAGTGGCATCTTATTTTTCAAAGGGGTCTGGAGAGCACTGCCAGCGGTAATTAAAGATTGAATTTAAATCCCACAATGAAACCGCAACATGTCAATTAAACAAACAAACAAATACAAAATACGGTTCTTAGACTTGGCACCAAGGCAAGCCATAAAATGAGCATTAGCAGTTTAATTTAAGAAGATTAGATTTCGTAGCGCCCCGCAAAAAGGATTCTCTTTCTGATTTTGGATGTTTGTCCCCCTGCATTAGTCTGTCTTTTCACATTTGTTACTGATGACAATTTGCTGTAGTACCATATGCCGGCATAAAATGCAGTGCTTCAGGCAATTTGGACCAGACTGATTACTGCTCCACTAATGAACATCAACATATGCACTGGAAATGCCAGACAAAATAGAAAAGAAAAAAACAAAACAGGAATCAGATGTTCAATTCCCAGCCAATATACAAGGCCGTTTGCTCAACATCTGGCCAGCTATTTCCACACATGAATAAAGATGCATTAGACTTAAAACTGAAGGCATCACCTACCGCATAACTCCCAGGAGATGCTGAAGAGTATGGTATCTGGAAAGGAAGGGAGAGGGAATACATTAGCAGCTGCTTGTTCAGAGGCAACACGCACATAGTAACATTGCTGCACACACAAAGCTATATGGTTTGTGTCTTGAATGGCCATAGTGTGCACAATTCACATTGTCTACAAATGCACACAGTTATTCTCTTTTCTTGTATGAACAATGTTAGGAACAATTTCTCAATGGTACAATAAGCTGAATGTCTTTATTTTTGTTGCTTATCTTAATTCGTTGTTTCTTAACAAGGAGGACTATATGAAAGGCCATTATTTCTTTACTGTTTTGGTGAAAGACTGTAAATGACCTGGAATCTTTTAATGCTTATTCAAAGAGAAAATACCAAAATATGAACTCCATTTTCTCCTAAAAAAGAAATTTAGTAAACATAACAGTGAACAGTGAATGTCAGTACCTATGCTTCCACATCGAACTAAATTATTTATCGTTTTGAAACATTTATTTGTGCGAGCCAAGTTTCAGAAGACTTGCACAAACTAGGTGATGGAGCAAAGTCTCAGTATATCTGCCTCAAAGTCTGACAGTACAGGTGAAATGAATAAATCAGTAATTCGGAGATGAACGCTCTCCCCCTGTGTTGCGTTTGTAAAAATAGGCTACAGAGTGCAGTCTGCGGCAGAAAGAGCTTTCCTGCACAGACTGAGGATCCCATTTTTCAGTCTTTCGCTCCCCCCTCAGCAGATATTTCAGTAACCACTGGGAAGCAGTAAACAAGAATCACTGTTCCTCGAGTTTGATAAATCCACTCAGCCACTCAGCGTCTGGGGGATTTCTCATTTGTTGCTGAACAAACTGCCTGCCACCTGACCTCACACTCATGGGTATGTGACTTCAGTCACCCAACCTAGCTTGGCACACTTCATTACTTTTTTTAAATGTATGTATGTTTGAATGTATGTCTCTTTGTCTGTCCTTTCTAACCAAGCATACTACAGTCAGATGTCAGCTTACCACAGTGGCAGAGCATAAACTCACTCTGGCATCAGCCTGGAGAGAGATTGCTTACAGATGGCAGACTCTTTCATGAGAAATCAACAGGACAAACACTGTAGCAGATCTGCGTTGTCTTTACTGCTCATGCCTGGGCAGACAGCATCTCTTAGAACATGCTGGGTGATTTCAGATTATTGAGACCCCCCTCCCCTCTTAATGTCAAAAGCTTGTCACAGGGTGTCTGCAAAGGCATGACATGCTTTCAAAATTCAACATTTTACAGACATCGCAAGTGCTTTACATAAGTACTGGAAACATTTAAAGTCACTGTCCACAAATTAATGCATTTTTAGATCCATCCCTGATCCCAGATGAAATATTGTGAGAATCTGTTCTGGACAGAGACATGAGAAACCTAGAAAAAGAAATCTAGAAAAGTTTCCACCACATTTCTGATTGAAATAATAAAAAAAATATTACAATTACTAAGTAAGACTGTATACCTGGAGACCTTGCACTTCAGCACAAACAGGCTCCTTCATGTTAGGATAACTTAATGCTAATATTGAGTGTTTAATGATGCAATGGGGGAACAAAATGTCTCTCTCATTAAGCAAAGCATCTGTAAAGAGGGCTAAAGCGGCAAACTGTCATCAGGATCATCTCAAAAACTTTTCTCTTTTGTTTGTTGTATACTGGTATCCTATTAAAGGAAATACCACAGTCTGTGTTACGATTTCCAAGGCCGAGGGCTGGCGCTCAGCTGTACGGTGCTGATCAATATAACATACAGACTCCTGGAGATTAAAGAGTCCTTTCACTCAAAAGTTTGTTAGTCTGAACACAATGCGTGCTTCTCTCAGACGGCAACACAGATCATGTTGGCTTTGTGAATTGTCTGAGAGACCGATAAAAGCCATGCACAAATAAACAAATGAATGAATAAATAAATAACATTGCAAGCCAATGGGTAACAGTCTTTATAGTATTTGGAAGAATGTGTTTGCATTATTGACTGCACTGATGTGTTCTGCCACGTCTGTGTACTAAAGTGTCTCCCTCCCTCTCAACAGGCACCATCTGCTCCTCGTGCAAGCCATTATATAATCAAGAGGGCTTCAGGGCCTGTGCTTTCCTGTGCCTTGTGCTACAACTGATTCACCAGACAGGACAGACTTGAGTGTCAATAAAGATATTTATTTACTCACATGGCTCCTCACTCAAGAGGGTATATTTTAGATGGAAATGGGAGATGTATAAACTCTATTAGAAGTACGGTTGCAGATTGTTTTAAAACAATTTACCCTCACTGATTCACAATTTCTTTCTGGAGGCTCTGATGAAGTCTGATAATTTACAAAACCATTACAGCCAGTGAGAAAATGTAACGCTTTGAAAAATCTGCATTTTTAATACCACTTTCCATTCCGTTTTTTTCTTCTTGTAAGAAAATGTGACCCGTCAGAGACCTTTTCAGAAACTTCTTTGTGTATTATCGGGGTTGAGAGAAAACAATTTACAGAATGACTGCATTCAAAACAGGCAAAAGGAGCTGTCATCAAAGTCCGTGCTTCTCGTGTGTGTTTTGAGTCAAAGGGAGTAAAAAAAAAAAAATACAAAAAATAGAACTGTTGGCAGATTCAAAGTGTGCAATCATTTTAATTGGCCCTCATCTAGATTTGGCAATGGTTAGGAACAGCTTTGCCTCAGCTTACATGGTGTTTCAGAGCCAGTGAAGTGTTGTTTGTCTCGGTTGAGTTATTGGAGGGTGGCATGTAATTGTATCTTACTTTCCCATGTACTGAACCTCACGTAAGCACCAGTGTCTATTTTGCAAGCCGATGTTGAGTTTTGCAAGTTGTTCACAACAAAGTAACAACCTCATGTTTATTATGGTAAAGCGGTAATGTAAGTTTCACAGCTGTCTTCATGGACACATTTGGCACATTACCCGTTTAGGGTTTCCCAGGCATCTCTATCAATGTTGCACGGCTCACTTGTCTGCAACAGTGGAGGGAGTTGGGTATTTCAGCACACTGGACGCAGTTCTTTCCAGTAGCGATATTACAGCCATTATAGTGAATTTGACTGGACCCAGTCTGGCGGCCATTTCATTCCTGCGTCACTTTCCAGATATGAAAGTGTACGTTTAAATCAAAGATAATGGCTCTAGGCAGCACACAGGATCAGTCATCGTGTGTAATTGTGCCATTGTTTGGGGAGTACGCTGTATTTTGTATGATGTCTCACTAATAAACATGCGCCAATATTGGGCATCAGGGTTTGTCTCTAACAACAAAAAACGTACTATGATTATTACAATTGGCCATAGTAAGTATTCTAGTAAACAGAAAAAAAGAATTGAAACGAACTGCAATACATTTTCACTAGAATGTCAGCTTCCTGCAGACGATCAACCCTTTTCGAATTTGCACACTTCCTCTAAGAACCACATCAGTTCAGTACTTAAGCGATTTTCAGACACAAATTGCAGAGACAGAAAGGACCTGTAATTTAATCACCAGGAAAGAAAAAAAGAGAGAATATATATGAAGATTATGTAGATATTTCAGAGAAAGACAGAGGTGGAATAGCAATTGAAAACCACAGGCAAATAGGGAATTACTCTCTCTGCGAATGATGATCAGATATATATATATATCTGAAGTTAACACAGAGAGGAGGATAAATAGAAAAAACTCCCAAGACAATAATGACAAAAAAGCCTTCAATTAGAGCTACATCCTGACATTCTCGGAAACTGTCTACCTGCTTTGTTTGTTTGAACATTGAAATAGCAGTTTCTACTCCAGACTGCGCTCAGATCCAGAACAGGAGGCCGTTCTGAAGATCCCTTCGTTCTGACAGCTGGCCAAAGCAGGGAGACGCTGGCTCGGCTCTCCTGCTGCGGCCTGCTGTCAATCAACTCTCGTGGCGGTAAAACAAGTGTAAATGAGAAGATAGCACAAGCACAGAAGCAATAGAGCTCCAGCTTGCCTCTTTCGCTTGAAGTGTACTTACCGAGTTGGCATTGGGAGGGTTTGGCCAAGCTCTGCCGCCTCCAGGACCCCTGCAACATGTAACGACAGATGGGGATTTAATTCGCCACAATCAAACACACTTTTGGCTTTTTACCAAGCAGAAATCGGGGCCAGTGAGAAACTAAATGCTCTTGTCCCAGTGGGAGATTTCCAGCACTCCTCTTGAGTTAGCACTCCAAAGACACAACCTTTGGAGCTAGTATTTATTTATTTACCATTCTTTGCTGTTTTGGATTGAAACTCATTTTGTACATTTTACCTGAACTCATTCTGTGGTGCGCTAAACACAGCCATCCTGCAACAGAACTGCCTTTGCATGAGTGGGAATATTCAATTCAATAATACAGTGGCAAGGATCTGTGCAATATGCTGCCACAAGCAAAACGCTTTTTGTTACATTAGCCTATAAATAATGAAAAAGACATATGTCTGAACATTTGGTATCTGACTAACATTGTCTCAGTGTTCTACAGCTTCTCTAATTTAGCATTTATAACCATGGAAGGACACTTCAGGACAGAAAAGATAGCAGTACAAATTGGCTGGAGCTACACATCACAGATTGAAAACATGCCACTTCCTGGGGTTCTGTAGAGTCAGGACATAAATGTGCATCGTAGAGCAAAAGGATGGCAAATGGTCACATTTAATAAATGTGCACCCCTCTTGAATTCAAGTGGTCTCAAGCTGGAGAGAAAAGCGCTAAATACACAAAGACCACAGCTTGTACAACACAGGTCAAGGGGATCGTTCCCATTTTAACATCTTTGCGCACCAGAAGCAGCTGTTTAACATGTGCAGCCAGTGCCAGAGAACCCGATGAGCCCATATATCATTTTCTCATCATGCAAACTGTGAGCCACTTTGCTCAAATGTTTCATTATTGCAATCCTAATTCACAAGGCAAATAAGAAATAAAGCCTCAACTTTTAAATAATCCAATCCATTTGTTAATTAAAAAGAGGGATTTATGTTTTATGTATGAAAATATGGCATCGTATATTTATTAATAAATAGTCACACGACTGCAAAAACACAATAAACAGTTAACACGAGTTTGTGTAATTAGGTTATTCTAAGATGTTCCGTCTTCTATCACAATGTAAGATTAACCTTCCCTGAGGAACAATTTATAGTTAAATACATACTTATATACATACACACACACATACAAATATACACTAACCTAAAGGATTATTAGGAACACCATACTAATACTGTGTTTGACCCCCTTTCGCCTTCAGAACTGCCTTAATTCTACGTGGCATTGATTCAACAAGGTGCTGAAAGCATTCTTTAGAAATGTTGGCCCATATTGATAGGATAGCATCTTGCAGTTGATGGAGATCTGTGGGATGCACATCCAGGGCACGAAGCTCCCGTTCCACCACATCCCAAAGATGCTCTATTGGGTTGAGATCTGGTGACTGTGGGGGCCAGTTTAGTACAGTGAACTCATTGTCATGTTCAAGAAACCAATTTGAAATGATTCGACCTTTGTGACATGGTGCATTATCCTGCTGGAAGTAGCCATCAGAGGATGGGTACATGGTGGTCATAAAGGGATGGACATGGTCAGAAACAATGCTCAGGTAGGCCGTGGCATTTAAACGATGCCCAGTTGGCACTAAGGGGCCTAAAGTGTGCAAAGAAAACATCCCCCACACCATTACACCACCACCACCAGCCTGCACAGTGGTAACAAGGCATGATGGATCCATGTTCTCATTCTGTTTACGCCAAATTCTGACTCTACCATCTGAATGTCTCAACAGAAATCGAGACTCATCAGACCAGGCAACATTTTTCCAGTCTTCAACTGTCCAATTTTGGTGAGCTTGTGCAAATTGTAGCCTCTTTTTCCTATTTGTAGTGGAGATGAGTGGTACCCGGTGGGGTCTTCTGCTGTTGTAGCCCATCCGCCTCAAGGTTGTACGTGTTGTGGCTTCACAAATGCTTTGCTGCATACCTCGGTTGTAACGAGTGGTTATTTCAGTCAAAGTTGCTCTTCTATCAGCTTGAATCAGTCGGCCCATTCTCCTCTGACCTCTAGCATCAACAAGGCATTTTCGCCCACAGGACTGCCGCATACTGGATGTTTTTCCCTTTTCACACCATTCTTTGTAAACCCTAGAAATGGTTGTGCGTGAAAATCCCAGTAACTGAGCAGATTGTGAAATACTCAGACCGGTCCGTCTGGCACCAACAACCATGCCACGTTCAAAATTGCTTAAATCACCTTTCTTTGCCATTCAGACATTCAGTTTGGAGTTCAGGAGATTGTCTTGACCAGGACCACACCCCTAAATGCATTGAAGCAACTGCCATGTGATTGGTTGATTAGATAATTGCATTAATGAGAAATTGAACAGGTGTTCCTAATAATCCTTTAGGTGAGTGTACATACATACACTAATTAACAGTTAAGTAAAGTCTTCTACAGTTGATAACCTCTTAAACAACTCGTTGTGTGAAAGTGAATGCTTCTATTTGTAAATCAATGATTCTGGACAGCAGTCTACATGACAGAACCAGCAGAGCTTGCTTAATCTGTTCAGTTGTGTGGGCACCATGCAAACCTACATTTTAAAATAGATTGCTGAAATGATGTGGCTTTAGATCATTAGACAACAACTGGGAACAGGAGATCAAGGCTAGTGTTCTGCCCCTGCACACCTGGAGAGGAGCTGTTACATTAAAGTGGCCAGATTAACGCCAGACTGTGAAAACTGCCATGTTTGATAGACAAATTCCTATAAGGGTATGAGAGACTTGTGTTAGCCTGCCAATATGTGGCATTTCTTTAAGTTCGAGAGGTAAGGATTCCAGCCTCCAAGATTCCTTCATTAAGATGCTTTTTTTGTTGTTGATGTAAGAAACGTTACAAACATACTCACATGTTCATCCCGGGCATCCCAGGCCCACCTAAAGCATTCAGAGGGGGCCTCATTGCACCTCCATAGCTCTGCAATGATAACCAAGGATCAGACTAACCACAAAAAATAAAGAAATAAAACCAGAGAGGAAGGGGGGGAGAAGGAAAGCGGGTTAATGATTTCTCCTGGAACATGGTCACTCAGGAAGCAGGGGCAAGGCACGATGATGGGCCGCACTGCAGCTCAGCTAGCACAGGGGCAGAGGCAGGGGACAGGTGGGGCAGTCAATCTAATCGGCACACCGTCAGATGCCAGTAGTGGAAAAGTGGAAAACACAAATGCTCTTTTTTTTTGTTGCTGTTGAGGTGAACACTGTTTGCTTAAGTACAGGGAAAGGTGGAATTTTTAGGAGATGGTTTATTCACACAAATTCACATTCACTCTTTTCTGTTTTAGCAGGCGGAGACTGAAAAGGGATTTGTTTTTCACAGGTATTATCAGGTGTATCAGACAAGGAAAAGATAGGGGCTAGGTGTGGCCAAGTTCAAATTCTTAAGAGGATTAAAAAACAAAAAAATGAAATTCACATTTTACTCATGATAAAAAAAGCAAAATGCAAACAAAAAAGCTATGGTACAGTGATGTTTTGGGTATGGCACAAGCAAAAACGCAGGTTCAAAACTCACTGTTGAATTAAAAAGGGCTTTGGAAAACAAACAGTATTGGAGCTTCTTCTAGGCAATTCATATTAAAATCAACGTAATCAACTTTGATAAACTTTTTTCACACTTTGGCCCCCGCTATTAGTGGTATTAAACTATTGATGACTGCCTCAATATGGCAACCATCACAGCTTTAACTGCATTTAACACACACACATGAACTCTTGAAGCATTTTGAATTATTTTCTTAATATTTTGATAAGAGTTTTTTATTTGAATTTGAGATTAGTGTGATAGGCTATTGACCAACAGAGGTTCATTGGCAGGTGTTTGGGAACCACTCCCGTATTAGATAAATGCACCCTCCAGGGACAAGTGCTTGAAGTGATACTCAATTGTGATGTGCGCAATCAGTGTTCCAAAGACTCCATGGAGATCATTGTTCTTTTCATCCAATCACATACCTGTGGCCCCAGTGGAACCATCCCTCTGGGAGGAGTCATCCTCTGCATAGCCCCGCCCATATTTGGATGCCCTGTTGAAGAAGGATTTCACAGTTTTTCTAGAAATTTGTGAAGGTTGACAGGGTATCAGATTTAAGAAAAAATGCTGATAAAGATATCAGATGTTTGTTAATCAGATGCTATTTAGTTACATTCCATATGATTACTGGAGAGAAAAATCACCCTTTCACAAGACTAACCTTGCTGCCTTGTGGGGTCCATTCCACTTGGTAAGAGTGGCTGATTCCCTGGGACTCCCCCAAGTGCCTAGACAGGTAAAAAAAAAATAATTATTGTTCTCAGTCTAAAAAACTAACTAACTCAGCTCTGGGTCTGCATGCAAATTTAAAACCATCTATTTTAAAAAATACAATACATCATAATTCATAGCTCAGATAGTTAATCAGTCTAATTAAGAACTTAATGTGTAGGAATCTCACTTATAATAATTGGACTGTGACAAGGCAAGAGATTTGTTCCCAATAAACAATTTCGTATTACATTTAAACTGCATTTTATCACCTGTGTAATTAAACATGATCTCTACATCCTCTTTATCACTATGTTCTATAAACTACTAGCTAGCTCTATCACAATATATTTTCCCAGACCATGTCATAGGTTATTACACATGTTGTTGGTGTTCTCCTAAAAGTGGCAGGGACAAGGGATCCTGCAAAACACCTTTACTGTTTCCTTCACAACGATTTATCTTCCACTAAAGATGTAGCAAGTGTTTAGCCTGTGTTTCTTTCAAGTCCCTGTCCTTATTTCATCATGAGAAGAACTGGGATGAAATAAAATCTGAAACAGCCGAGGACAATCAAGGCACTAATGCTTGACTGAACATGGCTGGAGATGCCAGAAATAAAATCAACAACACCGATTCCATTCATGGATGTCATTAAATCCTGGAATGTCTTACTGTGAGACAATGTTAAAAGGAGAAAAGTTTTGAATAACTGTATTAAAAAAACATGCTTTAATACAGACAACTGAACCAACAAATAGAGGATGCTGATAATTTAGTATTATTGCCCTGCAATAATCAAGACATTGATGCATATCCCAAAATGACAGCCACTGTACAGATATGAGCACAATTTGGCATGAAATCTCTACACGTCATCAATAAACAAAATATCTGAATGACAGTGACTGATAAGAAAGTATATATATCAGAAAAAAATATTCCTGAAGAACAGTTATTATTCAAATATAGACCATGACAGATGAAGTGTCATGAGGTAAGTGGTTTGTTAAAAAGATGGATTGGTTTTGAAACTTTGTAAAACACACTAACAAACCTAAAAACCATCCTAGCCCTGCACATATTTGTACCTAGCACAGTGACAAGCTATACTGACAGCACTGAATAGCGTCTAGATTCTGTGGCGGCAATTTCCATTGCTATTTATAAATCAGAAGGTCAGCCCCACAGCTGCTCGGAGTAGCCCCGATGTCTGCACACGCTCACACACACACAGATTGCAACTCTTGTCCGTGAGATTACACGTTTTCCCAGCGGCACCTCGGGGATGCAATGGGGCCCGTACCTGATTGGGTATTCTGAGGGGTGGTCTGGGACCTCCAGGGTAACGAGGTGACATGAATGGCTGTGGAGACAATCAGGAAGAAAACACATTACCAGCAGCTCAAAAAGGACGGCCTAAGAGAAAGAGGCTCCCCTCCAGAAGATATGTTTACGAAAAGGCTCTTCAAGGAAAATTTCAAATCAAGACAACGTTAAAAATAATTATTACAATGACTGAGAGAGGGGCATTTTGGTTGGTTTGGGCCTTTATTGCACAATTAAGGCAGATTCCCTTCAATATTAACCATTGAATTAGACTTTTTGGTGCATAAATCTTATATTTATGAACAGAGTGGACAGAATATAATATCTTGTTATTTAACTCATTAGTAAAGGTAGTTTGTTTTTATTTCTGTCCTCACATGTATGTCTCTGAGTTTAAATACTGTTAGTTTTTCCTTTTCATTTTTACGAGTCATTAGTATAATCACTTCCTTTGATTATGTCAAATATTCTGATAATCAAATGCTTTGACACCTCACTTTCATGTTTAGCATTGCTTTCCTGACCACATTTATCAAGCTTTCTCTACATTGATGTCTTCATACTTCAATACGAGGTCTACCGAGTACGATGTAAATCAAAGTTTGTACTATGTTGAAAATAACACAAAACGCACAAGGTCAATTTTTGGTCACTCAAAATGCAGAAGAGGTACATTAGGTCTCCAACTTGGTTATTATTCAGATATAATCATAGGTTTTGTACAAGGAGGAATTCTTGGCTTTGAACCTCCCACACCAAGGAAACAAAGAAAAGATAAAAGACGTAGACACATGGGGAGGATATTCCGTGTCAACCTTTTCACCTCTTTTATTGCTCTCTCTCTCTCTCTCAATTCTCAATACAGCAGCAAGAAGATCACATATTTCATGCGAGGTTTACACACCCACACTCAGGGAGAAAAAATCACAGTGCAAAAAGAGCAAAATAGATAGAGGTGCCGTAACCACTGAGGCTGAGAATTCCTTTATCTCCATTAAAGGCTTGTGACCAAACTGGATATCACGATGCACCCGGCATTCAGGAATACTTTTCATGAACTTCAAAATAGAAGTCACAAAACTAGACAAGAACAAGAAGTCACACAAGAACAGATCAAATGTGAGTGCGCTGTGATACCCGGGCATTATCATTGTAAAGCACAGTTTTCAGGCTAACTCCTTAACATTGCCTCACTGCTGAATAATGCTGATTTATGCAGGGGTTATATATGGACAACTTACAGTGACAGAAAGAGTCATATAAGTGGAACGCTGTAAACACAACCAAGTTTGATTAGCATCAAGGAGCAGGAGGAAAAACACACAGACGTTTCATATCGTTTCAGGTTTTATGAGCTGCAGGCTTGTGTTTTGGGTATTTCATGATACTGAATAAATCTACATAGACAAACATGGAGGCAAAATAATGTTTTAACATATACATAAATGTATTTTTTTGTTTAAATATTAAAGCACTGTATCTCCTCCATCTGTGAAGGTTAGCTTAACCCTGGACTGCAGTGCTGTGAGAGTTTCAGCAGCACCAACCACAAAGAAGTCCAGTCCATCTCCACATCTAAGTAGTCAATCTACTCATTTTAACACAATATTCAACTCCTTCAGCACAATTAGGCAATTTGTTTCAAGAAAATACCAAATGCACAACATCCAGTTCCCCATGCTTTTCCTGTCGGATTCCTGATATACACAATATTATCAATACCAACTAGAGCTTAATCTCTCTCTCTCTCTCTTTCATATACACAGTACTTTGATAAAAATTCCTACACCACCATTCCAGTCCACAATTACAGAACACACAATTAGATGGAGTGAGTTTTGAACAATAGAAGCAGCATGATTTGGCAAAAACTAAACTGCAAAAACCATGATTATATTAAATCGATTAGCCCCTCAAGAGCTGGGAACACTATAAGACACACATGTATAAACTTCAACAGAATCTTTTCATGGGTTTGGCATCACACTCTTGCATGTAGAAAATGGTTGCAAAGCAATATGATTACTTAATGATACATGTTGTGTATTTTATTTGCTTTCTTTTAATTACTAACAGATGTTTTTCCAAAGAGAAAGACAAAAAAACAACAACATACAGCGACTGTGGTTCCAGACCCAAACTGCTTGAAAGTAAAGTTCAGCAGGGCAGTGAAGTTCACAGAGACCGGTCACCAGTCGGAGCAGATTTTATTGAAAACCATTTGCTGTTCCCCTCCTGTAATTGCGTAATTCCTTTTCATAAGAAGTCTGATTACACAGTGGTGTAATTACCACCAGACACACACACACACACACATGCACAGAAGGGAATGTTTCACCGTGTGACCTCTGGAATCTACATGGGGGTGTGTCTCTCCGGGAGGAGCTGTCTGGGGTTTGGACAGGAGCCGCAGTGAGTGACCGCACTCCACAATTCACAACGCTGGCGCTGTCTCTCCTCCTCATTAGCAGCACAGATCATGCAGTTACTCCAGCTCATGTGCCTCTATTACCAATGCGGTACTAAAAATTCTCCAACCCATCAAAAACGGAGTAAGCCCAGATTGCAGAATATGATAGAAAAAGCCGGTTTTGCTTTGTTTTCTTTATATTACTCAGAAAGGCAGGCGTGTAGTAAATGCAAATAAGAGATGTTGTTTCTCGTTTTCTGTGAACATCACAGATGCATTTGTGAAATGAGAAAAAGCTCCGTAACGTAAAAAAAACTCACATATACATTTCGATTGATATGATATATGTTCCGAGACACTCATATAAGTGTATATCCAGATGTGTATTCCCACTGATTGTATTTTTGGAAATAACAATGAAGATATTTGTCTGGTCTGTGTGCCATGTCACTGTGTGCCCTACAGTGGCAGTCTATTGTTATTACCTGAGTGTGGGGGCCCATCATGGGGTTGCTGGGGTTGTGAGGTGGAGGCTGTGCATGTGGTGATGGCTGTGAACCGGGAGGTCCCTACGGAGAAAAGGAAATCCACAAATTACAACACAGTAAGGCCGCGGCTGTAATCACCGAAACTGCAGCTGTACTGGTCTGGAAATGGCCAAGAAGCCTCAGGGATGACCTCTGGATTGCTCTTTGCTTGTTCCAGAGAAAACTGAATGTTTGTACTTGCTAGAGTATCTGAATTTTGTTGTAATCCATTTTCAAGCTTTAATCAGATTTATTTATTATGTGGAATTCGTTCCTGCTTGTACTTCAGGTTATGAATGGATTGTGGTGACAAGATCTAATAATCCATATGAATCCATAAGAACCGAATGTGTAGTTAGTCAGTAAATTAACACTTGACCATACACAAGTACACTGTATGCAAATATTCCTTTTCTTTGCGAGTTACATAAAAGCAACTGCAGCTGAGTCCATATTTTACGGTTATCGGGGGAAGTCTTGAAGGGCTTAAAAAGCTCATGGAATTCCAGTTGACAAGCCAGGAATAGTCAGGTCATCAAGAGATGGCTGGCCAGGATCCACAGTCTGTCCAGGATGGATACCATGTAAGGGAAACATCATCTCTGGGTCATCTGCCCATAGGCTCACCGTGATGACTGAAAGTCTCCAGAATCTCCACATGGACACTGGATGTACACAGAACACTATCTCATGTCCCCTGGGACATTTGACCAACATATCCTAATGGTCCTAATGACATTGATTTTAGAGGATATACATTCTTTCGCAGACCTCTCAGCTCACCTGAGGTTTGTTGTACCAAGGTGAGGATTTATTTTTTTCATTCGGTTATGATAATGTGGGTTGGTTACTCCACACCAGTAAAACCAATAAATGCCAAACAAACAAACAAACAAAAACAACAACTACAAGAGCAGCTGTTAACTGGTCTGCTTCTCCATAGTTCTGAAATCCTCTTCACTCTGTAGTACTTGTTTTCCCGTACCTTAAGTGCTTTCCAAGTCTCATGAACAGCCAAAGATTTATTAGACTGTCTTGCTGTTAAAGCTTGGATGGGGGGGATTTATTTTTTTCCTGAAACAAAGAGGAATGCCAATCTTACTACTGAGAGCAAACAGGCAATTAGGTAAGATATCTGAAGTCTTGATTCAAATATAAATTATGGATTACTGCCAAAATACTTAAATGAAAACGACAATGGATATTCTCAGTCTACCAAAGACTAACTATTTATAACTGCTTTGTTTAAAAAAAAAAACTGGAATTGCTCCGAGATCACTTGTTATGAAATTCAGATCAGAATTTCAGAAAGTCTTACATTCCTTTAAAAAAACAGAGGAAGCTTCTGATTAACTTGGAAAATAGCTGAACTGTAACATAGTAATGCAGAACCCATTTCCAAAATATGTAACAAAAAAATAGAAACGCATTTTTTCCCAAAACAGTACATTCTACAACCCAAGCCTTTCTTTTCAATCACATCTGCCTAGACAAATGACTGCTACAATGAGCATAATAAAAGTGAAACCTTTCCATGATTACTTGGAAACATAATAACATAATATCACCCCATAACTTGATTTTTTTTTTTTATAATAATGTGAACAATAAATAATTCAGTACTAATTGTATAAAAACAGAGCTGCAATGAGTTTTAGCACAGCCTATAAGATCCCTGCCATTCTCTTCAAAACACTGAAGAGACCATCGCCCATATTTATAGCTTATATTAAATGCTCACAGGAAAGAACAAACAAAACAATCCAGCAGCATTATAGTACAGTACAGTACACTGCACACAGTTAAAAAATCTTTAAGTGAAGGCCCAAAAATCTTAAAATTGTGTTTAAGTTACAAAGTGCAAGTACTAGTGTACATTCACCTAGCCAGCCAGCCAGCCAGCCAGCAAAACCAATATATGAAGCTAGCAACAATAACAGGCAAATGTCAGGAATAAACAAGAGAATTAGCTCAGGAGCTGTGGCAGGCTGCCATCACAGAGGTTTAATCTATGTTGAGTGGGCACCGCCAGCTGTCCTATTAACCCCTTATGTCATTGGATTATTATGCAGTCCTGCACTGCATACAGGTCGCAAAGCAGTATAAAACACAGCCTTATTATGTTGAGCACACACTGTATAACCTCATTTCCAATTAGACTGGAAAAACAAGAGGTCAATACTGCTGTTCCTCCTCTTTCTTTCTTTAACACTGGGTAAATACAATACTTTGATATCTAATTCAAGCACGGACTTTAATCTAGTCCAGCATAACCACTGCCAACGTGCCTTTAACACATTTCAAGATATCGCACTGCGACTTGGCTACAGGGTGGCCAGACATCAAGCAAAGGGTTGACTGTTCAAAAACGTTTTCATTCTAGCTCATCCATTGTCTCATTAAAAACAGAGTTCACTTCAGTTTCTCTCCAGTCACATGTCCAACAACATGTCAGTTTTTTATTCTCCCTTCAGCCCCCCAGCCATGATCATGAGATATGTGAATGAATGGTGTTTGTGACGTATGAGAGACCAGTTCACTGCCACTGGGACTTCCCGGGAATGCTGGACATCTTTCGGAAGAAAGATCTAGGACTGGCCAGTCAACGTGGCAGAGAGCAATCAACACCTGCCAGAGTCGTGCTGAAGCCAAGCTGATTTAGAGGTCTTACCCAGAGGTTCCTATGACCGGACAGACCTGTCACAGCAGGGAAAACGGTTGAGTGGCATACTGCTGCCCTGACCTTCCCCTACACATGTGAAGAGTCCAAGGCCAGTGCAAATGTTTTTCCCTCAAAACAACCACATGGATTCTTTAAATGTAATGAACTGGGTTTTATGGGAATTGAGCAGCCTGAAAACCATCATCACTGGATCTCTGCAGCAACTCAACCAAGCAATTATCGATTTGTCGCTTTCATCAAAATAGAAATGTGAAACAAAGACCCATAACTGAGACCCTTTATACAGAAGTTCATAATTTCTCTCTCTTATACCATAAGCAGGACACTTTATTACAGCAATAACACCTTATATTCATATTTTGGTATATAAAATCATACAATTACCTTTAATTGAAAATAAAAAGCAGGAACTGAGCAGGAAAATATAGTGAAAACAAGAATGATACCGCTGTTATCGAGTAGCTGTAATTTGGCCTGTTCATCTTTATGTTCCTGTAAAGACCAACCGCAATGCAACCTCCCACCTCCCTAGTGTCCATACCCAGAGAGCGAGCATGTTAAAGATCTACAGATGACTGTAATTTGTTCACCTGGCCCTGGGGCTGAGGAAAAATGTCTGCAAAATCTCTTTAAATTATTCATGCTGAGGAGTCATTTAAAGAATATATATTAAGAAGAGCCATTTATCATCTTCTAGATTCTGGAAAAACACAAAAGACGTTTATGTGCAGGCCTTTAGAAGAAGAAAAATTCTGCAACGCTAAAGTAAAAGTACTTTAGTAAGCCTCACTGTTCTGTTCTGTAAGTGATTAATCACACTACAGGATCCCCTCTTGAAAAGACAGAACATTTTAACATTATAGTTGCTTACACGAGGGGTTATTCTGACACACAAATGTAATATGTGTTCTGAAAAAGTAATAATTCCTTCCTTATAGTTTATGCCCTATTATCTGACCGGAGAACATTGGGAAATCAGAGTATAGTTTCTCCTGTTAATAGAAATTACAGAGCATTTAAACATGTTAAAACAGATTAACAAAACCCCAAGCAATTTAAATAGCATTTAAAAAATCTTCACATACTTATCAAAGTCAAATCTACAATACGGATTATTTTAATTTTATGCAAACACAAAAGAAAGAAAAACTACACTACTCCAGCCCAGTCTTGACCACACTAAAGATTCGCTCCATAGCCCTGGTCCTCATCTGTGATGGGTTATAGGTGAAGTTGGGTTCAGTACCAGCATCAGTTTTCACAGATGTAAAGGATAGCCACAACATACACTCACCTAAAGGATTATTAGGAACACCATACTAATACTGTGTTTGACCCCCTTTCGCCTTCAGAACTGCCTTAATTCTACGTGGCATTGATTCAACAAGGTGCTGAAAGCATTCTTTAGAAATGTTGGCCCATATTGATAGGATAGCATCTTGCAGTTGATGGAGATTTGTGGGATGCACATCCAGGGCACGAAGCTCCCGTTCCACCACATCCCAAAGATGCTCTATTGGGTTGAGATCTGGTGACTGTGGGGGCCAGTTTAGTACAGTGAACTCATTGTCATGTTCAAGAAACCAATTTGAAATGACTCGACCTTTGTGACATGGTGCATTATCCTGCTGGAAGTAGCCATCAGAGGATGGGAACATGGTGGTCATAAAGGGATGGACATGGTCAGAAACAATGCTCAGGTAGGCCGTGGCATTTAAACGATGCCCAATTGGCACTAAGGGGCCTAAAGTGTGCCAAGAAAACATCCCCCACACCATTACACCACCACCACCAGCCTGCACAGTGGTAACAAGGCATGATGGATCCATGTTCTCATTCTGTTTACGCCAAATTCTGACTCTACCATCTGAATGTCTCAACAGAAATCGAGACTCATCAGACCAGGCAACATTTTTCCAGTCTTCAACTGTCCAATTTTGGTGAGCTTGTGCAAATTGTAGCCTCTTTTTCCTATTTGTAGTGGAGATGAGTGGTGACCGGTGGGGTCTTCTGCTGTTGTAGCCCATCCGCCTCAAGGTTGTACGTGTTGTGGCTTCACAAATGCTTTGCTGCATACCTCGGTTGTAACGAGTGGTTATTTCAGTCAAAGTTGCTCTTCTATCAGCTTGAATCAGTCGGCCCATTCTCCTCTGACCTCTAGCATCAACAAGGCATTTTCGCCCACAGGACTGCCGCATACTGGATGTTTTTCCCTTTTCACACCATTCTTTGTAAACCCTAGAAATGGTTGTGCGTGAAAATCCCAGTAACTGAGCAGATTGTGAAATACTCAGACCGGCCCGTCTGGCACCAACAACCATGCCACGCTCAAAATTGCTTAAATCACCTTTCTTTCCCATTCAGACATTCAGTTTGGAGTTCAGGAGATTGTCTTGACCAGGACCACACCCCTAAATGCATTGAGGCAACTGCCATGTGATTGGTTGGTTAGATAATTGCATTAATGAGAAATTGAACAGGTGTTCCTAATAATCCTTTAGGTGAGTGTATATAATTGAAATAATAATAAATGCATTCAATATCTCATATCAACTTTTATGCAACACAATTACACAAAAGATCAAGGTATTGAAGAATTTAAAACAAAGCGGGTACAAATCAGAATAAAGGCAGGAATGTCAGAGTGGAATGTAGGTTTTGAGTTGATTTGAATATATATATATATATATATATATATATATATATATATCAGCAGTGTCCCATCAGTTACGCATTCCTTAACAATTTCAAGCAGGTATACTTGCCTAATAATCATATTGCTTTTCTTTCAGCTGGTTAAATCAAACCTGAAGTGAAATTTATTTTAAGACTTGTACGTCAAGCATGCTTTAAGGAAAATTTCTCTGGGTGGCAGGTTCCGGGACATCTTTTAGACCATCCAGTAGCTCAATAATTGTGTGGTTGGCGAGTCTGTACCTGTTCCTGATTTGTCCCTTTTGATTTTGGGAAGGTCACATTTTTTCCTCAAATTTAAAGGGATTGCATCTAACCAATGCTATAAGTGACGCTAATGTTGGCGGCTTTGGTACATCACATTTTAATAAAGGTTACACCTCATTTTACACCATCTTCAGCCCATTCTTGCGGCTTTTGCAGAATTGCCCCAAAACTACTTAATTATACAGGGAAATTATTCCTGCAAAACAGTTCTTTAAACCACACAAAAATCATTTTGCTTGTTTTTTTTGCATTCAGATTTTTTTTTCTTCTCTCTCTCCTTTCTGTTAGCTTGCCGCCACTTGCTTTGGGATGTAAAAATACATCTGATGCAGGGAATTCAAATCAACACAGGTCTTTCATTAAAATAGATGATTTTAGAAAAAGGTTATTTTCCCTCCAACACTTTGAAGTGTACCTACAAATGATCTCAACATGACTGCATATGGACATATGTGCTTCATGTGAAACGCTTTTATTTTACATTGATGAGAGGAGAGTGTTACAATAATTCATTTCCCCAGTAATAATACAATTGTTTAAACCCATAAGATCATTTTTGAAAATGTTCTTGAGCATTCCTTCTAGTGAGACATGAAGGAAGCACAGGACACTATATAACTGTTGTATAGTGTAAAAACACACATACCACAAGTGAGTGAGGTCTGTTTCTTCACCCATATTTCAGGTTTTGGGTCTGTAGTAGCAGGTTTGAAAGAGAGCTGAGAGAGGGAATGAGGCCGTGCTTTTGTCCACTAGCAAACTCAGTATTCTGCGGACACCTCCTGCCACTGCCTGCTTCTCCAATAAATTTTTTCATGGCTTCTTCCGTAATGCCTCCCAGTCTCCTGCACTGGGTAGCTGGAGGAACACAAATTCCAGCCCTGTCTCTCAATGACTGCCATGAGCTCACCAATGACCACTGTAAATAGCTCCCCGGTGGCCAGTTTGGAAGATTTATATCTATTGCACATTCTCCCAGGATGGGGGAAGTCTCTAAGTCTGCAGCACAAGCCGATTTTGCTCAAAGAGCACCATTCATGCACTCTGGATTATGTATTTTTTAAATTCAATACATTTAAAAAGAATGTATTGCACAGTGCAGAGGTACAAAATAAACAAAACAGTCCATTACTGTATAACAGAATTGCTTGTAAAATGCACATCTTTAAAGCCACAATTTCACATTATAATACTGAAATACAAAATTATGTTAGAAGATAATTTTCTTCTTCCAGGGGGTCTCTGGGAGTGGAGGCTGCAGTGTGCGCACAGTATGTACCGTCCGTCGCTTTGAATGGGAGACAGTAAACATTTATCAGCATTAGCTCCTGGTTTATTTGACCATGAGTAACCAGTTGCTTTAGCTCTGTAGGAAAATAAATACCTGCAACACTCACAGATTCATAAATTATCAAATGAGAGGCTTCTGGGTTGCCTTAACTCCTCAACTTCATACGGTAAGAAAAACGCATTACAGAATAGAAATTAACTAAACTGATGCACCCATGCAGTGTGTGCAATGTGAGCATCTGGTAAGACCCTCCGTCACAGGGTTAGTAAGCTCAAACGGTGAGAACTGGCACATAATGTGCTGTACTTCTGTGACACGGAATATTAATACACTGGAATTATTTTTGTCACAAGTGGGCAGGCTTTGCAGACTATGATCTTGCTTATGCTGCCAATTTTGTGCAATTTAGTATTAAGGCGTGGTAGCCTCAATTGACTCTAGATACTCACCACATGTAGCTTTGAATTGGTACGAAGGAAAATGAAAGACATGTTCTGGGGAGGTTCTCCCTGAATTATGAGCAGCTGAGATTAACCCCAGACAAACTTTGCTTTTATCACAGGGGATAAGGCTGTACAAATGAACACATAAATATTACACAATAAAAACCAAAGCTGAGGTGTCCCATTAGTTTGCAGACTAGACATGTAGGTTTAAACCCTGTAGCTCCTCTCCATCCTAAAGTCTGAGTTTCTTGAGGGAGTGTGGTTTGCCCAACATGTCTGTAAATTGCCTTTTCCCAATCTGCATAATCCTATTGCATACCCGTTGCTCTCTCCCTCTCCAGGCCCCTCACTTGTCATCTCCAATCGCACAATGACAAAACCCACAGTTCTAATATAAAGTATTTATGTACAGTATGATGGATTACATGATGGCTTTTGGGTGAAGGTATAAATGCAGTTTAAGTGATATTAAGTTATGCTGGTTAAAACAAATTAGGCTAATTATATCATTTGCAAAAAAGGATGTAAAAGCTTACAAACAATTTGTGTAACTTGAACTTGCAGCCCTCTATTAGTTATGCCATGCCGGTCTTTGCAGTGAAGGCTTTCTGTAACTGTTTCACACACCACTGCAGAGTTTCCACACAGAGCTGAATGGGACTGTACAGGTAAAGTGCCAGCCAGTGTGTCCTGCTGTTCAATTGACAGGGGTCTGAAGAAACATCCATAAGTTAAAGCTGTCAAAGAACAAAAAATACAGTTGTCAATACCGTAGTCTGAACCAAGCGGTTAAGACAATTAGGCTGGAAGGGGGAAAAACAATCCAAATAATAATGAAGTCATTATCACGTGAACTCAACAAGTGTACGCCATTTCCCAGAAAAAGAGGGAGAACCGAGAGATTGACCAACAGACATCTGAAGTGCGAAAGATCAGAGGAAACGGCAACATAAACAGGAACATGAGAGTCATTTTGGTTAGAAAAGGACCGGGGGAAAGTAAGAGTGATCTCTATAAAACTGAAAACAGTCATTTCAAATCGGAGGCAGGCAGCAAGATGCCTAGAGACAGGAAACATTCAGATGTTATGCCACACATGATGATGTGAGAGATCCCACCCAGATGATAAGGTTCTGAAGTGATCTCCATTGTTCTATATCACAAAGTTAGGACTGCTTGTAGTACAGTTGTGGATCTTACATTCTAGGCTACACATTCTAGAAAAATAAGAATACGTTCACCCAGCTGGCAATCAGACTAAGTACAGTCTATGTGCTTTGTCAAGTTCTCTGAATCATGAGAGAAGAATTTTGGCCTACAGTACTAAATAGTCCCTGTACTGCAGCAGTTATAAAACTGCAGAACTATACTAGGATATGATACAGCCGGTTTGTGCTATAGAAAGTTAAAGTGACACTTTGTTTCTTTGTCATTCTGTTGGGCAATGCAGTAGTTAGTATTTAAATGTCTTCTTTCTTAAAGTGCTTTGACTCCTCATTAGCAGGCAAGATAATTAGATAAGTGGAAGTGCTGTATATTACAAATATTAATTTCAGCCACTTCAGACAGTTAATGTTGTCTCAGTCATACATCTTCCATTTCCATGAATGATTTACTGTTAACTTATTAAGTCCCACCCAATCAAATCTATACATTGTCTCTATTCAGAATGACTTCATACGCTATATATATACACTCACCTAAAGGATTATTAGGAACACCTGTTCAATTTCTCATTAATGCAATTATCTAACCAACCAATCACATGGCAGTTGCTTCAATGCATTTAGGGGTGTGGTCCTGGTCAAGACAATCTCCTGAACTCCAAACTGAATGTCTGAATGGGAAAGAAAGGTGATTTAAGCAATTTTGAGCGTGGCATGGTTGTTGGTGCCAGACGGGCCGGTCTGAGTATTTCACAATCTGCTCAGTTACTGGGATTTTCACGCACAACCATTTCTAGGGTTTACAAAGAATGCTGTGAAAAGGGAAAAACATCCAGTATGCGGCAGTCCTGTGGGCGAAAATGCCTTGTTGATGCTAGAGGTCAGAGGAGAATGGGCCGACTGACTCAAGCTGATAGAAGAGCAACTTTGACTGAAATAACCCCTCGTTACAACCGAGGTATGCAGCAAAGCATTTGTGAAGCCACAACACGTACAACCTTGAGGCGGATGGGCTACAACAGCAGAAGACCCCACCGGGTACCACTCATCTCCACTACAAATAGGAAAAAGAGGCTACAATTTGCACAAGCTCACCAAAATTGGACAGTTGAAGACTGGAAAAATGTTGCCTGGTCTGATGAGTCTCGATTTCTGTTGAGACATTCAGATGGTAGAGTCAGAATTTGGCGTAAACAGAATGAGAACATGGATCCATCATGCCTTGTTACCACTGTGCAGGCTGGTGGTGGTGGTGTAATGGTGTGGGGGATGTTTTCTTGGCACACTTTAGGCCCCTTAGTGCCAATTGGGCATCGTTTAAATGCCACGGCCTACCTGAGCATTGTTTCTGACCATGTCCATCCCTTTATGACCACCATGTTCCCATCCTCTGATGGCTACTTCCAGCAGGATAATGCACCATGTCACAAAGGTCGAATCATTTCAAATTGGTTTCTTGAACATGACAATGAGTTCACTGTACTAAACTGGCCCCCACAGTCACCAGATCTCAACCCAATAGAGCATCTTTGGGATGTGGTGGAACGGGAGCTTCGTGCCCTGGATGTGCATCCCACAGATCTCCATCAACTGCAAGATGCTATCCTATCAATATGGGCCAACATTTCTAAAGAATGCTTTCAGCACCTTGTTGAATCAATGCCACATAGAATTAAGGCAGTTCTGAAGGTGAAAGGGGGTCAAACACAGTATTAGTATGGTGTTCCTAATAATCCTTTAGGTGAGTGTATATATATATATATATATACACACACACACACACACACAATATTGCCCTACAAGGTGTGAATTCTCAAACGAAAATAATAATAATGAAAGAATAAGAAATGTCTACAAATAGTCCTGCACGCCAACCACATTAAATACGTTTTATTATAGGCTTGATACTAGTGTAACCTCACCACTTGTTACTGAGATGACATTAGTGTAAATCAAAGGTAATCATCACATACTAAGTGAAGTAACTTCACCTGTAAACACTGTAATTTCACAAGTTACAACAGGCTGCTATTTCAATGGTAGGGGAAAGGTGGAGACTGTAAATACAGGGCACTATGATGGTACTTCCCTGTAACTGACTGGCACAAAGCTTTTCCTTTATGGATGTTGTGAAGTTTGTCACCCAGCTCAGAATATTTTGTTACTGCCTCATTCGGGCCTAATTTGTGATACCATGTGCTGGAGGAACTCTGTCTCAAGACTGCTCAGTCTCATTTGGCACAGTCCCCCCCCCCCCCCCCCCCCCGCAGCCCCAGAGCAGGCGTCCGTGGCGTTGTGTGCAGAATCACTCCAGAGTGTCCCTGCTGTGTCCCTGCGCGTTCTCAGCGCTCCAGCCTGGCGCGGTGGCTTCTATTGATTCTGTCACATCTCAGTTAACCGCCATCAGAAAATCGCATTCTGAACATCATGAGATGAGGACAGGCTGCAAACGAGGAGACGCTAGGAAACCTGTAGAGCTCATTTGTTGTCTGGTTGCTTGTTAAGCTCAGAAGGAGCCCAGTGAATCAGTCTGCTCTGTGTTGACACCTGCTCTGGTGGGAATGGGTCACAGAGTCTCCTGGAGCAAACCGAAGCGGGAGTGGGCTCAAACTATAGGGTAATATGTACAACTATATAATATTCCATTAATTAATTATATAAGATAATAATACATATAATAATTAATACAAATGTTATTTTTTTCAGTGAAACACTGCATAGCAAGAGAAAAGCAGAGGAAGGTGGTATTGTTATTTCCATAGAGAATCCTATACACACAAACCAACAAGATGCTTTTTGCATATATATATATATATTTTTTTTTTAATCGAAACAGATTGAATATCTTGTATCTGCTCTAAATAATAGTTTCCCTTCTGCAAAGTGTATAGAAGTAAAATACATAATAACTAAAATCGAGAACATATCATATAATTCCAGTAAACAATAGATAACCATTGAGATCCTGAACCCAAAGCTCAAGTTTGAGGTAAAAGTTTTGGAACCATCCCACGCACACCAGTAGAGGGCAATGTGACACAAATTATCCTGTGATGATGAGAGGTTATCCAAAAATATTCCTATTCTGATTTTATTTCTTGTCTTTTTTTCTTGCAGGCACTGACTCACAAAATAATAAGCTTAAAATTAATAAATAAAGTGAATGACCATCACTCTATTGCACTGAATCTGCATTCAAACACATCCCAGACAGTACACTTGCCAGGTCAAAATATTTATTTTACATTGACATATTGTAAAACAATATGTATTGTCTAGTATGACTGAATTTATACATTTATATAACACAGATTACATAAATGTATGTGAAGCATAATGTGAGTAAAACATATATTTTTTTTAGATTGATGCAAGTGATTCAAATAATAAGGAATGAAAACTGCCAAGAAAAATATTTGGAAAAATCACACTGAAGCTCAGTGAGAAACTCATATAGGTGCAAGGTAAGGACTAGTCGATGGTAGTGTTTCAGTTTTCCTTTGGGATACTATTTGAATAAATATACTGAAATTAACCACCCTGGAAAAATGCTGAAAGAATCGGTTTCCTAAAAGAGCGATCGCCACTGTGAACAAGCCTTCACCAGTCTTACAAAACAGTCCATCAGGAATGAAATCTCCTTCTGTCTCGCAGTGCCAAACCTCCTTAATGATGCTGTACATTTGCATGTGAGAGACTTGACTCAAGGTATATTTCACGAGACAAATTGGTAAGCTCCTCCAAAATATTAAACACAAAATTAATTAATATTAGTTTCTAATGTAAGGTTGAAGACTGTAACGGGTTTCGTCCATGTGATTTTCCATTTACAAAATAAATAAGTAAATCAATAATCAGCCACAAAACAAACATCATGAAACACTTATAATGAGGCTTTATACGTGTGTCTATATGTTCAAAGTGAACCTCATATCTTGTTTCATATATACCAGTGGTAGCAGGTCAAGGCACAGAAAGCCCTTAATGAAGAATGCATTCTGAGCCCTGCATGATGTGCTAGCAGGATTAAAACCAAAAGCTGTCATGAAGAAAACATTACAAACTCAGGGATGAAATACTTTTTATGCTTCGTGTCCTGTCTATGGCAGATTGTACAGTGTGCTGCCGATTGTGGGTACAAACTGCAGATAAAAAGAACGAAGATCTGCATGGCCAACAAAGTCCTAAAATGCTGTCCATGGGTTCAAATCAGTGCACTGAAAAGCAGGACCAAACTCGGACATGATCATTGCTTTTCAAACTAATTTGTCTTCAATAGGTAATATTTGTAGGTGAGAAGTTTTCAAATAACATGTAAAAGATTTCTGGTCAAGAAAAATAAAGGGGATTTCTTTTCAGTAGCTGTATCAAGTACCTATGCAGTCTTGTCCTCTTCATATTCACATCAACATATTTTAACCTGTGGGAGTATAACATGCCTTTCAGACTAAAACTGTAAATACTCTCCTTTCTTATTTAATTGTTCCTAAACACTTTGCCCTCTATACTTTGGATCTCCAAAATTGCTCAACCACACTATATGAATGATACTGATGATTCAATATAAAGCCCTACAGCCATGTTGCTACTGTCAGTAAATTAGTCAAACCAATTTGATATTAGGATTATATACAGGCAGTTTCTGGACGCAGTGGCTTTATCAGGGAATGAAAGCTGATGTCATTTTCAAAAATAAAACATGAATTTCGAAATCGTAACAGCTTTTTTTTTTGATAAAGGAAATAAAATTGAAGACTAATTTGTTTAAAGACTCGGACAGCTGTTGTTGATTAGGACAAGGGTGCTTCATATGAGGACTACTATATTCACATTCGCCTTCTACTGTGAAGGGCAGGAGCTGCTGGCACTCCTGAGAAACTCTACGTAGTTTCTAACGTGGTAAAGTATCATTTTTTCTCACTGATTCCATGTTCATGAAGTGGTTTAACGTGACGACCACATGAAAGACTTTAAGGTGTGAGAAAGGAAAAGTATGGTTCTTGGGAGTTTCATCTCAGAATGCTTAAAACGACAATCTTTTTAAAGAGGAGCAGGATTTACACTTGGTGCAGGGTCATCCCTTTTCCCAATTGAGCGTATTAGTGAATGTTCAGATGTTTCTCTCCATTTTGTCCGTCCCCCAGCTTTGCAAAAAAAAAAAAAAAGCAACAATAAGGAAATGAAGAAAATCAAGCACTGAAGTGTCCTCCAGACTCACCCTCTATCCAGATGTTGTTTTCCGAGTGATCCACTCTGTGAATTTGAGGAGGAGCTACTGAACCGAAAAGAGCAAGAGGCAACGGAGGATCCCCACCTGGCCTCCTCGCAAACATGCTCGTGGAGGGAGTGTTCCTGCATGATGCATAACTACACAGCCTGTTGTCTGTTCCTGCACCATTGTGACTCTGAATTCACTGCAGGAGGAACGTCTGCATGCAAACACGCTGTCCAGCCGTGCTCGGTTTGAGTTGACACTTAATGGAGGTTTTATTCATCAACCTAAATTTCATAACTTGTGAATCCGCTGTGAGTAGATATTCACGTCCTGATACTATGTGTAATTCTGTGAGGTGCAGATGGAGAGAGATAGTGAAATGAGTCTTACACTTTTGAAACTATAACTTTTTATGTAAATCCAATCCATACAAGAGCACATGTTTGTCAGTGGCCAGTTCCAGCAGAACTGACCGGTAAACAGGAGCTGTGCTGTATGGGGGTGTTTAGGCAAGGTTAGTCCCTACTGGAGTTGACTGCCAAACTACACACACTGCTGTTAGTGCTGAAGCTAAGGGGGATACATCTAATAATATGCTCAGATCAAACGTGTTCTAAAAACGATAATTGTCTGAACGATTATCCTCTCATTAATTAAAGTTGATAAAGAAATAAAACAACTGGAAATTTGATCCAAGCAGTGCAGAGGGACTGGCACTCAGTATGGTGATTCCCAGGGGAGTTTGGTAACAACTCCATGATAACATATGCTTCAGCGCCCTCTAAAAATCCATTGTTTGTTACATTCAAAATGCACCTCGGTCACTCAAAAAAATGAAACTATTTTTCAACAGGTGTAGTTTATACCAATCTTAAAAATACAAACAAACACACAAATGTTTTCAATCTTGGCTGGTATTGATCTGAATACCACTACATAGTACACAACTCTGCTTTAGACACATTAGATATTGTATATTTTTTGTGTGTGTACCAATATAGTTCAAGGCCGGAATATGTAAAGCCATTTAAGTGACCTTAATTTGAAACCATCAAATATTAAAATGCTTCTTTTGACAATTCAATTATCAAGCCAGATTAATTGTTCACCCTTAGTTTAAAGTAAATACATCTGAAAATACTGTAATGTATGGTTGTTGTTTTTCTGTGATATGTAATATTTTTGTTTGGTTTCCCACATGTTTGAAAATATGGGAAAGTTTCACCATTAAAATAGTGATTGTGGAGTTGATTGTTGCAGTTGAGGTCAGTCATATTGTCAGCTGATATGGTCTCTGATGAAACCCAGGAGAAAACATTAATTTGGGGATTTTCCATTGTTATCTTTATGTGGTTAATGTCAGAATTATACTGGTAATGGTGGACTGAAAGAAATGTGTACAAGCTAAATGTGTCTCTCCTTTTCTTATTATTAAATTGATACAATTGGTCTAAATATAGCCTTGTTCTCATTGTCTCTTCTCGGTTTAACAGAGGGATTGCAAGATATATTTCCTGTGTTTCACTAAAGAAGCACTGTGCTGAGAGTGCGCCGGGGGCAAAATAATACTTATAAAACTATGCCGTAGCTGTACCACAAAAATATATATTGTTCTTGTTATAGTACCATCACTTTAAAAGAAGCAGTTTTAATCATTTATATTGTATTCAATTTTTTTTAAGGCGTAACTGTGTTTTCACTTGTAATATACTTCCACAACACAGACAAATCACTGCTTACATGTGTAAGGACAATACGAAAATAAAGCATAATGTCAGAAGTAAACAGGATAAATCATAAAGGCCAATATTTTATGCTTCCATTTTTGGTTTTCAAAATAATAACCTGAAAGCTACATTTACTCTCTTCTGAATACAGGGTTACAATCGTCAGAAGAGCATTCTGGGTAGACTGAAAAATCTAATCAGATAGTGAAGCAGCATACTTACAACCACATAGCTAATCTGACATTTTGCTGCTTAGAAAGCTTGCACTTTAGCAGGTAGAGAGTATATACCTGTATGATTCCTAATTCCTTCAAATTCTGTAGGGGTTAACAATGAAATTTATGTATCGACACCCCAAAACACAGGCAGAAGATCTACATTATAGATCCATACATCCAATCCCTGCTTACCTAGTGCTGCTGCAACATCTCAACAACTCAGCTCTTATATTTAAAAAGTAGTACTGTAGCAACCTGGAAGTACTCTGACTGTTTGCAAACATTCACAAGCTGCCTTCACTTCAATAGTGCTTGTGAATCAGTTAAGTTAAAACATACATCTGTCAGCAAGCTTGTGATATATATTGAGAAGATTCATTTTTGATTATACGTCAAAGTGAAACTGCATACATATTCAAAGATCCTTCTACATAGTCCTCGGAGGGAAAAAATATTTTTTTTACCCTCCCAATTGCTTTTCAGTTGAATGTGCAAGTTTCTCAAGGCTGAAGTGGTGACAATATTATCTCTTTTGAAAATAAATATATATATTTTTTAAATCAGGCTCTCAGTCTTCAGTTCCTAAAAGGCAGCAGAGTAAAGATTAACTTGTCCAGTTTAAACAGGAAGTGGTCTCAGTTCAGTGGCCACTGTCATTTCCAGGTCTGTATGAGTTGGACTTGGAATGGAGTTTGAGTTTTTTTTTAAAAGGATCCCAACTCTGCTGCCCCCCCAGCTTCCATAAATCAACCATTAAAAATACAAACCAAATAAATACACATATAAATCAACTATGGCTAACCTGATCCATCACGCTCATGCTGAAAAAATGTTTTTCAAGTCAACACTTAATCAAAAAGTGAATGTTTCTACATCTTCATAAATTATTCACTTTTTTTTTTTTTTTTAATCTGTGACTCCAGTCATACGGGAAGACAATTCAGACATTATGGAAGGCTACAAAGCAGACCATGACATAAATATTGAAAGGTAGAAATCTACTATTTTATTTTACAATCCCAAAAAGTTTTTAAAAATCCAGGCACTCTGATAAAAATAAGCAAGGAAGGCCCTGACAGCTAAAAAAATCTGAAAAACCAAAAACTCTCTCTGTGAATGCTTTAGGAAGATGGACCAAAAAACATCGATAGCCATTGCTCACCAGCCATGTGCAGTCACTTTAAAAACCACAGGAGTAAACCAACAGATCGGACTGCTGAGAGATTTACAGGTGATCATAGCCACTCATCTGCAACAAAAGCCACCCAACAAAAGTTAAATCCAGGATATTAAAGTAAGCAAAACTATCATAAAGTTGTATGAGTAGCATCAAAATAATTACAAATTTAAGAGACTGCTGCTTCACACAAACAAAAGATACAACTGGTCAACTGGACATTTCTCTTATACATATTAATACACTATTTAGCAACAGCACTTCTTTAGCAACAGCACTTCTCATGTCCCTATAGTGAAAATTGGTCTTCATATCAGAACAAAACACATGACTATGCTGTATTTTAAATATAAATGTACCAATATCCAATATAGGGAGATGGGAAGCTTTGTCTCTGTGGACAGAATGCAGGAAACTCATGATAATCACCTACAACTCAGCGCCACCTCATCAGCCGAACCCCCTCCGTGTGACACGTTTGAGTAAAAGCAGACTACATAAGCAAATGTCAGCCTCAACATAAACACATCCACCATTCAGTTCTGAGCTTCGATTCAGGCGAGTAAGTGACACTGGGTATCTGTACGCAAGGAAGGAATGGCTGGACTAAACTGGACAATTTAAGAAGAACAAACCATTAAACTCCAGCACCACGATTTTGATTCGGTTTCACATTATAGATACATACATGGAAAGCATACCGCACAGAACTGAGACACCCTCTCACTTTACAGAGCAGGTAGGGCTTATGAAGGCAGAATACACACAACAGTCTTCCGGACACGAGGTAATAACAGACGGTCGTTATCCATTTCACACAGAAACATACAACTAATTTAATCGTAGAATGTGTGTGTCAATCTCAAAGTCTATTAAAGACAATAAGCCTTCTTGTGTTTTGGTAGTCAACTGTCGTTTCTTTCTCTACGAGCCAAAACGGGTTCCCAAGCATCTCTAAATAATAAGCCAGAGTGGGCTGGATGTCAACAACAACACTTAGCATTTTGACTTTTTTTCGCCGTAAGCACAGAGAAAATATTCAGTGGTTTCTTAAGCAGATGTCCCCTCAGAAGACAATAAGCACACCAGAAACTCATTTGTTTCCCCAGCAGCAGCAGCAGCTTTTCACATTGCCATCAGAGTAAGCCAAGTCTCACTGGGCAGAGTGGGCGGGACAAGAGCTGGTGTCCTGTACCTGAAAGAATCCGGGGGGAACTGGTCCCACTGGCATCCCGTCTCCTGGGGGGATGCTGCCGAGCACCGGACTGGGAGCCGCCGCTGCACTCTGGGAGGAGGGAAACAACAAGGCTCTGTCACTACCTGTGGGACAACACCTCTGCACTCAGAAACGCGTGCACGACTCACAAATCAATCAGTCTAATGTGTACGTGCATTCAATGATGTTCCTTCTTCTGTTTTTTGCTGTTAATGGTCTCTAGTGTATGCACTTCTGCTGGGAATCTTCTGTACTGACTGCAAATTGGGAGGGTTTCGCAGATTTTCTTTAGTGGAGTTGAATATCAGTTTGCGGCTATTCAAACTGCCTGGGTCATAAATACATGATGAAGTTTACACTTCTCTCTCTCTCTCTCTCTTTCTCTCTCTCTCTGTCTCATTCTCTCTCTCTCTGTCTCATTCTCTCTCTCTCTGTCTCACATTATATATATATATATATATATATATATATATATATATATATATATATATATATATATATATATATATATATATATATATATAAATAAATACAAATGTGTAGAGTATGGCTTTTCTTTAAGGTTACAGTCAATGGATTTTAAAATCAAAGAAACAAATGAAAATAAAAGAAAAATAGGCCCTCAAAAGTCACGATTATGATTTAAGTCTGTACCAAATTAAAACTAGGGTCCACCTGCCAATTACAAATTAAAAACAGTATTCAATGCAAGATCCGCTTTAGGAAGAATCCTATGTCACACAAAATTGCTATTGGAGTTCTGTGAGCCAGTAGAAAACTTCAATTTGGCCCAGTCTTAGTATGACCGTCAAAATTAATTTGTTGGAGAACATACAACTATAAACCATATATATTATTATTCCTTCTCTGGTAAAGGAACTGTTATGACTTCAAAATTAATCATGTTTCAGCTCTAATGCATGTCTGTCATGGAAGACCAGGTTTGGTTAATAAATCTACATTCAGTTTATCGAGTAAAGATTAGGGAGTGCAGTCTCATTACACGAATGAAAAACAAAAGGAAATTTGGCAATACAGTTTTTTCATTACCCAAGATGAAGTTGTAATATATGTAACGATAAAAATCAATCACTTACAGAATAATGAGTCTTTTCATAAACAGTTACAAAGATTAGCTTATTCATGGTAGGAAAGATGGATTGATCAAATACTGCAGATAACGGTAATCTACAATATTTGATGTATGTGGATGATTTGCTAAGATACTAAAGAGTGTAAAACTTATTTAGTTTATAAATTAAGTGGCTATTTCAGAATATTAAACATTCTTATTTTAATACTCATACTTAGGCCTAGACCTAATCAAAACGTTGTCCTAACTGCAATTCACAAATTACCAACTTGTCCCAATTAGCTATTTGTGTAAATCAAAGAAATTGTCCTCAGACAAGAAATAAACAACGATAGTGTACAGGTTTGTAAATTGTGAGTCGTGGGTACGTCAATGTTTTGATTTGGTCTAGGCCTCAGATCAAAATTAAAACAGGAAAACCCTTATAGCAGTGTTTTCAGTAGGCTAAACTGGGCAAAAAAAATCAAGACATCTATCAAACCCATTATTGGAAACTGGGTCCAGATTCATATTTCTGCATTCACACCTACTTACAACTAGAAGACACAACAATATCAAGAACCAGTCTAAATAATACATATTTTGTCCTGCTTGAAAGATGGAAAGACAGAAAGACAGAAAGAAAATGAAAATAGATAATTAGGTAGTCAGAGAAGGGGAACTTTTGTGAAGAGGAAAATTCTCTCCACATTTAATTAAATGACAAAAATACTTATAATCTTAATGGTTTCTGTTTTACAGATGACATTTCCTGGTTTAAGTGTAAAGCACTGACTGGTTTGCTGAAGAACAACAGCTGGGGTTAATGTGAGAGACATACGCTTCACTTGGGGTTTGTTGCGTCTACAAGATAGATGATTTGCAGCAGTAATGCAGATTATCCTCACTGACATTTGAAACCAATGACATTATCAGAGATGGACAAAACACTTTTGTTCCACCTGGCATGAGACCTGTAACTCCCCAACACGCCTATCTTATTCTGCTGTGCACTCTCCTGCCTCAACCCCTTCCAGTCTCCAGTCCTCGGCAGTGTGGTCAAGGTGTGCTTGGGGAAAGGGTGATTTATCCCTCTCACCCTCCCACAACCACACTCTCTTTCACTCTCTCTCCCTCCTCTCTGTCTCTATCTCTCTCATTCTCTCTGCGGCGTACCACAAAACCTGCCAAGCTGCTTATTAGCACACCTCCCACCTCCCAGCTTCCAAAGCACTGTCAGCAATAATGTTTCGAGGAAGCATCTTACAGATGCAATCATTCAAAGATACTCACCCCTCTTAACAAACAGGCCTCAGGCCTGAAGCGGAACCAGTGCCAAGGACTATTGTTGCAAACCAACTGCCATAGCTAGGCATTTCAAATATTTGACTTATAAAGCAATAACTTCACAATGTATAGCAGTCCAGTTTTGTAAAGCACAGTGAAGACACTGAAGCCCATTAAAAAACTGCTACAAAGTACTTTTAATTGCAATCAGATGCAATAATTGATTAAAAACAATAAATAAATAACTGCCTTAATTCCTAGAAAACTTGGAATTGGGTAGAGCTGTTAATGGTTAACGCTTAGCCATTCACTATGCATTCACTAGCAATACACTCACCTAAAGGATTATTAGGAACACCTGTTCAATTTCTCATTAATGCAATTATCTAACCAACCAATCACATGGCAGTTGCCTCAATGCATTTAGGGGTGTGGTCCTGGTCAAGACAATCTCCTGAACTCCAAACTGAATGTCTGAATGGGAAAGAAAGGTGATTTAAGCAATTGTGAGCGTGGCATGGTTGTTGGTGCCAGACGGGCCGGTCTGAGTATTTCACAATCTGCTCAGTTACTGGGATTTTCACGCACAACCATTTCTAGGGTTTACAAAGAATGCTGTGAAAAGGGAAAAACATCCAGTATGCGGCAGTCCTGTGGGCGAAAATGCCTTGTTGAGGCTAGAGGTCAGAGGAGAATGGGCCGACTGATTCAAGCTGATAGAAGAGCAACTTTGACTGAAATAACCACTCGTTACAACCGAGGTATGCAGCAAAGCATTTGTGAAGCCACAACACGTACAACCTTGAGGCGGATGGGCTACAACAGCAGAAGACCCCACCGGGTACCACTCATCTCCACTACAAATAGGAAAAAGAGGCTACAATTTGCACAAGCTCACCAAAATTGGACAGTTGAAGACTGGAAAAATGTTGCCTGGTCTGATGAGTCTCGATTTCTGTTGAGACATTCAGATGGTAGAGTCAGAATTTGGCGTAAACAGAATGAGAACATGGATCCATCATGCCTTGTTACCACTGTGCAGGCTGGTGGTGGTGGTGTAATGGTGTGGGGGATGTTTTCTTGGCACATTTTAGGCGCCTTAGTGCCAATTGGGCATCGTTTAAATGCCACGGCCTACCTGAGCATTGTTTCTGACCATGTCCATCCCTTTATGACCACCATGTACCCATCCTCTGATGGCTACTTCCAGCAGGATAATGCACCATGTCACAAAGGTCGAATCATTTCAAATTGGTTTCTTGAACATGACAATGAGTTCACTGTACTAAACTGGCCCCCACAGTCACCAGATCTCAACCCAATAGAGCATCTTTGGGATGTGGTGGAAGGGAGCTTCGTTCCCTGGATGTGCATCCCACAAATCTCCATCAACTGCAAGATGCTATCCTATCAATATGGGCCAACATTTCTAAAGAATGTTTTCAGCACCTTGTTGAATCAATGCCACGTAGAATTAAGGCAGTTCTGAAGGCGAAAGGGGGTCAAACACAGTATTAGTATGGTGTTCCTAATAATCCTTTAGGTGAGTGTATATCAAACAGAATTTGAAGTGAACCATTAGAAAAATGAAGACTTTTATAATATCAGATGTTTGTTTTTTTCGTGTTGAAACAAAAAGTGTGGCCATGTTCTTTGAAGACAATGCACCATATTATCCATAAAACAGGGAGATCAGAATGACTGATCAGATTCTAGAACTCTTGCCACTGTTGGCATCCATGATCTTTTCTTCCTTTTTATTTTCAGTCTAACACAGCGGCTGTGCCACAAGTTCTAATATCGCAGGAAACAAGATCAAGGTGTAAGATGATGAAGGGATAGTAACCATAGATTTTCATTCCCTCTGTCAGGGAGCCATTCTCTTCAAAACACTTCAATCAGATCCTTTAACTGCAGTATTCACACAATAAAACCCAGCAATCTATCAAATGATTATGAGTTCAGGGAGAGAGGGACCACCACGATGGAGTTTTTCAGTCTCATCAGCAGTCCATCACCCATACCACAAACCCTTTCTAATTTTGGTATTCATCAATTTCTTTCTAGATTTAAGGCCTTTGTCTTAAACTGGAAAGACAAACCACCACCCTTCAAAGTGCAATACCTGCCCAGTTAACCAAATAAAGTTGTGGCAACATCGCAATAAAGCGCACACAGAACGGAGAGATGCTAGAGGCAAATGCTAGTTTGTTGACTAACACTCCAAATCAACATCATAACAATAATACTCATAAATAAATCATATAAATTACTTTTTCATTTCATGGCAGGTTTCATGACATCTGCTTTTCAATGGACGCTAAATCCCTCGCCATTTCAACAGATGACCAACACTAAACCAACTCAATGCCAACTCTACCAGCCAGCAGGACAATCATAATGTCAGTCGCTTCCACGTCTGCGTCCCTGTCTCTTTCCCCTCAGAGTCCAGACAGTTGCGTCTCTCCGTAGTCTTCATTGTTTACTGGGGGAAGGACCGATTTAGTCACTTTTGGAAGTTTCCTGGTGCCAGTCCTGGCCTCTCTAATAATGGTCCGACATTTAATACACTTCAAGCCTTTTAAACAGGAGCGCTAAAAATACTCTGTCCCTATGCGAAAGGATGGGTATATACAGTAAGAGAACAGGGCACACTTTGTTTTTCTTGAGCATGAGTAAGCCAGCTGGTGAAGAGAATAGAGTACACAACCCTTCCTGTAGACTAACATCCTAAACAATGAAGTACTGTATTATAAGTATCATACCTTGACATGAAACATACTCTTTGAAATTAAAAAGGAGAAACAACCATATAACAACAATAGTTATATGATTTTAACTGAACTGCAATAGGGCTCAGATTTACTCATCTGTGATTATATGGATAAGAATAAAAAGAATACACTATCCAATAATGAATCCTATAACCCATATCCTGATTTTCAATGTATATCTTGCATTGGCAGCTTCATTTGAGAATTTTCCCTCTCTTTTATGACATCAGTGTTATTTCCTTTGAAAGACACAGCCCTCTAGTTAGCTACGGTACCTCCAGACGTGGCTGTGACACGCTGTTTCATATCAAACCTGCCTGGAGCCTCACTACCAGCACTTCTGTTGTTCCTACAAAAAGCTGCAATGATATTCAAAGCAAAGCGAGCAGTGACAGCACAACCCTCCCTCCCACGTCCCCCTGAGACTCAGCCTGCCTCGGTCTGCTGCCTCAACAACTACAAAATACCCACTGCAATCTTTCTTTCTCTCTCTCTATCTCTCTCTCTCTCTCTCTCTTTTTGTCTCACTGCACCTCCACATCTCATCTCAGCAGATTTACACAGATGATCTCTGCACAGCGCTCTTTTACACACACAAAAAGGGGGGCGACAGTCTCAGCACCAAGAGGTGCCCCTGAAATTTGGCGATATCTTGCGGAGTTTCGTCTGGCTGGTTTTTTAGGTCGGGGCTGCGTACTGAAACCAGAGCACCCGAGCAGAGTTCGCACACACTCTACATTTATCTCCCCATCTCTTCTCCCTCCCACTCTTCTTCTCTCTATCTATCTCTCTCTCTCTCTCTCTCCTACGCTCTGAGGGCCCCCCTTAAAAATGAGCAAGGTTTATAGGTCTGCTCAGAGATGGTTGGGCGTTTTGTACAGACTTATGGAATCCATTCTCCATTGGATCCTCTGCCTGAGTGGTTTTCAACCAGATCACACTATATTTTACCAATTACAAACTTAAATGATATGCATTTTCTTTCCAAAGGGTAAGAAAACGGGCGTCGCAGTTTCAGTTGTATGTGCACAGTTGTTTGTAACTGAACTACTAACAATATAACATGCAGGAATATTCAAAGTATGTCTCTCATCCTTAGCTTAATAAGATTACATATCATATCATTAGCAATCCTGCATTTCTACAAAAATCATGAACCGATTATACACATAATTACACTGAATTGTAAATTAAATATTTATAAATGTAAGGTAACAAATTCAAATTGCAAAATACCGTATTATTGATAAATGTAATTGTGAATATGTTGCATGTAGTATAATGCAGAAAGGATATAGTAATTATGATTATAGTGCAACTGGCCAACAGGATGTTCTTCAAGCTATTAGGGAAACAGACAGGTTTAACCCTTTCCTTCCTGGACGCTTTGAAAGACAGAGGACATTTTCCTTCACTACATCTGTGGATGTTTGTTCATTTTTTTTGAGGACTGGGAGATGCATAAATGCTTTTAAAAACTATAATCATCTATTGACAAAAAACAGAATCTGACCATCAAGGACTTAATTGGTCCATTAAAAAGGTTTGGAGAATGTTAACTTCACTGCAAGCGCATGACTATAAATAGATTCATTTCAAATATATTTGGAAATGCAAAATCACTGATGTTTCATGGGGATGTTCAGGTTTGTTTGGATGACAGAAACAAAGAAGATGAGCTGTGAAGATGGTGGTGGTGGTGGGGGTGGGGGTGGGCTATACAGTGTGAGATTTGCAGAACAACTCTGGGGAGATGGTATGAAAAAGCCCTTACTGACTTGAGTTGGGTTATTCCATGAATAAGCCTTCAAATGCTCTGAATTCCCCAGCACGGTCATGTCAACTCTTGACAGAAAAATCTGGGTAGTGTTGCGTACTCCTCCTGTAGCTCAGTGCTTGTGGATCCTCACAGGAGCAATGAGTTGTTGAATCTCCAGAGAGGTCGGCACTGCAATAACAATTTGTTTGGCAGCCGTGTGGAAGCTTTCCACAGCGTCCGTGGCACAGGGGCCAAGTCGATTGTGCTGACTCTGTGTTGGGAGGACATGCTGCGCACCCACAAGTCACGCGGGACAAGGCAGCCAGGCAGTGCCAGTGGGGAGCATTACTGTGACAATTCCCACCAGGCTGTCAGGGGAGCGTCAGCGCAAAGGACTGTTGGTGCACTGGAGTGTGAGCGTGAACGCACTTACACAGCAGAAGAAAACACACACACAAAACAGATTGTCAACATAGCAAGCCCGCTCTGGCCAGTGGGGCTTGGGAAAGGAGAGGGGAAAGGAAGACAGGAGAATCAAAAGGATCATAATGTGGCATGAGAGGAAGATGTGAGATGAAAGTGAGAGGGGTGAGAGCAGGTTAGAGAGAGCAGAGGTGGGAATGTGGGCCAAAAGTGACTACTTTACTCTTACTGTGGATAAAGAAAAAGTTTAAAGACACATTACACATTGTCCCCATCAAAAAGTTGCTGTCCTTGAATTTGTTGAACGTTTTAAGATATTGTATTCCATGCAAACCCTGAAGAAGACACTGCAAATACTACTTTCAAGCTGCCAGGACTGAAAAACAGGGCGAAGGAAATTTGAGATTGTTAAAGCACCTGATGTCTACATTCTAATCTACAGCCGGGGGGATAAACTTGGACTCAGTTACAGACCAAATGAATAGTTATTCTCATTTTTTTCAATGGCTCAAACTGTGATTCAAACACAACAACACATTTGGAAAAGTGACCATTCTTAATGGTTTGCTGCTTTGGCCACAGTTTACAAAGACAAATTCTGTTTCAGCCACAGCAGAATCAAACTCAAACTGTTGCTTCAGCCCAACAGTCTAACAATGGCGGTCATTAGGACACAGTTTATCACGGACTGCAGCAGAATGAAGAATTGTGATGTGAAGATGACTCATCATTCCTGAACCTGTGTAAAAATGGTGAATGTATCATGACACAGACGTTTTAATTATATAAAAGTTTATATAATGCATTTTGTTTTGCTGCCGAGATATCCGACATCTTTAATATTGTAAAGAATGCGTGGTATACTTTCACTATCACCAGCTTCCAGCTTGCTCCCAAAACAGTTCTTCAGAAATTCACCAAAACAAAACCCACAAAAACAAAACTTGATTTTTAACACTGTATGCATTAAATGTCTTTTTCAGGTCTGATCTCCGACTTGCGTTTTATCTCTGCAAAGCGGCGTCACCCAGCCTCCACATCAACATTCACTGTACTTCCTGCTGGCTGCTGTCACGGACTTCCTTTCTCATAATGCCTAAAGGCAAGTCGGCCACTCTGAAGTGTGCAGCGCGTACTGCACCTAACCTGTGAATCTGGCAAACAGCAGCTGAATCACTTAATATCCCTGCTTTTGTTTAATAGCAAGGTTATGGGATAAATAAATACATTTGTAGGCTTTTTTTTGTTGTTTTAATGTGCAAAATGATTAATCATGTATTTCATGAAGGGGCAATACATTACTTAAAACATTGTTTTTATTGTAAAAGAGAGAATTGTGACTGTAAAAGAGAGAAAAACAGTCTTTGGGACTGTAAAATCTCAGAACAATATGTAATACATTCAACAGCTTTAAAATTAGGTTGTATAATATGACAAGAGTGGGAACAAATGTTTCAACATCTGCAACTATACCGACAACAGATGTTTTCACATTTGTTATCTGACTTAAAGTGATATTTGGTTATGAGGTTAAATCCATTAGAACTTTTTGGATTGAGAAAAGCCTTTTTTCAAAAATTGAAAGCAACTCATAAAAGAAATTGACTTGCTAATGTCATTCTAGTATACAGTCTGCATGGCCTGTAATTCTGGGGTGCTTTCAGCTCACTAAGGGCTCTCCAATCTGTGAGTAGCGAAGCATGAGATGTGACAGGTTTAGTATGCCTTTGAATTTTTAAGTGATAGATCAATATATAGATATAGAGAGATAGATAGATGGAAAATATTGTCTAGTTTTGAGAGCTAGTAATTTATCAATTTTGTAACATTGAATTGAATATTATGATTATAAATGAATGTATACATGCAAAATTAAATTAAGTAGCTTCTCACAGCAAAATAAAAATAAGTAAATAAATAAATAAGAATAATACAAATAAATCTATTTGACCAGACTTCACAGGTCAGTGTCTTCACAGCCAGGAAGTGACCAGATCTATGGCACTCTGAAGACCCAGTGAGACGATGGCAGTGTTTGACGCACCTATTCTGAGTTACACAGTGTAAAGGGATGCCGTTTCACAGCGGGACTGGGTCACTTTATTTCCATGTGCTTCCACCAGATTGCTCTGCACCAGTCTCTTTGGACCACAGTACCTATCCAAGCATGTGCCCGTGCGCTCGTTAAATGTTTTGCTTTGTACTCTAGTCAGGCTTTAATAGCACCCGTCTGTCAAATTCAACCTCAATCACCACGCTCTCAGATGCCCTTCCCTTAAAACACGGCTCAGATGAGACACCCTGTAAACTTCACCCAGTCTGTAACTTCAGCGTATCAGGTGTCACTACAGCAACACAAAGCCTTCATGTTTACACTTTGTGTGTATTGAAGAGGGGGGGTGTTGGGCATCAATCATTTACCAGTAAGGTGAGCTATTCACAGCACAAACTGCCAGTCTTGAAAAACCACAAACATGTGCCGTACCATCAAACACATCTACAATTTACTGTCCTCTGTCACTGCCTCCTTCAGCATTCCCCCATGTGTCCGGTGTGCATACTGAAGGGGGGAGCTGAATGCATTGAATAGCATGCCATACCTCCCCTACAAAATATAATATGTTTTTGAAAACTGGAAGTGTGACCCCTGTCATCAGATCGCACCTGAAGGAAAAAAAACTAAAAGCCGCAACCTCTTGGCATATACATTTGTTCCTTTAATTATTTAATACTTTACTTTCCAGCAACTACTTACGATGTGCAAGGTTTTATACCCTGCTTTTTTTAAGTGACCCCACCATCTCTTCTCTCTGTACCACAATGTCACGGAAACAAATCCCCTCTCTGTTGCAGCACCACACTCAATACCTGTTTAGTTCGCTCAAGTTACACTTAGTCCCAATGAATGGGTATCCATGAAACTGGCAAGGAATGTCAGAGGTAAGAATGCTTTCCAATGTTCGGAGCTTGTTTGTGCTGCTAGCATTTATTTTGTATGCGTTAGAAGGTCGTGGCCCCCAGCTTTCCCATGGCCTTCAAACACATCAAAAACTCCACATATTTGAGGAAATCGGGGAGGCTGGCAGACAGAAAAAAGCAACATATGAGCTTATTATCAGAACAATGCGTCTCCTCCTGTCAAACACTACACAACCTTTGCTCTCACACAAATCGCTGATGAAAGCAGTGCATTGCAGGGGGCTGATACGGCACTGTTGACTGTGTCGTGTCACTTAGTTTACTTTAATATGAAACTTAATTGTTTATTGATTATGGCATCATCCTCATTTGTGGCCTGTCTGGGGGTATTATACTCACTTAAAACAATTAACGATCAACAGCGCACCAAGCTTCTGCCTTTAGTGTCTGCCTATATGATTCTCTTTGGTAGCAAAGTGGGTTTCTAATTAGTAGTAATTAATGAAATTAATTAGCCGCAGCAGCAAACCTAACCATGCATTTGAGTGACAAGAACAGAATGCAACCATGCCTGCTAGTGAAACTCGTTAACCTGAACACAAGGCTGGAATAACTGAAGGTCCATTAGCAGCTGGTTGATCTTGAAGGCACTATTTCTACAGTTATGGAAGATAATAGCATAATAAACTCAATAAGAGGTGAAACGCTACTGTGAGATGATAACCTTGCAATTAAAAAAAACAAAAAAACACCTTGCGTTTATTTACATATTTATTTTTTCCATTTAAGTTGAGAATTTATTTTGCATATCGGAAAATATAAAGTTTTACAGAAGAGCAGCAGGTTGTTTTCTGGTGAGAGGTCTGTCTGTGTATGTACAGCCATGCATCGGTATCACTTTTTATTTACAAGGATATTGAGATTGATCTGAAAAGTATTCTTAAAACTGATGAGACTCGGCATGGAATACAATCCAGAGATACGTTTCCTTCAAGTCAGAGTTCAACCTGTTTCTCATGGAAGTCCACAGGAAATACTTTTATCACTTAAAACCTAGAGACCTCATTGAGCAATAAGAGCTCAATATTTTACTTGTTGCTATTGGTGATGGTTTTATAATATCTGTAAATCTATGGATAAATCAGCGCACTGATCAAACCTCACCTCACTGTGCGTTAAAGTTTCCAATATTTGTATGCACCCCTGATACCGTCACCATTTCCAATCAAGCTTTGTTTTTTTTTAGCTTATAGTGCATATATGATTAAACTCCTGCACTTTCAAGCTGGTTTAAATCAGTCTCGCTCACACTGCTGCTGTTTGGAAGAGAGCTGCCCCCGGGAGACACAAACAGGCATAATTACACTCCCTTCTCATTATAAAAACTCTTAATAAAATGCAATCAGAATTCTAAGTCATACTTTGTCTAGACTCTGGGATAAATATCGACAAATGAAAATCTAAGGTCAGCCAGGATAAACAGGACAGATTGTAGACTATCAACTACCAAATTGTGAAGAAAAACACTATTTCATCTGAGGGGTGTGTTTAATGCCTGGTTTTGACAAAGGTTGCACTGTGACTGTTGTCACCTTGAAGGATACAAGTCCATCACTTACAAGAAATTAAGAAAAATAAGCCACCGGTAAACAAAATGCCTTCAGGTCGGTCATTTGTGTGTGCCAGGTGGGTTGAAATTTAGATTTAATCCAAACCTGAGAATGGAAGCCTCGAACCCTTCCACCAAAAGTTTATCAAATCCAAAGCTATTTAAAATCACAAACAAGAGTCAGTTCAGATGAGAGCCGATCTTGATCACAATAATCTTTAAAAGTACTTTATTGGATGTTTCTAAGATTTCAGGAATTTTAGTTAGTGGTACATGGCCTGAAGTAAACATGTAAACATTCAAATTATTATTTATAACGTATCTATTGGAAAATATCTAGTACAAAAAGTACCTTATAAATGCCACTGACTAGCCTATACAAAAAAACAACTAAAAAAACATTTGTTATATGAATATGTTTGCTTATGTATTAAGATTTGGCTGGATTTATTTATTTACAACAAATGTTAGCTCTCTTAACTTTGTTATACTTAACTGTAAATTAATTAGTACAGTTTCCTGGGATCAAGAATGTTTCCTTTGGCTAAGACTGAACTCCCAAGAAAAATGCCTTTACAGTTATAGTAAACAAGTCTATGTGCTATTTAAAGCTACAGTAAACAGAGCTAAACCAGAGGAGAAGAGGGCAAACTGTATAGATAATGTATTTTCTATATGCATTGATTCACATGTGGGTTTTCTTTCCTAACTTATTCACCCTTTACCATTTCACCTTTCCACTATGATGTCAGACCTTTGTAGACAATGAAAAGTACATTGTTATATATTTATTTATTTATTTATTTATTTAAGGACATCAATCAATAACCATTTCGGCTCAGTCTTCACTAGGGTTAGAGGACAATCATGTTGCTTTTCTCTGGTTTCAAGGCCATACTTACAACAGGAAATTCAAATGACAGCGCTCAGGAAGGAAGTTAATAAGCTCCCCTCCCCCCTCCCTCCTCCAAATGCCATTAGACTACTTCCTGAATAAGTTAGGAGCCCAAGCGTTCAGAGGAAGCCTAGAAAATGTAAGCTTCCATTGGGTCACACATGGTCTCCTGTATAGCGCTTGTGGGCAGCTCAACTGGGAGCAAAACTTCCCAGAATAAAACCCCCAAACTCTGAATGAATGTAAAAGACAATTGCGAACAAATGTGCATATGTTCCAAAAAAAGCAAGGACTTTAAATAAGCATGAGAACAAAGAAAGAATGTGAAATGTTCAAGCAGCATATCCTGACATCATTCCTGTTAGGTCATGATGAAAATAGGATTTCTCCGATGCCTCTGGACTGAACGTTATTGGAAAGGGTAGACCACTTCAGCAAACCTCTCCCCCTGAAAGGGCTCACGGTAAAATACAGATTAATCGACTGATTACATGTCTGCAGTCCGGCCCAGTACGAGGTATGCATTATGTACAGTACAATCCCCTAACAAGCCTCTTACCTTGGACCCCCCACCGGCTCGGCCAGTTCTGTCACACACTGCGTCTAAATGTGCTACTTGAGCCGAAGAGGAGGCCGGCTTTAGATGTGGACTAATGTCCGTGGGGGGCTAATTCAAGACCAACTAGTTCAAGCTGCGTGATATCTGAGCTGAATGTGTTTCAGAAAAATAAAATAATAATAATTCAGTCTGAATCCATTAGGCATCTCTGTAGTGTACTGCATGTGGACAAGCCATTCAGAGTCACAGAGGCAATTAAGATTATTATTTCCCCCCCATATCAGACAAAGAACTGTCTGTTCTTTCAGCCTTCAACCCAGAAACAAAATCCCACACTTTGGTCAAATAAGTACTGATAAAGTAAAATAAATGAGTAAACCAGATGGATAAATATATTATTGATACTGAAACAGGCTGAAAAAGATTGGACTCCACTGACTGGTTATAATGGTATGAACTGTGCCTTTATACTCAATTTTCCTACTGGTCTTTTCTCCACACAGTGCAAAACCAAACCACCCCTGTCAACATTTCTAGAGGAAGCAATACATCACTGGCATGTAAAAGGTTAAAACGTGAACCTTTTGAGGTTTCAAATTAGATCCCCCCCTATTTTTTTTTTTTTTTGGAGGGGGGGTGTCGGGTGTTGATTAAGAAATGTTGGAGTGTGAGGATGGGCTGGATAAGGAATCTGCTCACTTCCCTTGCCTTGCAGATGCTAATCAAAGATAAAAAGTAAAAAACACACACACACACACACACACACACACACACACACACAAACCCAACAAGGACCAGACAAACCTAGGCTCCTTGCTATGCTGCTACTCTACAAGCTTCCAAATTCGTGGATGTGTACTCCCAGCCAAAACCAACAGCCCGAGGCTACAAGTACTTGGGAACCTCCGCCACAGTACATTTCTGAACAATGGGGCAACTATAACCATGGAAGGGATACTCCCACTAAATTTAACTCCAGTCTAGACTGGCTCAGATTCAGTGCTGGCAGACAATTCAGAACACATTTCGTGTAGCATTCGAAGGGAACAGTTCAATCCTCAATTGCCATCAGGGCTACCTTCTATCGGTTTGTGCTTCCAGTTTTGCAAATTATAAATGTTATAATTAATTTATCTTCTAAATACAGTATAATACTCTTTCTTGTTGTTTTCTTTTTCCTGCAAAGCCCTGACATATATCTGGTACAAATGAACAAATTAGTGGCTTCAAAGAATTGAATGCACAGGTATTCAAAAAGAGACTGTGGAGAGTTCTTTACAGCAGCGCTTTTGTGTACAGAACAGGTCAGTCACAGTGAAAAAGTAAAAAATGTGCTTTTCATTATGAATACCGTGAATCTGAAGGACATCACAGGGGTCCAACGAGCTCCAAAACTGAACAATGTGAGACAATTTCCACATGATTTAATTGTATTTTCCGCAACTTTACGCGGCAGATCGGACCCCCCATTATACAATCCGCACCTTTCAATTACAGAGAACATTTCTCCTTCCGACGAAACTTTTGCACAGTCACACACTCCTGCAGCAGAACCACCTCTGCAATAAACTCTCTCATTATCATCACAGGGGTCACAGAGTAAAACTTTACCCTTAAATGGAAAACTAATTATGCTGCTCGCTTTTTCTTTTTTGCAGCCAGGCAGGCTGATTTCGGGTATTTTACCTTCATTCGACTATCTGTAGTGCTCAGACAAGCTCAGACATCAGATCTCTTCCCTGTCCATTCCAGTGCAGGAATTTGTTGAAAGCATGATATTTACATGCGCTAATAACAATTTTTTTAAGCACACAGGAAAATTACCGAACTGTGGTAATGAAGAAGATGAAATAACGCAGCTCCTGTACAGTAAGGGATTATGAAAACCCCTATTGTCCTGGTCTTTACTGTGAAGTATCCAAATGGAACATTGCTGCAGCACTGAGGAACACCCCCCCCAACTGGGCTTTCCCCAGGGTTGCACTTCTGAGTGTCTCCATTCCATCTCCGATTGAAAAACATGGAAATAATTAAGACAAAATGTGAAAAAAGTACTTATTCTGGCGCAACAAGGAGTATGAGACACAGAAAACAGAACTGTGAACTTCCATTGCGATTTTTCATTAGAGCAAAATGGAGAATACTACCTCATGATGGATTCAGAAAGGAAAACAGTTCCCAGGCTTAACCTTGACTTGGACCAGGAGGCCTTGTCACAATCAAGACAGCGATGGTCTGGTCCTGCACCCGAATTGACTTTAGGAATTTAAAGTGGTTTTCACACTACACCACCTAATCCCGGGTTGAGTGGACAGGGCAGCCTGGTGCTACAATACACGGGTTATGATTCACATGAATGCGTTTCGGCCCGTGGTGAGCGCTTCGTCACAGGTTGAAAATGACAATGTGAAAGCACTTTATTTTCGACTCATGGTCGCCCGGAGTTCGACTGTCTAAGCAGCTTAAGTTTAACTGTTTGTACAATGACAGCCTCCCATTGTTCCCCTCACACGACGCCTGTCAGTCTAGTCCTCCTTAAAAGTATGTTTTGCTCAATGCAAAAGACTCCCTCAAGGCCTAGAAACTGATACACCTGAGTATCTGCCTGTAAGATAAGAGCTACGGCAGGTCCGACCTTAAGTTCAAGAAGGCACCTCAGAGTAGTGGACTGTGCTGAACAGTGAGAGCATGGCTGAGATAAGGAGCCCCATTGGGACAGGTTAGCAGGGCTATGGTGTAGGTTTCTCCTGTGGACCACATAGTTACTAATGTGAGTTCCCGTGTTGTACATCAATGCTCTGCAAAGTAAGGATGCTGATTGGTTTGCTGGTATCGTCCATGTTTGTGATGTCATCTCTGTCTCATCCTCCTGTGTTCTTAATAGACATCTATTCATGGCTTTAAACATGTAGCTTTATAACTTAAGAAAAATGTAATTAATAAAAACAGACAAACAATTAAACAAACACGCGTTCCCTGTCAGATAGAGTCGAATTTGCATTTCCGAAATCTGTGTTGTTCGACTACGGTACACATCCGGCACAAAGTACATGCCTGAGTGTGGAGCTGTCCAGAGTAAATATTTATCTGAAGAGCTGGTATGCTTTGACAGAGAACTGGGCTGTGCTGGGGTTCTTGATAAACAGAGATGTTTGTTTTATTTTTTAAGGATCATTTGTCTCAGAGCTGGTGAGCAAGCACTCCCCCCCCTCACCCGCCCCATGACGACAGATGGCCAAATCACAACAAACTTTCCTCGTAATCCGTTTGTCACTTTTAACCCTGAACGCCCTCCCTGAGAGCGGCAAGCAGTCGTGTTTCCAGGGCTTACACCTTGAGCAGGCCTTTCTCAAAGCACAAAAGGAGTTAAGATTTGAAGGTTTGGCCTGCCAAAAAAGTCTATCTGATCAGTTCCCTGCATTGTTCCACTGCCAGGCTGTTGGGACTCCTTTGGAAATTAGTGCAAAAAACTAAAAAAAAAGGACTTAAAAAGAAAAGCTAGAGATAACATCTTCACAAACCCCACCAAACCACATACAGAACCCTGCAGAACATGCCTGCTTGTCATAGCCGAGTTGTAAGCACCGGGGTGTGTCCACACTTTTTCGACTGCTGTGACGTCAGGGAAATGCAGCAAAAATCCCATGATGGAGATTCATGTGAGCAGGCATGTTTAAAAATGCCTTTCAACTGAGAAAACAATGCACTAATACATCTAAGGAGTGAGTTCAAACTGCATGGAAATGCAGATAAGTAGAGGAGTTATAAGCACAATAACAGTAAAGGAGATCTCGGTGGAACTGGGTGACAGAAATTACAGTTGCTTTTGCTCTCTGGGCATTTCAGCGTGCTGTTCACATGTGTGCGGGCAGAGAGCTATGCACACATGTTTCTTGAAGAAAACATACAGTGAGAACAAGAAGTCACTGAGAACACCAACTTGATAGTCAGTTCCCAGAAATTAGTGAACAGTGTTTAATTCTGTGTGAAATGCCAGCATGGAAGGCCACTCAAATTCACAGCAGTAGAACTGGGGAGAAGAAACAGAAACAAAGATGAAAATAAGAATCACAGTTGCACTTTTCATAATTGATTTTGATTCTATTCTTTGTCAGTGGACTGAGAGCTCAATTTACAATTCCATTGTTTTTTCATGTTTTAATAATATTCAAACAGCACATTTCAAAGGCACCTAGTTGTCCACCCTATATATATTTCTAACTTTTCTCCCTTCAGTCTTTGCAGTTGTTCAGGATTTCACTATAACAATATATATCTGTTATTTACTAGATAAACAATCTAATTATCTATTTGTTACAGAAGAAAGGAATCAATAAAAAAATTAAAAAATAATAGAATAGAAGAATATAATCTTATTGATAATTACATTAACAGAATAGCAGTGTCCACAAATCTTTCAGGGGAAGTTAATACATAAGATGTTAAGACTTCTAAAAAGAAAGAGCAAATATTATCCTCAGTAGATCCACATAAGAGTGCCGCGATAAATGCTGAGATTAGGGATGTTAGGATGTTCTTTGCAGGGTTACACTTCAGTCCTAAATCTGCTAAAACAGTATAATTTGTCAACCCAAACAAGATCAGCATTGGCATATTTACTGACACTGTCGTTTATTATTTTTAATTAGTAAATGTGCTCTTGCATGGGTGTGTATGTACATTTTTTTCAAAGACCAATTTAATTTTCTTCTCAGGGGCAAAAGAAAAATAAATAATGAAATACGTATTTATGCACCTGTGAGCAGACTGATCTCCCAGATTAACAATAATAAAAATAACTAAATAAAGAAAAACAGCTTGACTGGACAATCTCAATATTTCTGCCTCTAAAAAGATATACATCTCTGTGTTAAGTGGTTTAAGACACCTGCCTTGCCTCTTGCTACTAGGATACAATTTGTCATGGGTTAAATAGTCTCCATTGGTGCAGCTTTTCGGCTTACTCTCCCATTCAGTAAAGAAGGGCTGAAGACCTGCATATTCAACAGCAAAACGCCGGCTTCTGCCAATCACGTCTAGCCTCATTTCACAGCACTGCAAAAGAAATCCGTTGCCTTGGAAACCGGTCGAGTACTTTGCAGTCCCCGAGGTATACAGCATTACACCAGAATCAAATTATGCTCGTACCCATATTTTCCTCAATGATAAAGATACTTATAAGTCCCCCCCACCCACAATCCCCTCCCTCCATAAGACACCCATGCACATCTAGAACAGACCCATAAGGAAGACGCATATACATAACATAAGAAGAAGAACTCACACATTATAAACTAAAATAGCACTTTTCCAAAGTTACCATTGTGCAGATCTATATTTGCATGTGAAAATCTCTTTTACTGATTCTACTGCCTTTTATTTAATAATGTCTTTCTCTCCTGTTGCAATTGTATGGCTAGAAGACTTTTGGTCAAGAGTTAGATGCTGCAGTGTTTAGCAACTGTAGCCTGAGGTACTTTAAAGGCCTTGCTGACACACAACACATACATTTAACCCCGATCTTTGTGTTTAAGTGGGGTTATTTTGGCTGCCACTAAGTGTTTTCACATTATTTTTACATACAATTACCCATTTATATAGCTGGGGTTGTACTGGAGCAATCTAGGTACAGTCCCTTGCTCAATGGTACAACAGCAGTGCCCCCACCTGGGACCCACAACTCCGCTCAGGAGTCCAGAGCCTTGACCTCTACTAAACACTGCTGCTCAGTGGCAACGTGGGTATAAGGTGGTCGAGGTGGAGAGCAAAGAGAAGCCGATGGAGAACTAGAAGGTTCTTGGCATTAATTTGAATTGATTTACAGCATTACATCCAGTGAGTTCCAACACAATGTGCCATGTTGTCTGGGTTAAGGTGGGGTAGGTAGACTGCAAAAATGAACAGAGGTCTTCTCCTCCTGGCTAAAGAAAGCAGTTAAAATGAACTCCTAACTTCAGTGTATTCACTGGGATTCTCTTCAGACTCCCCTGGAAAAGCAATGTGAACCAACTCTAGTCTACGTGTACATTGGCGCCAAGTATTTAAAATAAAATGTTAATACCGGTGGCTCAAAAACCGTCATCAGGATAGACTCACATAAAACACACAGCAAGACATTGGCATTCTCCACACCGCCCTCATCTCTGTTTCAGACAGACAGCAAGGTACAGTAAGGAGCATAAATAATGGAGAAGTGCTTTTGAACAGCAGTGGTGAATAAAAAGACACTGTGTTCCACGCTAAAGCGGAGGAGATCTCCATGTACTACTAATTCAACCACGGAAGAAAAGAGAAAAAAAAACAGTAGGAAAAGTAAAAGCAATTCTCTGAAAATGAATACGATTGAGTTTCAAATAACAAGACAATGCCGGTGGATGCAGCCTTTTCGTTCTTCCTCCCTGAATAATTTTAAACAAATCTACTTACACTCTCAAATCAGTTGAAACCCTCTGCTGGACTAAACCAATTCATGTAAGGACACATAAAAAATGCTTCTGTGTCCTAAATCATATTTCGACAGGTACCGTCAAAATCAAAACCTAAAATCTCGCTGTATACATTTACCTATGTTTTTTTTTTTTTTTTTTTTTTTTTTTTACAGGGCCACCCTGAATAAAAGAATGACGTTGTCTAATGAAGTAATGGAATGCCATAGTTAGCAATGCCAGGAGTCACTCAACAAGAGCAAAGTGACAAAGACATACCATTGACAACTGTAATACACAACGTCTCTGCTGTAGGCCCTGTGTAATGCATAACCAGTGCAGTGTATTGTAATCTGTAATGTCATTCAATTGAAAACACTACAACTCACAACAGAATGCCTCAGCTTGTGATTTCCCTCACTGCATCAAATGCAAATTGCACAACCTTCTGAGATCAAGTCACTTAGGGTGAATTAGTGTTTGCACAAGCCTGTGGATGTTGTTTAGTTTAAACTGGATTAGCAGCATTAATAATGTGTGGCCGTTGTTCACATTTTGATGCGGTGTTTGTTGCCAGCTGACCCAGAGCGTGTTGTGAACAGGGACTGCTGGCCCACGAGGCCTTTGTAGTCCAAGTGCTGAATTTTTCGTACAGAAGGCGATTAACAAATACATTCAATAAGCTCTGTATAGAAGGAGGAACTGACTTGCTAGTGAATAAGTCTGTTTTCAAGCATAGTTTGGGAATTTCAGCTGGAATTTATTCGAAGATAAAGTAAGTTTGGGCACCCAAAAGGTATTTTTTAATATGTATGTATGTATATATTGATTTATTTTTATTAACTTATTTTTACATGGAACCTCTTACTACCTCTATATTGCTTCGGTCTAACTTCTGTCTTACACCTGATGGACAGTGGGATCCATTTACACGTCTCTCCCAAGACTTTGAACCTCTCACAGTTAAAAGCAATAATCAGAGATCATTTTATTGGTTCTTTGGGGGAAAAACACTATGTATCAAACCAGAAACTAAATATAAATTAAGTAAATATCTTCCGTAACTGTCAGAACGTGAGCTTGCCATGTTTCTTCTGTCCTAGCTGTGTTTCCCTCCCTCCAATTGTTTAATTGTATTTTTATGTATTTATGTTAATCTGTCTAATTACAAATTAAATCACTTCTGTGTGTTTAACTTTCTATTTGGAACTTGAATAAAGAATTTGGCCTGTGAACTTGTATTTTTTGTTATTTTTAAGGTTCACTCGTAACAGCAAGCTAAATTTGTTTCTGTACAGATAAGAGCTTTTTGTTTTTTCTAATTGAACTGATAAAATGTTCCAAGAGGGAAACAGGCACCCAGAGATATTTAAAGAATGGCTTCACTGTATGCCTTTTATTGCTTGTATCTGAAGCACCGCTGTGAACAATCACAATCACAATCTCCTGCAAGGCGAAGATGCTTGATCTTGCAGGTAACAATATTCAAGATGATTTAGAAAATCCATAAATCAAAGAATCTTTTCTTCTTGCTTCATATTGGCTGCCTTTATGAAATAATTTTAAACATATGTAAATGTTCTTCTCATGAATAAAACGAAGTGCTGTGTACAATATCGCAGGGCGTCTTTTCAGGGGGTTGCAGAAAAGCCTTTTGGAAACTCTTCCAGTGTCAATCACAGAATCAAGTGAAAGCATTTATGACAAGAGCAAAGGACAGTCAAATGCAGATAAAAATCGACACCCTGAGCTACGGCACAAGTTGATTCTCCGTGCCGTTGCCTCAAATGGAGACGGACAGTCTTATGTATACACGGTTCCTCGCAGATGCCCATAAACAACTTTGAATTTAATGATGTTTGATTTCTCAACTGCCAGTTAAGCAGAAAGAACGTTCATACCCACACGGCTATTACTGTAGACTGAAGACAGGAACAATCAACTGAACGTCTGCTTTAATGATTGCGGGGCACATGGGAGCAGAAGCTCCAGTGCGTGTTACGGCTACTTTTCCAAAATTACATTCTTCCGCCAGCAGAATCCCAAAAAAAGCCAGACAAGTGCGAAGGGGACATTTTATTATACACCTCTCAATAGACACAGCTCAATGCTTCACCCCGCTGAGAATTATACAGCCAGACATTACTATATGTAATTGCAATACTAATGCACTCAATTGTCGACCAGCAACCTGAGGAGAATGGGAAAACGATCATGTAAGATCGCCGCAGAGAACTGCTACAAAGAGGTTGTGGGTTTCGCTGTGCCAAACAGGGGTTTCTTGTTCAAAACAAATGGATATTACACAAAGGAGTCAGTTTTGTATTCTGTGTTTGTTGTTGACACTCCAGCCTGGGACTTCAGTGATCTTGTGGTTTCTGTGGCCACACAGGTGCCAGGCCGTTGAGCGTCACTGTGAAGAGAGAGGCTGCATTCCTCGTGCGGTGTGAGGACAGAACATTTTCGGTTTAACCTCAGCTGTGGCCCAGCCCTCCTGTTTAGCCTCCTCCACCCAACTCCAGGTCTGGACTGATGCCAGTCGGCACATTCAGCCAGTTGTGTGCGTCAACAGAGAATCCAAAACCTACACGCACTCGCTTAAAACTAGTGTGTGGCTGAAAACAGCAGAAGTTATGTTATATAGCCTCCCCCTCTGAAACAGGGCTAAATTGTACACCCAGACTGTAATGGAAGCAGCAACAGCTCAGAATGTGTGTCTGCAAGTTGCTTCTGTGTAAATTTAAAGTGACAACAAATTAGAGTTGGTTACAGATTTAATTGTGGATTTGGGATACTGTTCTAACTGAGTTAGTGTCATGTACAATTTCATATTAATGATTTTGTAGCTGCCCTCCTAATATTGCGGGAATCTAAATAAATAAATAATGCAGAGTATCAAGACAGAAGTTGTCCATTCGACTGCCTACGCTTGAGAAACTCTGACAAAAAAAAAAAAAAAAAAAAGAAAACGCTGGGGTATATTTTTAGTCATTCTCAAACCCAAAGACAGCAGAGGATAGTGTGGTTAGTGTTCTGAAAACCCTCCCACACAAACCATTCGGAGACGGTTCTTTTTTTTTTTTTTTTTTGGGAAGAGGTACTGAAAATCTTTCCTTCGTATCTCTTAGCATTTTACCAATTCTGGCAACAGGTTTCTATTTCTGTATGAACGTTACACTTTGGTTTGCACATACATGCATAGTGTTATTGATAGTAATAGGCCATCAAATGTAATGATCTTGCTTAATAAAACCTTGCGGAAAAGCTTAAATAAATGTCTTAGATATCTACAGGAGGTTTCAAGTAACAGTCCTACTCTTCCAATAACGCACAGAGAAAACCACAGTGTACACCAACTGTCTCAAACACCTCAATACTTCACAGTTGTGTAGCCTACACTAGACTGAGGTCTACGCCTAGACTCTTGTCCTCTGTTCCAGCTGCATGTTTAAAACAAACAGAGCATAGATCATTGCTACACAGGCAAGACAATCCTGACTTTGGCTGTTTCACAAACAGTTCTAGGTCTTGGCAAGGGCTATGGAAATAACTAGCATAAATTGTCAGGAATATTGTTAGATTTAAGAAAAAGCATCTACGATTTATCAGCAAATGTCAGGTTCTCCTTCGAAAAATGTATCAACTGTGAAAATCCAGTGTAAGTCAAAAGCCTCAAAGGACACAATGGCTCAAAACACCTTCTCCACACTGTCTGGGACTGAACACGGCATATATATTACTACTACCTTCTGGTAAATGTTCTGTTGGATATATCCATTCCACCACTACAGGTCAAGCTACTACTACTACTATAACTTGTACTACTACTAATATTAAGAACAATGGAGCACAGCTTTGGGATGCTCTGTTTGGAATGACATCTTCAATGGCACTATGTCAGAATGCTTTCACCTCAAATGTATTTATTCCCAGAGTACAGCCGCCCATTCAGCACCATCTTCAGCAAGAGAAAGGTGCTTCTAAAAGGCCTACACTGTTTCGCTGTAGACTTACACATCCCTCAAGGAGACTTGGTGACAAATGTCGCTGTCTGTGGCTGCGTCACTGCTGTTGTAGGGCACAAAGGTTCTTCACAAGCCCAGTAATGTGCATTGTACAAGCCTACAGAGAAGCGCTGCCCTGCTGCGTAACTTCCAAGGTGAATCATTGAGTTGACGTTTAATTAATCAACTTGAAAATGCACAAAGTTTAGATATTAATAAAAAAGAAAACTAATAAATCTCTCTCATCGTTCATTACTTTTGTTACAAAATCCTTGAGCATCACTGAATTATTTTCTCCGACACATTTGAAAAGGATATTTACATTGAAAGTGGCCCATTGTAATCCACGCCTCCCCTCCCCCAGTTTAGTTATGTAAAATGGAGAAGAAGAAAAAAAAAAAAAATGTTGAATGTATAAAACTTCAGATATCCTTCATACAAAGTGTGGAAAATGGTAAAATGTGCCAGCTTTCGAGACTAAAAATAAACAAGCAAATCCACAGGCAGTGTACTGTATTGACATAATGTGTGTCATCGATAAACTAAATGAGTAGAAGCATAGAGCGGAGAAACAAAGGTGGCTGCCATCAGGTTTGAGGAATACAGCTGTTGCTAAGCCTGCAAGTGGCTGACGTGTGGCGTCATTTGAGTCAAACTGTTCATTTTTGCTGCAGAGTCTCCCCTTCACCTCTCTGAGCGACATCCACAGGGGACCAGGCAGTGGATTTTCTTAACTCCAGCTAATTACAGCACACATTATCTACTGTCTGCTGCATATGCTAATAAAACTGCCAGGCCTTATGCAACGTGGCTGAAAAGCACAATCCCTGGGGTCTCATGCAATTGTGCTCTATCGGTAAACATTTTAACATATGGTGTGCTTCATTTCTACTAACATAGTAACCTCATTTTGGTTTGTTTATGATTATTTCGAATGTTTTTCTTGTTGTTGTTATGGAGGATTATCTCCCCATTATCTGAGACATGATTTGTACTGTGCCAAAACATGCTGCAAAACTTGCATGGTGCCGACTGGGGTTTGCTTGTTGAGAAAAGGGCCAAATTCAGCACAAATTTTGCATATTTTTAGTGTCGGGAAACAGCAGCTTCAGCAGTGGCGCCTGCCCCATTTCATTATAATGACACTTCACAGAAACTCCCAAAATGACAATACAGACCTACACTGTAAGCTCTCTGGCCTGTTTTTCTTAAAAATACTGATGAACAACCTTCAAAGGGGACGGAACACTGAAAATGTAAGTTTCCATTCATAAGTCTGCTGAACATCTTGAAAGCATAAAAGCAGGTTACCTCAAACCAGAGCTTGGCAGGGCCAGCCAGAAAACTACAGTATCATTGCAGCTGGCAGCATGGAAAAGGACAGCAGATGCCTTCAGACTACAGGACTGCCCTGCCAAAGTCTGGCCTTCCTAAAGACGTACATAAATCCACTTAAAATAAATAAAAACACATGACAATATATTAATTAATTACTACACTTCTGTGGTGAGAAGCAAAAATGTTTGTCTTTAAGCATCCAAGCCAGGTAGTCAAGTACCATCTGCTTTTTCATCTGATATCACCCTTTATTAGCCTAGCGTTATTGCTGGAATCTCTGCTGCTTTGTGAACTGGTGCTCAAAACTAAATGCACCCAATCTGCGGGCACTGATTGGAGGTATTGGCATTTCCACTCTTTCTTTTGCCACTGTAAGATAAAACAATCCATGAGGAGTAGCGTGTGGAAAGTCCCGTCAGGGCAGCAGTGATATGAGTCGGGGGGGTTGGCATTTCTGTAGGCCGCACTGTGGATATGCATTAGCAGGGACCTTTCGGAGCTTTACAAAGAGCTTTAGGTAAGAGGTCAGACGAGGAAAAAATAAGAGGATGGAAAAGAAATGAAAACAAACCAAACAAAAGGGTAAGACTTGCTTGATCGTGTACAACTGATTAGACCTACATGTGTTATAAATGTCTTTGGTATAACCCAAATGTTAAATATAATAAGTAGTATTACTGCCAAAGGGGTAGTGTTTACAATAGTAGTAGTAGAAGTGTCACTGCCATATAGTAAAATAATAATAATAATAATAATAATAATAATAATAATAATAATAGGAATTTACCTGGAATATCAAATATGAATCCACTGTCCTGCCTGCTGTGGAAACTGCAGTCTTATAGCCAGGCTCTGGAGAAGGAAACATTCCACAAGTGGCGAACGACACAATATAGCCCCTCTTTACCATGCAATTCCCCCGTGTTGGTTTTCTATCTTACTCGGGGCATGGCACTCAAGTGGCAGAACGCATTCGAATCCCAGGGGGAGTCGGTACCTCTGCAAACAAAGGCGTCCTGACAGTCTGGTCCTTAGTTACAGAGAAATTCTCGGATTTTCACAGCAAGACCCTGTGGTGAGGCAGGAACGCGTGTAAACAAAGCGTGTGGTACATTCGTTAAGCGAGCCAAATCAACACGGCGCACCACGCCACGGAGGCGAGTTGTGCAACATTATGCTTTTGACATTTACACTGAAGGAAATGAAAGGCATACAGCACTACTGTGTTCAGGAACACATGTCCTTCGCATTGAAGAGCACAAGCGCTGGGGACATGGTTTGCATATCGCACTGCTGCTGCTGCCTCCACACACACACATGAACGCACACACGTACAAGACCACAGTACTTCTCCTTCAATCGACATCAGGGGAGAGCAGCGGCTTGCTTCCAACCTGGAGCTAGAACTAACTCAGCTGTGTATTGATTGATTGATTGATTGATTGATTGGTTTATCTGCCCAATACATTTAGCATAGCCATAATTCAAGGATTACAATTAGATAATACACTGCATAATTATCAACACAGGAAAAGTTTTATCTATTTATTTATTCTGTTTAATATATATATATATACATACTTCCCTCCCTGGAGAATGAACCTGCTTAAACAAAATTTGAACTGAACAGAACTAATAAAAATCACTCCAAACAAAACAATAAGCACTATACAGAGCAGACTCAAACATGGCAGTATCTTGTAACTTGGGATATAGAAGGTCTATCTGATGACTGGTAATGATAGAAGAGGGCCTGAAACAACTGCCCATTAACTGATTAACTATTTAAGTTGTACTAATTTTAATACTGTAGGACATACACAAGAAAATACACATTTTCAGCACAAAATGTGTCTTTAAAAAGTTAATTCCCTTTAGCACTTGATGTTGAAAAACAGCACAAGCAGTGTTAAGAGCTGAAGGGACAGATAGGGTGTATTGCTTATGCACAAGGGAAGGTCAAAAAATGTATTTCTCACTTTATTATTATTCTTTTTTGTGCTCTGCACTGCACAAATCCACGGTGTAATTTATCAATAAACAAGTATCTTGGGATTTTTCCTGTAATTACATCCTTTCTCTGCTTCTGTGGAGATACTAGTTGATCATAACCATCTATAAACAACTTAATTAATAACCGACAATGAAGCCCAGCTTTTAGTTCCTGGAGAAATGTGACATTAGCAGACGCTGGGGTTGAGCCTAAAAACACATCATCATTAGGGCTGCAAATAATATGCAGGAATATTCCAGAGATTAATGATTCTCCTCTGGAAGAGAAATAAACAAATAGCAAAACTGCAAAGCTGCACATATGCAAACCACCCAGCACACAAGCTTCTAGACAGACAAGAAATTAAAAGCCTAGACATGAAAATGCTGTTTTTTTTTCCAGCAGCACAAATGCAATCTGAAAATACTATTATGCCCAACAATTGCTTTGGGCAAAATAACCTGATAAACTGGATTAAAAAGATTGAAAAATATAAATGACAAAGTAGAGTTCTCTTCAGGAAACTAAACATAAATATATGTAAAATATTTGTGTACCTTTTTATTACCTCTTAATAAAAACTTATTTTTAGCTAACTTTTCTAAATGTAAGTGACATTCAAGATCTTGTGTATGCAAAAATTAACACCTTCCTCATTAATATGTATATTTACACTAATTGGCTGGCTGATTAATTCAGTTGTGCTTCCTGAACATGTTTTGTTTGAAACATACCTTTTCACACATTGAAAAGTCTCGCATATTGTGGACTTAAAAGTAGGTGTTAGGTTGTGATCATTTATACAATATAGGATGAAAAAGGCTTTTTAAACTCTGCATGAAGTGCACTTTTTCATATTTAATTTCAAAATAATCCTCAATATTCAAACATGATAGTTTTTATAAAAAATGGGGGGTCTAAATAGGAGTGCCTTTGCGAAAATTGATTGTGAATATAAAACTTGTGCTAGCATAGCAAGTCAGCTTACAAAAACCTAGCACTTGCCTGCTATGAGAGCATATGAAATTGCCAGTATGAAAGGAGATGCATTTGAATACACTCACGTCATTAGTACATCACATAATACTGGAGAGCTAAAACAATCCCCCATGGATTTTCAAGATGCTGAAAGGGATTTACTAAGGCACTAACACTAAGCCATCAATAAAAGAGCAACAGGCCAAAATGTAGTATAGGACAGGAATTCCTCAACGTCTCGGATTTCATTTCTGGACACTGTAATATAACTTAATGATTTTATTTTGTTCTACCGCTTGTTTTATGTGTATACGGTATATTAATATACGCATTGACATATAAGTAGATACCCTCGTCTACAGCAGCACTGTCATCTGCCTCTCTGTAACCTTTTCAATGTAGCAGGAACTCAAAAATACATTTTTTGCAAGAAAGCACCTGCTGCTGCTTCAACATCCTATTAAAAATGAATCTTTGCCGAAAAAATTTAAAGAACCACCTGCATCTCCCCAACTCCCCAGGCAGTTCTTCTCCATGTAGACTGCTGCATTATACAAGAGCACGCCAAGACGAGTCCGCCAGCCTACCTCAGTTCTGAGCACATTCCCTCTCTGCTCATTAATCATTTACTCAGACCCAGCTCCAACCACCTCAAACCATCTCCCGTCTCCACAGCTGCGGCAGATTAACCCCTTCCTAAAGAGGGAGAGAAACCCTCGCTAGACTCCCCAGCCCTCACAGAGCCACGCGGACATGGACGTAAAGGCCAGGTTGCTCAATTCCACCCCATTGAATCATTCGGTCTCACTTTTGAACTGCACTGTTACTTTCTCACTTGCCATCGAGCAGTTGTCTTTGATTGAGCTCTCCTTATATGGCATTAATAATTGCTGTTACCAAGCTTAATTATCTATCGTTGCCGTAGATGAACATGTTGATTTCCAATGTTCTTAACATTCGCAACAGCCCAGTGTGGAACAGAAGATATCCATAGCTCGTTGTGCTTGCTCTGCAAAATCTTCGCTTTATTCCTAGAATAGTGTAAACTGCAGACATGATGCCAAAACAGCACTACCACACAAACTAAAGATCACAGATATGACAGGGATACCTGGAGTGATACACTGCTACTTCCTGTCATATCAGGAAGTACACTCCAATTTTTGAACTTTAAATATTTTCTTTGATGTTCTGCAAGTCCTGCAAAAGCAAAACTTTTAACAGGAATACCTAAATATGGCTTTAATAAGATACAGCACTTTCTGGAACTGGTTTACTCTTTTTCTACCATCTCTTCCAGCAGGACATTGACCATCCAGAATGTTAACAAAAGTGGGCAAAGTCCTCCGCAAAAGATGGCTTTCCATTTTTTAAACAAAATCTTCCAAGGCTAGGGACTCATGGCATATGACAGCAACCCTCAAAGAAGTACATGAAGCCACAATATTAAATAAATCATGATAAAAGGAACCCTGTAAAGAACAAAAGACAACACGGTCATGACAAGAAAGCCAATTAATCTGCTTACCTATTTTACGGATAAACTGAAGAAGATATAACTGTCTACAGTATCTCCCTCTCCCTCTCTCTCTCTGAGATGACATTAAAGGATAGGTGACTTGCATAAATTCACACAGGATGCCTTCGCTCACGATTCGTGAATCACCCAAAAAAGCCGTATGCGAGTTCTTTTGGCAGTTTTATTTTCCTTTTTTAATCACACACACACACCAGAGGAACAGGATCTGTCTGCCGTTACATACAAGAAGCATGTTATTAAGAAAGTGTAACACCCCTCAATTACTGTATACCTCTCTCTGTACATATATAAATATATTGCAACGGTGTCATCTGCTACGTTTGCAGTCCGGAGCATTCTGTGTAAACAACCTCCAGAGATGCGTATTTCTTTCTCCTTCAGTGGCGGCAGGCTCCCTCCTGGATGCCTCTGTGGGCCTCCACTGCAGCTCAGACTAAGAATACATTACCCCGGGCATCAGGCTCCTGGGACACAGCAGTAGAAAATCTCTTCTGAAGCTGGATTTGCCCGTTTGCACAAGTTTGTTAACATATATACACACACATAAACACAAATATATGTTATGCCCTCCACGGCTACAACATCAGTAAAAGGAGATAACGAAATTAAAAGCTCTGAATTATATTTAGAAGTGCAGCAAGGCAGTGGCTCTGGGCAACTCGAAGAGTAACGCAGCTGCACACACGACCAGGCCCTATCACGACGCGTTTAATTATTTTTCTTCTTCTGCATTCGTTTACTTTATTATTATTATTACCGAGATCTGGACCGCTGGCAAGTGTGCGACCTGCAGATTAGTCTTGGTCCAGTAGGTAGGCATATTCAAGAGAAAATGAACCAGACTTACGGTATCTGGAAACTGCCCTGAATGCCCATATCTGCATTGTAGGCTGCACTGCCTTGTTTATGTGTTTGTGTGAATTAAATATCTTAATATGTGGACTCAAGCTTCAGGCTGAACTCTTCCACATCTAAGCATAGACAATTTTGACTGATGAATGAGCATGGCATGAAAAAATGTACTTGATCGGCATTAATCTTTCAATTCTCCTTGATACAGGGCAGTTTTTAATCCACAATACCATAATCCAAACACTAGAAGCAAAATAAAATGACACTAAAATGATATATTTTTTGCTGTATCTATCTGTACCTATAAAGGTAAATATTTTAAGTCTGAGTGTTGAAACTACGACTGGGAGTTATACTGTGAGTAATATTCCTCAATGTATAAAATTTAGCATTTTTTCCAATTAACACAACACTGATTCATAGTTTACAGCAGTACTCATTCACAAAACAGATCTCATTCTGAGAGGTATACCATTGTTAAAAAAGAAAAAAACCTGAAAAAGCATTGACACTTTCAGTTATTTTTAGTATTGAAAATATTGCCTTCAGCACATTTTGATTGTTCTTCTTGTGTGGGTTCAGAGGTTTGTCATAAGTGCAATGAAGAGAGAACAACAACAAAAAAACACTTGCAAAAGAGGGTTGCATTGATAATGGTAAGCTATGCTACAGTGATAAAAAAATAAAAAAATAAATAAAAGAGGAACAATGAAAAATGCAGATTTCCAGCATGCATTGCAGTCAGAAAGTGCAATACGATTTCTGCTGTTTATCTGCTTGTTCAATTCTCAGTCAAGATGATCACAGAAATGGCTATTGATATTTCTCCCCCGAGATCCTACAAAGATCTGTTTGAAAGTCAGGGCTTATTGTGCAGAGAAACAGCACAGCACAGATTCACTGTGGAGAGCTATTGATCTGCTAATGCTTTAAAAGTGACTCTCCTTTAGACTAACTTCAACACACAAATGTAAAAAAGCTGAAGGGATATACATCAACTTGTTAAGAAGTACAATAAAAAATAACATACACCCCTGGGATCATGCATCACGGAGGACCCACAGGCCTGTTCCAAACAAGCAGATAACGAGTATGTTGTGAGATGGTCTGACAGGGCAATCATCCTTCCTTTGCATTAGGTAATACATAACATACCTTATAAACATTGTAGCTGGTTCCCTACCACCCAACCTACAATAACTTAGTAGTCCAAGACTAGTACTAATTGGGTTTGTGACACCAGTTCATAAAAGTCTTCAATGATATGTTAATATATTTTATATTTTACTAGTGCTTTCATCAAGATTGCTTTTTTAATCTCCGTTGTCTTGAAATCCTTCTGACTGAAGGCACTATATACATGGACATTGACATTGTCACTGAGGCTGGTAAAGTGGGAAGCCAGATTGGGAAACACTCTGGAGACGCCTGTAAAGATCTGGTTTTCATCTTTGTCCTGCCAGATTTTCCTCAATGTGAGGAGTTCAGCGCAGGGCTTAACAATTAAAAGGGAAATAGCTTGCATGGGATGCTTAAAACATTTATACAAAGAAATGAATCCTTTATTTCATCATTTCAAAATTAAACACTGCATACCACATTGCCAAACACAAAGAAATGGTTCTGCTGTGGCTCATTTTCATCCTAAAACTGAAAAACTACTGCAATCAATATGTGTACCTGCTCCTTTAAATGAACTCTGTTGTCAAGCGCAGTGTTGATGCAGTCCACTTACAGGCAGGCCCATTTCGTGATTTGTTTGGTTTTGCTCTGTCATTGTGTTGCTTTGTTTTTGGAATAGTTAGCATGGCAAGCACCTTCCCAGCCAGAAACGACAACAAGAGAGCCTGGCAGGATATGCCTCTCGTTAGGAATAAAATGAGGAAGAGCAGAGAGCGCTGACTGCTCCTGTCCCACTGGATCTCTCGCAGGCCTCTGAAACGGGGCTCGTGCCGGAGGGAACCTGTGTGTTTCGCTATCAGCTTTTCAGCCAATGAATAAACGAAATCATGAGAGGGAAAATATCGATCCTTTTCCTCTCCTCTGTGATTTATAATGACACAAAGCACTAACCCACCATGTAAAGCTTTGATGAATACAGGTCTTAACCACAGCGATGTCACATGGACCTCTATAGTGTGGCCATCCAGACGTCTGTCTTTTATTGCACTGTGAGCAGTGAGGTTACACGCTGTGCATCCCAATACACTTGTGGTAACACTCAGGGTACACCTTCTCTGAATCACAATTACAGAGTGCAATCTTAGGTAGAGTGGCTTAAGATGTCCTATTGAAATGTTTTATTTGTACTATTACGTTCAATCGATACATTTATTTGAATTATACTCAGTTGCACACTTCAAGACTGGCATTTTCACAGTAGCATGTATTCCTTGAAATAAAAAAGAAAATGCATCCAAAATTAAAGAAATAAATACATACATTTACAAAACATGCAAAATCTCTAAGATTTCATTTGTATTTATGACGTCTGCTTTTTGGTTTCCTCCATTTCTAAATGACTCAACAGCTCTTTGGGGAAAATAAAATGTACGACAACAACAACTATTATTACTACTACAAAAAGTCATATATTCCAACAAAGCACACAAAGGTTTCTAAAAATAAGCACAAGGTCATTATTACTGCGCTATAAGCAAATTCTACCTTGCCTTCTTAATCAAAAACATATTATTTTGTTCTCTAAACCACCATTGTAAAACCACAGAGCTCTCTGGAACCACCACAGTGAGTCAGTATTTGGGTAAATTAGGCCTCTTCTGACATTCAAAATCATTAATAAAAACCATAAAACATCTGAGACCAGGCTCAAAGTTTTAACCCAATAAAAGCGCCTTCAGTGTATTGGGTCAATTATAAAAGGACCTTGGGGAATTGTAATGCCTTTCAGCTACTTCTCTGCCATGATATCTAAGAATACAGTGGTGTCTGCAGCTTTATCTATCCAATACAGAGCAACACTCCTTCAAATCAGCATGCCGAAAAAAAAACACTACAGTATCGCAGAATAGCTGCAGCAAAATGTACTGCAGCACAATACAGCATTGGAGGGAGTTGCTAGTGTTGTAATACAGAAACCAACATTGTGCTCCCTGTTCTCTGGTTTTTCTCTCTCTACTGTCACATTTATTACTATTTAACTCATTACGCAAACACCCAAGTCAACGCAAACTCCAGGACCATCCCAATATTACAGTTCAGCATTTAAAAGAGACATGTTTGCAGAAATTTATTTATTTATTTTCACTTGTGAAATACGTTATGATATTCATAATTCTAAGAGGGATGACTACTTTTTTTTTTTGGTTGGTTTGTTTTTCCATTTCTCTGGCCTGCTTTAATTACTGCCGCTTGATTGTGTGAATTCCTAATGGCAGCAAACTCATCCCCGCAATCTAATTATAATGAGGACGTAAAGAAAATGCCATTTTAGGAAGTGTTCGAGACAAGATCAGTCATTTGCGTTGTGAGCAACAGGAAATGGGCAGCCAGTTTTCAGAGTAGTGCAGCCAAGCTTGGCTCAACCCCCACAAGCTCTCCACAAACCTGCTCCACTGCCCTTGTCATAACCCCACCAAAGACCCCCTGCTGTCAAAAATGACCCTTACTTCTGTTAAAAACATTATAACGTACTTTTTTAAGTGAGAAAAGCACATGTAAATAGGAGCACTTGTTCTCTAATCATATTCAAAGTTGTTAAAAGGTCTCTGCAGTGCCAAGATTGGATTCAACCCTAAAAGTTATTCAAAAAGAAACTACTGTATTTTTTTCCCTCTTTTGTCTTTCTTCTCTTAGGTGGAAACGATCACATAACCTTGTCTGGGGAAGTGACCTGGTGTCTCGCAATGTAAAAGCCACTTTTTCCCTTCCCAGTGGGGATGTAGCTTCCATCCTAATATTTCACGCTCTGCCACTGCGGATCTGCGTGGTGCCAGATGAAGCGGAGCACCTCTGAGCTGGGACTGACAGTTCTTCAGTGGCGCTCGTAAAGCCCAAAGGAGCAGACAGATTTGCAGAAGAAAATAAATGAGTGAAGTCGATAACGAAATGCACCATATATTTATGAATTCTAATGTGATTTCAAACATTCTGCCGTCAATCTTTTATGATTACTAAATGAAAGGAAGATGTCTGAGGAAAATAATAATAATTGAATAAACGAACGAAGAGATGAATGAATAAATAATTAAATAAATCAATACCAAATGTTATGAAACTAACTTTTATTGCCAGGCTTCTTTTTTAGTGTAGTTTTCTGCTAATGATTGGAAAGAATGTGAAGCACTTTTGAAATTCATTACTAGTCAGGACTTTTTTTTCTGTCAAAACATAGATTTCAAATTTTCCTCAAACTCTCATATGGCAAAGTCCTTGTTTTAATTATTACAATTACTGATGTTTTCTTTTTGGGGGGTGGGGAGTAATTAAAAAGCAACAGAACATCAAAAGACAAGCTTACAGTTCACTAGACATGGCCAATTCAGGCAAAAACAACTTATTTGGGAAAAATATAGAAGGTGAAAGTGAGTAAATGAGAGAAACTAACAGATTGTTTTTGATGGTGCAAATAGATGGACTGATGTATTCTATTTGGCTTTTCTTGGGTTCCTTAGACTTGTATCATCATCATTTGCCCATATACTGCTGCTAGGCCTTCCAATATGAAATCACTTGTTTCAATGTTTTGATCTACAATCTCTTTTCCATAAATATGAATTATATATCTGCATAATTCAGACTTCAGGTATAAAACTAGAAAATAATGTGCACTGTCATTTCAAATAAAGACATGATCTCTGCTCTTCACTTCTCCCCCAGTTGAAGGCATACTGTAATTCTAAGACCTCTGTTTATTTACTGTAAGCAGAAAGCGGCTACATTATTTATCATCTCCTCCTGCACTGTAGGCTTAACAAATTATAACTGCATATTACTTAGGATCTTGGGGACTGAAAACTTATAATTTGTGCCTTTAGACTATAATTAGGCACATTCTCTGCTAGTCAAACAGCACTCCAAGGAAATACTGTTAATTGGCAATAAAAAAGACAAGCTCAATGGTGAAAGTGAAGGCCAGGCCACACACTCCACAATGAATCTGAACTCTAACTGTCAAGAAGGAGTATTGTAATAATCATCATTATCGGTTTATGTGCTTTCCTCTTGAATTACGTCCGACAACAATATCAGTAATTCTTTCCACTCTGCATATTTTGAACCCATCATATTTTTTTCTAAAATAGCTGCTCCCTGAAATAACAAGTACGGTTTTGCATCAGACTGAATCCTTCTTTCGTTTTTGTTTTTGAAAAAAAAAAAAAAAAAAACTCAGCTCAGAAATTCAGGTCAGCAGAATACATGCTTGCTATGCCTTCTAACTTAAACAATTAAATGTAACAGAAAATGAAGGCAGCATCGTTTTTTTTGGGGGGGAGAAAAACAAGAACAATTATTGATAACGACAGGTATACATTGATAACGATTGTTACCTACTGCTAAAAGAAATAATACAAATTGTAATCACAGACTTATTGATTGAAAATCAAGCAGCAAAAACATTATTTTGTTACAGGTATGTAAGTGACCTCCATGTTTGTTGTATAAATGTTCCTCCCTTCAGCCCAGCCTCCGAGTTTTTTTAATCCACAGACAATGATGCCTGAAAGAGAAGGTATATTTGACACATGATCTATGCCAGTGCTACTGTCGGTTTTGAGGTGAAGCCGAGTGTCATAACACAGAGGTGCAGTGGGTGTATGTCAAAAAACATACAATTCAGAAATCAGTGAGGGAAAGAGCAAAAATGATCTGTTGTTTCTTTCCTTTCATTCTTTCTTCTTTCGTTTTTTCTTTTTACTCTCTCGTTTTGAAAAAAAAAAAGTCTTGCCACTATTTAACAGCAAAGAAAAGCTGATCTGTAAAGTTGAAGTGTACAATATGACTGGACGTGTGTCTGTGGATGGTAGCTTTATTAGGTTATTAATGTATGGTATGTTTGTTTTTGTCTCTTAATGTGACAAATAAATCGAATACAGTAGGTAAAACAAAAACAAAAAAACAAAAAAAGGAAAATAACATTTACCTGTCCATTGTACCCAGGTCCCCTGACAGGACAACCCTTCCTAGCAAACCTATTTTATATTTGCTTTTTTATGTATTTATAGCCATGGCAATAAAATTTCTTCTCACCACAGGAAGAAAAAAAAAACAGAACAAAAAAAGCAAGAGAAAAGCAGCATTCCTTTGCTCCAGCAAGTGCGCCAGCCCCGGAGTGCCCTCGACTGTGAGGTGGTGGAGAAAGTAAATCACATTTCCTTCCTCTTTCAGTCCAGTTATTGGGATTTTGTTTTATTTTACGATTACTTAGTGACCAAACAGTTTTCTTCACAGGCCTACAGAAGCTCTCTGCTTTTTATGCTGTAGGAATTCCAGTGGGCTTGTGTTTTGTGTTGGTGTTGCGGTGCATTACAAGAAAGTTTGTACAATCCTCAGCTTTCTGAACATCCAAACAGAGAGGACCTGACTGGACCTTCAAGCCAGTGTGTTTGCAGCTATAATGGACCACAAAGAGAATTATTCACTCAATTCAGAACATTTAAATGTTCTGTGTAATCAGTCAAGAAAAGTCTTCCATTATTCCACTGGCAGCCTTCCCGTAAGCCACAGGTGATTTGGGTTGGCGGCTCAGGCTTTATAATAATCTTCGTGTGGAAAAAAAAGAAAGATCCTGAGCAACTTCAGCAGCGTGCTCGGGGTCATCATCCTCTAGAAAGATGGGCCTGAAACCACAGAGCTCCTTCCTCCGTGGGCTCGTTTCAGTGCTCCTGTTTCTCAATACACTCCTGGATCCATAATGTTGTGTATAAAATACAGCAGGCAAAGCACAAGATCTAGTCCTACCGCTTGATTGTAAAGTTTTTACTGCCTCCGTAGTAAAAAAGGTAGGATAGTGCAAGCAAGGTGAATTGATACCATCATGTAAAGAAAGTTCTATTTTGTATCATGTTATGAAATATCACTTGGCAGGCTCTGAACCTTCACTCGTGTTTGTGAGCATCGTCACTGGCATTGTTTTCTTGAACCTCCCAGAAGTATCCTCCTTCTAACACTCATAGAACCTGCATAGGCCATGTTTCTTTTCAGCAGGGTTTTTACTTCTGCATACTGTACCCAGAAAAAACCCAGCCAGCTGTATACATTGGTTCACATGCACATTGCTTTGGATGAAAACATCAGTCTTAAGAACTGAAAATAACAATGAGATGATCAACCTTTGCATGGGACTTTTGAGTTCTAAATAGAACAACCATTCCAGAACAATTAAGATTAATTAAGATCTCCTGTGCAGACAGTTCTCTCTTTTCAGACAGACGGGTCTAATACATCCTTGAGAAGTCATGGTTCTAGCTGGTTGCTATACAAGTTACTTAATTCCCAACACAATTCATTGCAAAGAACTTTCTACCGATGTAGCAGGCCTTTATAGTTCAATTGTATCTCTTCAATAAATATATTGCTTATTGGTTATACCTGAAATAAATGTGACTAAATAATATTCTGATTCGATTTCATTTGGTGTTCACAAACTACCATAATTATATTAGCAATACACCGTGGATGAAAGTGGAAATAGTCAGTTCTATGCAAATACATACATAAATAAAGGTCTCTAAGCAATAGCAATTGTGTATTACTGAAAATGAAAGGGAGACACGTGTTATTTGAGGTCAGGTAATGCTGCTTCCACCTCTACATCCCCCCTTTGCCTAAAGATCCAATAGCCTTTATAATACCAAATCCTGGACAGAACACGTTAGACACTTTAGCTTTACAGCCTTTTCATCCCTCCCTCTCTGGACACTTCCACCAACTCCATACAAGAAGCAAGGCTGTCATCTACAATTGCCAGAAAAACATCAAGAACAACACACCAAGGAGCCTAATTTGCACCCCGGCCCCCAATGCACGCCACACATCAGAACACGGCTCCGGATTATGCGCTCTCCAGTCACGCCAGCGCCGGCAGCGATATGGCATTGTAAAGCGTGTTGCGGGTTACAACAAAAACACAGAACGAAAAAAAAAAAGGAAGTCACTGAGGGGGGTTTAAAATAAATAAATGAATAAAAGAACAGAGTGATGCATTCCCAGACGATGCAAGCCGTTTGTCCTGCAGTTGAAAGTGACTGTGTGGACAGTAAGGCATTCAGGCTACAAAATAATATGACTATAGCAGCGCTGTAGACCAACTTTCCTACACAGCAGTGGAGAAAACGAGATCGCACCTGTCGCCATCTATTCATCAACAAGCATGTCACGACTCTGGGTTTCTTCCGTTTTAAGTAAGAAATACAAAAACCTTTCATACTAAATAAAAAATCAAAACACAAATCATTATACAAGCTTGGATCAGCACAACAAAATACCAACTGGGATTTAAAATTGAAATAGAACCAACCATTTCTGAACCGTTTTCTTTTCCACAACCAACGTGAGCAAACGTGGCAGACATCCTCACTTGCTCAACCAATTCCATCTTGTTGGCCATTTTACTTATGTTGGTATATCGCCTTTGTTTTAAACAAGAAATTAATTCTGATACCAGACATTATGAAGCCTTAATCCCAAAGCAAGACACCTCCCATTGTTTTAAAATACTGACACATTTTCAACAGCTTGGTTCCCCAACAATTCCATGAATACCAACTGGTGTGACTTTATTAAATAGGTGAACGTACAGCATGCTGAAAAGTAGGGGGAAAAAGGGTCTTCAACCTTAAATAAACAAATATACAAGTTGACAAACACACTCACATAGTCGTGAAAGGCTTTTGCTTCGCTGGAGTGTTCACATGTCTCTCTTCTTTCAGGTGCCGCACAATAGAGATCCCAAAATACGCTGTAATACAAACAAAGACACAAACAGGTATCCCTCAGTCTTTGAAATCAAATCATTCAGAGCAGGGAGAGAGGATATCGGATATCTTACTGGGATGGGTCAAAGAATCAGGACTGTAAGGTCAATGACTGTGAGGAAAATTAATATAAGATCAATAAAGATGAACTCAAATTAATTAAGCCAATGATAACTTACCACCACCATGAATGAAGAAATCCAGGGGGTTCCCCTAATGTGATGTTTTTCTCCCATCGTATCTTGAAAGAGAAAAAAGAAACAAAAGGTCAGAGTATCAGGCCTCAGGTTCCCATACACTAAAGAGAATGAAAACAACTGAAAAACTCAATTTATGCAACAAAACAGCCCGTGACTGTGTTATTCGCTCTCAACCTGAAGCTACTAAACCCGGAGAACTTCCCTTTACCTTTCATTCTCATGGGTGAAGGCATCACCTTATATTCATTAGGGGAGAGCTAATGAATAAACTATTTGGTGTAATAAGACTTAATTAGGAAACCATTGTAAGTGGTCCAGACAAAACCTATGTTATTGGAAGCCCTCCAGATGCCTATTAAATCCATTTGTTCTTTGAGATGCATTCATTTATTTTGAGTTACCTGCCTGCAGACTGTATGTGGATAATGTAACACATTAACAGCAAATTAGTCACTCACTCCATTGTTAACATTAAAATAAAAGTGCCAGAGATTTGTAATGTATTTTAAATTAGTAGTGGTTACACTGGACAGCCAGCAAGAGCCACTTTCAAAGCTTAAAATAAATGGTTCCCTATTGTAATTCTTTCAAAAGAAATCATGAGTAAAAAGTTAACAAAATTAACAAATAAATTGCACCCAATATGAGGCACAATCGTCTTTCACCGTTTCCACTGAGCTAGTCAAGCTGGTTAATTGTGACCATCGCCACACAACAAGTCTGCTGAAGAAATGCACTGATCTACATTTGATTTCACATATCCTCATATGCTGTGAACAGAAAATACATTTGCTGCAGTTGTTACTTATTTTGTGCCATAGGCTATATTTCTGTGCCTTATTTTGCGTGTATTTCTGTTCAAGCACGAGGGAAGCAGTTTGCTGTGTTTTTGCCACCGAAACTGTGTCCCCGTTTCACTCGGCCTGCCTCTCTGAGCTGCTAGGGATGCACGCCTAGGGGGAGTGAGGTCAACGAGCCCCCATCTGCTCCCCATCTCAGGAGTGCCCATTGTGGCATTTCAGGCTGTGTTGACCCCCCCCTCCCCCCACCCCCACTGAGATGTGTGCTGCCACGTTGTTGCTTTCGTGCAAAGTGAAGTAAAGAAGGCTGCCAACTCGGTGGGGCTGCATCTCGCACTGACTTTACTTCATCAAGGATCCTGTCAATCGGCTCCCATAACGAGCTGGGGGAGGTGACACACGCTTTCACACCTTCTAAGACACACGCTAGATCAATTAGCTCTTTATACTGCAGTCCGGGATGGATGGAGTGGAGCTCTGGCAGAAGGGAGATGACTGACTGACTGACTGACACACAGGCTGACTGACTGACTGACTGACTGACTGACACACAGACTGACTTGACACACAGACTGACTGACACACAGACTGACTGACAGACACACTGATGGACTAGAGGTCTCTGCCCCAGCCAGCTGCACTACTCCAAAACCCCAAAATGTAAGCAATGCTGGCACAGACTCCAGGACACAGTCAGCTGAGGCTGAAAGACTGAAAGTCTATTTCTTGTTGCTGTTTTTCTTTTCACTGTTTTTATATTTTTTTTTGCAAATGCTAACATATTGTCGTTTGAACATGTTAAAGTACAAAAAAAACCTCAATTGAAATCAACCTGACGTGGGCTACAACGTCTCTTAAAACCATTCATAGCAATTAGGTTAAGCCGCCTGGCCTATACAAAACATTAAAACTCATTGCTTCACCTTGCCTAAGTCTTGACTGTCTGGCTTGTGTCTCACTCTGTCTGCTAGCAAAGCAAGAAGCCAATTACTGTATGCTGCCATTAACGAATGCTCTGCGGGAGAAGACTGGTGCTCTGCGCACTAGCTGCAGGCATGGCAAATGAGAAGAGGTCTCTACCATAAACAGGGTTCAAGTGGATAATAATTTTTCAAACGATTTTCTCGCTCCCCCTTCAGAGGGAATGGAAATATTTACGCCAATTTTAATTCTGCAGCACACCAGTGTTTATGCTGAAGCTTTCGGCTAATGCGCTGCACATTCAAACAAAGCCAATCTCCCTTTCATCTCCTCATCTTTAGCTAAGTGACAGAGTAAATCCCCACTTGTCCCATGAACTAACGTTAGGCCTGAAATACCATTTCTGAGCCTTGAGTCACAAGCAAGAGTAATCCATTCCCCTCCGAATGTTTTCCTGTACATATGCCCATTTAAAGGCATGCTTTTCTGCTTATAGATTTGATTGACCTACATCAATAAGGCAGGGGAAGCAATAGGGTAAAAAAAAGGGTGGTTGGGGGGTGGGGGAGATATAGGAACTTAAATATAAAAAATCTGGGAAAGCTACTTCAGTAAAATACGTCTGCCATTTCCTGTACTGAAAGCTCAATACAGCAATTCGCATTTTGTTCCATTAAATGGCCACTAAGCAACTAATGTGCACTGCTTAAGTTAGCATCAAGCACAATGCATGTCTAATAGTGTACGTTCAGAATATGCTATTATGCAAGCTTTACATAAAACTTACCTCTGACAGAAAGGTCTGTGCTGATTTCTGGGCTCCTACATGGAGTAAATATTCATACACATAGAGTGCTAACCTGGAAGAGAAGAGGAGAGGCGAGGCGTTAATAAGAATTTGCACTGCTAAGGGAGGTTAAGAAGGAAATTAAACACAGTATGGAATTGATTTGCCTCACTGAGCCACAATATCCATTACTGGCCAAGAATGTGGCAAGGCAATTCAGGTAGAGCTCAGTCCTCTGGTGCAAATTAGCTTGGCTGTGTCAACTATAGAGACCACAGTGCTGTATAAGGCCGTTATTCCCAACCTTTCCAAGCCTATGTCACTCCGACTTAACATAACATTTTGATCAGCACACCGGCCCCTTCCCCCATCCGCCGCATTATTAAATTTAAACCCAACCTTACTTTCATTGAGACATCTGAGCTGGTCCTCATGTATAGTTATTAATGGTTTATCTATTAAATATGTTATCATATCTAATCACATCTCCGGGACATGCCTCGAAAATGTACAAATTGGACAATGTAAAGTTTTAATTTGTAAAAGTAAACTCCTGATATAAACGAACGGTGTACAGCAGTGGTGCCCAAACCCTAAATCACAAAGTTTGACAAATTGGGAACACGTGGAAGTTATTGATCAATTACGCTATTAACTTGTTCAATTAAGGGAATTCTGGTCATTAAGGGCTGAACAGGGTAGTTTTCTTTTTACCAAATCTCTATGTAACTTAATTTCACAAATCACCTGCTAAATTTATCATATTGAAATAGTTGCAGGTGTTAATTAAATTGCAGATAATTAAAGGTTACCTATAAAACCTGTCGTATAGGGGCCCTCAAGGATTGGGATTGGGTGGCACTGGTGTATAGTGCAAGGTCTCTCCTTTCAACACTGCAATGTGTCAGATTAATTATTTGATATATTTGTGTTCACTGAAGATTTGGATCTTCCGAAAATCACGATAAAAGAAAATGTGACAAAACAAATCTTTAATTACGGATAAAGATGAAGGTAGGCATGATTTTATGGTTATTTTTTGGTTGAATGGGGTATAGGCTATAATTTTGAGTCATTTAAAGTTACATTACGCAATAACATTTAGGAATTAATTCAGCCAAAACCAAATGGCGGTTAAGGCTGTTGAAGATCCTGAATAATATGAGTTGTTTAAATTAATCTTGGTGGAAGTGCTGATTTCTATGTTTAAGGTAGGAAGGTCACCTATTAATGTAATATAATAAGGCACACCTATTTAAATGTACTTACATTATTTCATTCTGTCTTGTATCAAATTATGTGGCACACCTTTTAATTCCTGAGGGCTCACCAATGCACCCAGGCACCCCTGGTTTAAAAACACTGGTGTAGGGAATGCAGATTGGCAACTTTATGCATGCGTAGTTGCCCTGCCTTCAGTCTCCTTCACTCTTGCTGGCAAAGCAGCAGTGCAGTGAACTCAGAATTGCCAATTTGGAACCGGGCTGCGAATGGAATTGGACGTGATAACAATGATGAAAGACCGGGCGATTGGGGGTCCGCCACATCATTAACACGGCTCAACACTAGACAAGCGCGAGGAGGATCGGGCAGCCGGGAGGTCGCTGCACAGAGCCCTCTGCCGAGTCTCGCTGCAAAATCCGACAGAGGGGCCAGTTCTCCGGGCGGCGGTACAGAATTGTCTCCCTCTCGCAGGATGGGAGAAATGAACTGTCGAGAGATCAGCCCGTCTGATTGTGTCAGTGCAGCTCCGAGTCAATGGTTGCCTAGTCGGGAGTGATGATGACAATCTGGCCAAAGCCTCTCCTGGGAACTGCATCACTGATAGGGTTCATTCGGTTTATACAAGATTGTGCCGCATTGTACATACACACATGCATACAGCATGACTTGAAATCAATCTAAGAATATCTCAGATAATAAGGTTTAAACAGGCTTCTGGTGGAAACAGAAAACATAATGTGTATCTATCTGTGAGCTACAGTTTTGGGGCATTAACAGATACATTTGTGACTATTTCCTAACGATTCAAAGTTCAATTGAGTTCTGGAATGTGAAAACAATTGATTTTTCATTTATTGTCAGGAGCCACCATCTACTACTTACAAATAAAATGTGATGGGGTAAATATTAGTCATTCGTTGGTAGGTCAAGGTTTTAGTCCAGGGCTACGTTTTGAAAGATGAAAAGTGAATTGAATTAAACCGTTTTCTGTTTGTTAAAATCCCCAGTATGCAAAACAAGGAAACATTTCCACACACAACCAAGAAACAACAACACTATATTAGGAGTTTGGTGGCCACATTCAGAAAACTTTTACCCTAAGATGACACCTGTTTTTCACAAGTGGGGAAGTGTCACATCAGTGCTAATGCAAGTTAAGAAGAGTTCATTAAATGCTCCCATTTTTTATCGTTTGAATGTTTTTAATCTCATTACAAAAAAGGGTAAACTTCTTTTAACATGCCATTAAAGTTGTTTAATGATTTTTCTCATTGATGATATGCATATGGCTCACATTTCATCAAAAGATTTCTTAGGATACTCCCTACTGCAGTTCCACCACTGTTTTACTCTTCGCTTGGGAACTCGGATTTTCAGCATTGTCTTAATTAGTATACAAAATCTGACAACCACGCATTGCTTTAATTATTCAGGTTTTCTGACGACAATAAATCTTGAGGCGAATGAAGGCCGAGATCCATATTAAAACAAATTTCAAAACCACTGCAGCCGTGAACACGAGGACCGACGGTGATCACGCGTTGTATGCCACTGTCTTCTTTAGTTTCGCTTTCTGAGCTGTGCCAGTGTTGCCACATTGATAACAACACCCCTAATTCCATCAGTACACAAATGTGCTCTGATACACACAACAGTAGCGGACTGTAGTGAGACTATCAAAAGGATCGTGTTTGCAGCGCCTGCTGTGGTTTTAGCATTGTTTTAAAATCGATGTCCTATGGGTTCACTGTGCTTTACTACACCGCACCACGGGAATACCATGAGAAATGTTTATAAGGCACATTTGGGGGTTTATTCATAGTGTGGTACAGCACAGTGAAGGCAAGATGAACGCATAATCAGTCACTGTACAACTGTGATAAACTTCCACAAGGGAAATGAAAGTGTCTTGCTTGTGCAGACTGGCATGACAAGTTTGCCAAAAAAGAAAACACAGGCTACCACAAGTCCTTCTAAGAAAAATAAATAAAATACAAAAGTCCATGTCTGTCGGAGGTCCACACTGCCCTATTAAATACAGTGAGGGAAAAAAGTATTTGATCCCCTGCTGATTTTGTATGTTTGCTCACTGACAAAGAAATGATCAGTCTATAATTTTAATGATAGGTGTATTTTAACAGTGAGAGACAGAATAACAACAAAACAATCCTGAAAAACGCATTTCAAAAAAGTTATTAATTGATTTGCATGTTAATGAGGGAAATAAGTATTTGATCCCCTATCAATCAGCAAGATTTCTGGCTCCCAGGTGTCTTTTATACAGGTAATGAGCTGAGATTAGGAGCACTCTCTTAAAGGGAGTGCTCCTAATCTCAGCTCGTTACCTGTATAAAAGACACCTGTCCACAGAAGCAATCAATCAATCAGATTCCAAACTCTCCACCATGGCCAAGACCAAAGAGCTGTCCAAGGATGTCAGGGACAAGATTGTAGACCTACACAAGGCTGGAATGGGCTACAAGACCATCGCCAAGCAGCTTGGTGAGAAGGTGACAACAGTTGGTGCGATTAGTCGCAAATGGAAGAAACACAAAATAACTGTCAGTCTCCCTCGGTCTGGGGCTCCATGCAAGATCTCGCCTTGTGGAGTTTCAATGATCATGAGAACGGTGAGGAATCAGCCCAGAACTACACGGGAGGATCTTGTTAATGATCTCAAGGCAGCTGGGACCATAGTCCCCAAGAAAACAATTGGTAACACACTACGCTGTGAAGGACTGAAATCCTGCAGCGCCCGCAAGGTCCCCCTGCTCAAGAAAGCACATGTACAGACCAGTCTGAAGTTTGCCAATGAACATCTGAATGATTCAGAGGAGAACTGGGTGAAAGTGTTGTGGTCAGATGAGACTAAAATCGAGCTCTTTGGCATCAACTCAACTCACCGTGTTTGGATGAGGAGGAACACCATCCCCACCGTCAAACATGGAGGTGGAAACATTATGCTTTGGGGGTGTTTTTCTGCTAAGGGGACAGGACAACTGCACCGCATCAAAGGGACGATGGACAGGGCCATGTACTGTCAAATCTTGGGTGAGAACCTCCTTCCCTCAGCCAGGGCATTGAAAATCGGTCGTGGATGGGTATTCCAGCATGACAATGACCCAAAACACACAGCCAAGGCAACAAAGGAGTGGCTCAAGAAGAAGCACATTAAGGTCCTGGAGTGGCCTAGCCAGTCTCCAGACCTTAATCCCATAGAAAATCTGTGGAGGGAGCTGAAGGTTCGAGTTGCCAAACGTCAGCCTCAAAATCTTAATGACTTGGAGAGGATCTGCAAAGAGGAGTGGGACAAAATCCCTCCCGAGATGTGTGCAAAAAAAAGAAACGTCTGACCTCTGTGATTGCCAACAAGGGTTTTGCCACCAAGTCGAAGGGGTCAAATACTTATTTCCCTCATTAACATGCAAATCAATTTATAACTTTTTTGAAATGCGTTTTTCTGGATTGTTTTGTTGTTATTCTGTCTCTCACTGTTAAAATACACCTACCTTTAAAATTATAGACTGATCAATTCTTTGTCAGTGGGCAAACGTACAAAATCAGCAGGGCATCAAATACTTTTTTCCCTCACTGTACATACAGCAGAAAACATAAAGTGCTATGAAAACAACAGCAAGACAAGAACAGAACATATTGCAGAAAAAAAAAAAACGTAACCTATCCCATCCTGCACCTGCAGTGAAATGACCGTTTGCTAGGTCCCTTTGACTGAGCAGGATTCTCTCCGGGGCTACAGGGCCGAGGCGGACTCTGACTGATCTGGGTTCAGCTTAGGACACGGCTCCGTGAGAGACAGTGCTGCTGCAGTGTCCCTGTGAGAACCAGGCCGCTGGCTGCACAATGCTGCACACCACCCCCCAAATAATGCCCTCTGTCCCTCTCCAGAAACACAGCATGCCAGGCCTTGAACTGGAATTATGAAAACGTATACAAAGGTGTTTCAGGGCTAATGACAGCACAGAGTGGGCCAGAGGGAAGATTATTTATTTTTATTTAATTCTTTCTTTCTTTGTAGAGAAATGATTGCAGACTTTGTAACTGAGCAAGCATCTCTGAAAAGTCATCTTCAGTGTGTTTTTTCTGTACACGTCTATAGCTTGAATCCACTTTGTAACAGATACAAGAAGCAAGTCTCTCCAATGTCTAGGCGTGTGCGTTCAGAAGAGTAGGCCATTGTTTATAACAGCTTTGTAACAGTTGACAGTGACAAACTTCTGATTCATTTAGCATTACTAAGAGAATTCCATTAATTTTTTTTTTAAAGAAATCCATTCACAGGATTAAATCATAACAAATCTAAATATTTCCTTTATTTGAGTTTTGAAAAATGTACTTCAGAATCAATGCCTTTTACACAGTGTATTCATGCATGTTTCTGCTGGCTAACCTGTTAGTTCTGTCCTGATCCTGTGAAGAATCCTCTCATAAGTGCCACTACGAATTAAATTAACACAGCCTTGGTGTACTTGGGCCAGTTTTTATCTCGCATGATACCCGAACAACACTTGCGAATGATTTATTTCATCCCACAAAACATCATTTATTACACCCAGGCAGTGGGATCGCTGGGTAACAGCTCCCTCTCAGAGCTTCCTTTGCACTTTTCTACTCCACCGTGCGATTTCGTTGCAAGAGGACGTTTGATATTTTCCACAGCCCCCTTAGCCAATTTCATTTGACAGCAATTTAATTTTTGACACTAGGTTTGTTAGCTTTCAAAGAGAACATATCACTCAGTATTATTGAATGCAACAGGTTACCAGCACTAGCACTTGCCTTTTGATCAGGATTTATCTATATTCTCTCTCTCTGTCTCTCTCTCACACCCCCAGTATAATGGTAGGGGAAACACTGCATTATAAAAATATTATTTTAATTATCATTATTACTGTAGTGGTCAAAAACAACTTGTCATTTATCTACCCTGATACGAGAAACACTTTCGCAAAGCATTTGAGGCTTTACCGCCTGCAAATAAACAGCCACTGAGACTTTCATTAGACAAACAGGGTGCTCAAGGTAAAGCCATTTCATAAAGAATTGGATAGCCACTTAAAACGGACAACAGCCTCGCCGTGAGTGGCAAATCCCGGCTTTAATCAAGAAAGCTTGCTTCCTCTGTGTCAGCGCAATAGGCATTAGCTTATTGCACGTCCATTAGTAAAATACGAACAGGTGAAATGCCTTTTAAAGTCTTGTGTTTGGAAAGGTGGAGGGTCAGATGCGATTTGGAACCCCGAAAGTCTACCGTGTCAATTATTTCTTTCACATGCTTTCAGTTTTCTTCTAAAAGAAAGCAAGACCTTATATCCTGAAGGCCCTGATGTAAACACTAAAACCAAAACCAAAAGCATACACAACATTATTCTCAAAAAGACACTCAGAGCATCCTCAGACAGACAAGAAACAGAAAATTGCAATCGGCCAATGCAACTTAATAGGGAAAAGAATAACACTAACAATTCACTGACTGCTGTCTCATCGATTGCATACTATAAGGGTATGAGTCACTTCAGGTGTAGGACTTGGAATGGGTCTGAAAAGTCTGTTCTCATTCTGGATGCATGTCTTGTAGGACTTTATTTGGCACCACTCAAGATATGAAGTATGAGTAGGATTTCAGCGAATAATATGGATCGACCACCAAGGTTCTGCTTCTTTCAACGTAATGCTAATGCCACTCGACTTGTAAGATAAACTGCCGGACAAAAAGCTGCAGACTCCAATGTCCCCACAAACCTTTACAGTACCAAATGGATAAGCATAACTCGTTCATTTGTTTCTGCTCTTTTGCCATGTAACCGGCTCCCCATATCTCTCACATCTGAGATTCCAGATAAACAAGCCAAAAACCTTTTGTTACTGAGTTTATGAGAACACAGTCTCACACGGTTTCCTCTCCTGCTGTTTTCTCCTTTTACAGTAGCAGAATCGCACACAAGTCTTGAGAGAAATGTTCTATTACATCTGATTTACACATAATTAGAGCCACAGTCACAGAAAATGTAATTATTTAACTAGACCTGGATGATTACAACAAACTGTGACAAAGCTTTCTTCCTCCTTGAAAAGGAAAGAAATACAGCATTAATACAATGAAACCTCTCCCCTCCCTTCACGCACAGACAAAATTACACTCGGCTAAACAGGCAAAGTGGATATATCCTTATTAATCTTATATACAGTTAAGTCTAGGCCGTTTTGTTGTGTTAAACTTGCTTCTTCCTCCTGGAGTAGGTTTTACCATAGTTAGCATGTTATAAGCAAACACAAATCCCATGGTATATTAACCAGTGTAAACTTGCATAAGGGTTACACTCTGGACTCTCCAGTGCAGACCAGGACTCGACTCTTGGGTTTTTCCCATCGAGATGAGCCAGAGCGCACCGCACTGCAGGTACGGCGCCAGAGCCAGGGTTCAGCTCAGCTCAGTTCAGCTCTTACAATCCAGTTCACAGCAGTTTCAGCAGCTTACACATGTTGCTGTGAGGTCACATCATCATCCTAGCAGAGAAAATCTCCTAATACACAGTGTTTCGTAACCACTTCTTCTGCTCTCCCCAGGGCAGGCCAGTCCTGAGAAATTATCTTCATTCCAGCAATAACAAACAGTGAATTCCATGTGCTGAACATGTTGTGGTTTCTGTATTTTGTTTTTTTCCCCGTGCTTTGTACTGTGCTTGTGTACGTGTGTGTGTTTGTGTTTCAAATCAAGACCACGGTTTAGAAAAGAACCCATGAACAGGAAATATAGAAATAACGAATATGAAAACCGGTGCAACAGTATTGCCACGACAAGTCCTCTATAATACCCTGTTTACTGCATTAGACTATATAATGTGTCATCTTCAAATGTGAACACATGGTCGTTTTTAAGGAAGCATAATAAGAAATATGAATCACAGCAGCTCAATTTTCTAAAGGTTGTGCACAATTGGCTCGGCACTAAATCCAGCCCTGGTCACTGCACCCGAGTATATTATTGCCACTAAAAGCACAGTCTGTTCCAACAATAAAACTTTGAATTACAACTGGGTTATAAGCATTTGTGGTAAATGGGGGGAATGTGAATGGTGAATGTATAGTGCAGATTTATGTTCAAAGCAAATGAAGATACAGGAGTAGCTGCATATCCACCTTTGAGTATATGCAAAGTTTATTTATTTATTTTAATATTGTACATATTTAAGCAAGTTCTATTCTGAGATGTTTGTCCGGCTGTTTACATAATACAGTCTCAAAATCCCACAGTTGCACGACTCTTTTTTATCATAAATCAGCAACAGCTTTCTGATACAAAGAAACCAAGACTATTTAGCCCATTCCATTGTGCACAATCATACAGCTACAGACAGCTAACCTAACCGCTCTAGAGAGGAGAACATACAGGAACGTGGCCTTTGATTTAATATTTGTAAAGGGCTTTGGTGAGGTTATGTGAACAAGATATGTCGGCTCAATGGAAAGCTGCTACCAATCATTAAAGAGAGAGCAATAATCCAACCAATAATTGACAGCATAATGAAATGACACACACTTCATGTCATTAAACAATTTTGGAGCTACATTTCTCTGCCATGTAAATCACTCTGACACCACGTTGTAAAGGGCGATAACCAAATTCAACTCTGACCTCTCGAGACAGCCTCACCTTACAGGATATATAATGATCCACAGATGGAAAGCACGTAACTCGGGGGTTACAGTTTTCTCTCACCGAAATCTGGAATTCCAGGGAATTCTCACTTGGCCAAGATCCAGGACACAGTGCCATGGCACAGGATGTTCGCATCCAAACTGACCTGTTCTGACAGAGCTCAGAGAGGGAGCTATAGGATTCTTGGCACCTTCTTGTGTTTTGGATTTTTGTTTCTTTCCTGGCACAGACTGTGTTGACTTCTATCTATTGTGACCAATACATTAAAGAGCAAAATGAATGCAGTTATAAAATAAAGATGTGACTACAGATAATCTGATGGTGCACAGGGCTAAAACTCTAGTTTCACATGCAGTGCTTTATTGTACAGCAACTCCACAGGGATGGGGGGAATTCATTTTTCTTTTTAAGTGTATCAATGAAAACTGAAATTGATATTTTTAAATAAGCAGCATACAGTATTAAATAACTCCAATACAGTGTTTGCACAACAAATGTAAATACAGTAGCAAAGAGTTCAAGAGATTGACGCATTTATTATTTAAATTTAGCATTATTTAATGTGAACCAAAAGTGTCACTTTAAATGTGTGTGATGCTGTACACTGATAGTAATCTGATAGCTATCGGATTGTGGGTTGTTAGATGGGAAGAAAACAGGGAGAGGGGAGAAAGAAAATATGAATGAACCACTAATATGATCCTGTCTCAGAACACCCCCCAATAATCTGAGACTTGATATAGAGTTTGCTTCTGTCAGAGAGGTAAAGTCAAGTTGAGTCATGAAACAGCATTTAATTATATTTGACAACAATTCTTCTATTGTTTGTTTCTGCTCTCCTTGTGAAAGAATTTGGTGTTTTTTTCCCACCCACACAGGCAGCATTTATCTTCTCAGTGGTTATCTGAGTACTCTACCTAAAAAACAGAGTCATTTTAATCTAATTTAGTTCTTTTGAAAGCATCAAATGTGCTTTAAAAGGCTTCTCAATAAGTAGATGATGTATTTGAAACTCAAATATCAGCCACTAGTAATAAAATGGATTTTATGGATAGGAAAATATATGCTAAAATCATAGGGAGTATATATACTGCACAGTACATAAATTCTATTCTGTTCGGGAACTGTATTCTGTATAATGTACTTGATAAAACACACGTCTTTTTAAACTGCTAGGTGCTACAGGGAAAAAAGGACTCAATTGCTTCAATAAATATTAACTTGTCAGCAGTTTCAAGATCTTCATTCTGAATGAACTTACTTCAGAAAATGAATTAGCTTATTGACCTTTAGTTGTCTTTAATCAGTGTGAGATTCTTTTGAATAGTAACACGTCCACCCAAACAAACACCCTGTAAAAAGAAGTCAAGTGGTACCCCTAGGTGAAATGTAAAAAATCATTATTCTACTGTACTAAGATCTATTGCATAATTGGAGTAATTATTTCTTGAGATATCTGTCCTTGGTGCAGCGACAACTTGGTGACCTTTTTAAGATACTACAAAAAAACAGCATCCTACAAGATGCAACAAGACTTCGAGATATCCTTGTGAGTAGATAATCTCGTGTGAAAAATATGTGTGGCAAAAACAGTCCACTTTTAATAAATCAAGGACTGTACCATGTGCGCCACTTCTGCCTTCTACTGAACAACAAAAACAAAACATTTCTTGTTTAAATACAAGCACTGCTTCCATTAACCCTGTATAAGCTCAATCTCTGTTAGGAGACAGTCCTCAAATCTCAGCTTTGGTTTTTGAACACTTGCAACAATATGTTTTTGTTCATAATATAGAGATTAAGTAGAGGAATGATAATATTAGTACAGTAGTGCACGTTTGTTTGTGAAAACACCCGGTTTCAAAATATATAGATCATGTTCAAATGTTTATACTCATTATAACGGAAAAAGGGTCTGATACTCCTAATCCATAGCCTTGCACATTTTAATGGGCAATTAAATTCCATAAAGGTAGGGTTTATCACCTGGAAAAAGAGGAATTGCAGACCAGTTTAAGTTATGGATATATTCAATAAAGCCAAGAAGAGCTGGCGTGGAACCAAAACCAGGAGGTATCACAGCTTCAAAGATCAATGTGTTCAGTATAAACTAAATGTATAAAAGGTTAACTTTTCCCACTTACTTGAATCTATACAGTAGTTCACATATAACTGTAAATTATGGTTTGAATACCCTGTTATGTTTACTTTTGGCCATTTTCAACTTCTCAACAACTATTTTCTCCACTGAAAACTGCTTCTTTATAGACATCTCAAAACAGAAGGGCAAGAACTGTGTAACAAAGTCTAGGGCACAAACTCATATCACATACGCTGCCTTGATCATACAACATGGAAGCCATACAACGTGTACGAAATTACATCATGTAAGGCAAGGGTCTGCAAGCCTCATCCTGGACAGCCCCAGTTTAGGTTTAAATGCTCATCCTTACATCATCAATTTATATGGATGTAGAAGCACTACGTTCTGATGAGCCAAGCATTTGTTGGGGAGGAAATTCAGCCATTTATAGATCGTTTGGAACATACAATGCAAAAACCCTTCAGGCCTCAAGAATCTGTTGTTCCATTTATTGAATAAGGGAATTCATAGATTAGTGTTTGGTTAGGCCTTGTATTTCCTTTCGCACCTGCTCCTTCACTTCCTGTATGACAGGAAGTTACAGAGCCCTCTAGCCTTCTACTGATATACAGCACAGAGATTAATAGGTGGGTGGGGCTTATTTAATAAATGGAGGGAACTGGGATAGCACAGGGGAGGGTGAACAAAGCGAAAAAGTTACCTAAAAGGCTGCTATTGTTATGTTTGAACTTAAGAAACACTGCCTTTACCTTTTTTTCCCTGAACTTTTTCTACTGGTTTACTTACTTCATTCATTTATGTACAATTTGATCTGTGCTTTTTATTTTGTTAGTTTTGTTAGCTGTCCACTGCTCAGTGACAAGTGACAAGAAGGAACTGAAGTGTTCTGAGTCTTTATCAATTGGCTATTAAGGGTGACCTCTAAAACTAATTGGAATGGGCTTCCAAGGTGGAAAAGTATTGATGGACTAAGATAAAAAAGAATAATAATTAAAGTGATCTTCTTCAAACTACCCCTACAATGAGCAGGCAGGATATCTAACAACCAGGAAAACCAGGAAAGAACTGAATCACTGTACGCCACAATTCAAATACCTTTGTGATCCGTATGTAAAAGGATCCTTACTGTATGAAGAAGTGTTTTACTGCCCTCGATCTGCCTGTCAGTTTCAACTCGTGCTAATGTGCTAATCATTCACACAAGACTGCCTTCATAAGCAACAACTGAACCAACCAGAAATACCAAATGACTGCATCTCTTTTTCGACTAGCTCTAAAGATCCCGAAAGAATGAGTCAGACTAATGTTCAACTCGAAAGAAAAAAAAAAAATATGACTTCTTTTCAGCCTGAAATTTAGGAAACATTATACAGGAAAGTTCAATCTGGAAAAAATAAGAAAAAAAGGAAAAGCGTATTTATTTAAAAGGCAGGCTGACTCCTAGCCCAATTCCTAAGTAAATGTTTTTTTTTTCCCTTATTAAGAACTTACAAAAATTTGACAAAATAAAGATTCTGTTTCTTTATGTGAATATAGCCTGAGATGCAAGGGGTTTAGTGGGGTGGGACAACATGACAATTAATACTCTCGAGGTCTGAGGAAACTTTCATATTTTAATCGTGATGGATCTGACAGAACAAGTACAGGCTGCAGAATGCCCCCTGCTGTGCCCTCATTCCACAAATTACAAGAATCCAAGCTGGAATCACTTGAAAGTAGGCTACCTAAGAATAATTTAGGAATAGTTCAGAAATCGTTACTGGAAACCAAAGCATATTCGCATCTAAAAAAATAAATCACAGAAAAAGGGACATATAAAACGGAACTATCTAACGGTCTTACTCAGAATAAGACTAAACATGGCTGCTATTAATGGAACTAACTGCAATCTTCCATTTATAAATCCACGTCGAAAATGTAAATCATGCCGTCATTCTTTTAGTTCTGAAAATACATTTTAGTAATAGAAAGTTGAAGAGACAATAAATACTTCATGAAATACATGTCTCCCACATCCATCTCCAAATCCCTCTTCAGCTACACTTTAGAGTCGGGTCTCCACTCATGCTAACTAATACAGAAATGTTAACTATGGCCTTGAGGTTATAGCACATTTTCCAGAAGTGCTTTAGAAGTGGAATAGTCAAAGACACAAGTATTCACCTATACAACACAATAAAACGCAACACAGGAAGTGTGTCAACCAGATGGGATCTCCTTACAGAAAGACTTTTTCAATAGTGCGGAGTTCTTCAGTATTATGACCAATATATTTACACAATGGAATTCAACTGACTATTTGAGAAGTCATGTATGAACAAGTGGGCTTCTCAGAAAACCGATGATCTGATTTAGTTTCCCAAATAAAATCATTTTCAGACATGTCACCACACTGTATCCCTGCAATAAGCACACAAAGCTATTCGGTGCAGTGTATAGTGGGTCTGAGTTTTGTGCTGAAGCACAAGGATGCTGGTCAGCATGTGGGCTGCACTGTAACTTAGGGATTAAGTGCTACACATATCCCACTTGAAGAATGCTACTAAATCTCTTCAGATCACAGAATCAATGGAAAGCTTACTGCTGTAAATGCATTCGGCGAAGTTCTGCACAGTAGTATTTCATACACTATTCCTTTCTCATGTTTATCCTCCTTCTGAGACTGACATGTTTGCAAGACAAATACTATCTTAAAAAAAGAAACATCTTTGATTTTCCAAAGCAGCAAAACAGAATTGTTCAAAAACAAAACACAATCACCAAATCAGTGAGACAAGACTCTGTGAAGTCACCCTATCCATTTTGTCTAAAAATAATCTGAACAGCTGACACGAGAGAACAATTGTATAGAGATGCAATGGATGAAAACACAGTCTGTGGTCTGCCCATTGCCACAGCAAGCTTTTCCAGGCTTACCTTTTAGAAAAGAAAATAAAAAAACATTACTACAAATGTGATGCTTGATTTAGGATTGTTGGTTTGAGCTAAAGCTCTTTGGATTAGACTGGATCTGCCTTAACTTAGAACCCCAAGTCTAGAGTTTTAAAGCACTGGTTTAATCTACTGGCTCTTCAGACATTGTGACAGTTTTGAAAAGGGGGGAAAAAAAACTCACTTAAGAATGAAACCTTGTACTGGATGCTGCTACTCTTTCACTTTTAGACTTACTGCCCGTCAGACTAGTCTGTTTTACAGAAGCACAAGAAAAGTGTTGCAAGTGTATAATAAGAATATTTTCTTCTGCATAATTTGAGCCAATGAACGCTTTGGTTAGTTCCGCTTTGGTGCTGACAGGAGTGAAGACAGAATGAAGCTGTGGCCAGAGAGATATTTAACGAACATTCAGAATTAAAGATAAATAAATAAGTCAATGCTGTCCCCACTTAAAATGTAATTCTTTATTGCTTTTCCTTATCTATACATTGCATTCTAAACTTTTTTTAGTGCTGAATTAAAATCTCTTAACACACAATAGTAATTGTAAAAAACAACACTTTATAATAAAAGGACAGACATTAATTTAGTCATGAAGGAAAGGGAGTTCTGTACTGCAGAAGAAAAATAATATAGCCTAGTATTGTTATATTTGGTCCACAGTGTGTGTGTATATGTATATTCTTTTCTATTCAAACTAGAGTATAGAGAGAGAAAAAAAAGGACAAAGGGAATCATTTTCACTATTTAAAAATTGCTTTTGGAACTCCCCATGATTTGTGTGGGAGATGAAAGGGATAATTACAGTAAGGGAGCAGTGAGAGTCCTTCAAGATAAGAAAGTTTCTGTTAAAGACACTTGAGAACTTTTACTGACTGCTCTTACTGCTAATGACAGGTTTGAAGACCATTTTGGAAATGTCTTCCAGCAGTCATGCAGTTCTGAAAAAAAAAAAACATTAGGAAGGAAACCAGAAGAGCTTACATGCTAGCTCATGTACAGCTACTCAAGCAAACCACCAGACGTGCTGTACCTCCTCATATATCTACAGTATACTGTACAGTACAGTCCGGTATATCTGAAAAGCAGTACAAATGATGCAGCATTAACACTAACATTCATTTATGAATCTCCTAATAACTTTGACATCCCTAATCCAGTAAGGGTAAAAGGTGTTGCTGTGTTTCCCCTGCTACCCTCTGCTTAAAAATGCACATTCTAGTTCACATTTCTTATTTGGATAACACCAGAAAAAAAAAAAAAACTCTCACCGGGGTCCACTGATTCGCCTTCGCAATAACAACTCCATTGGTTAACAAGAGCGGCTTGTTTAAACCTAGCGGAGCAAAAGCAGATTGTGTGGCGCCAGGGATAGGTAGTATTGTCGAGCTCTCAATATAGAGATTATCTGTCATGTATTCCACAGAGGAAGATAAATAAATAAATGACTAGTTTTGGTTTGGGAGCCCAGTGATTGCAATACAGAATTTAATGAAGTACATCTATGGAAGCTGTGATGTCATTAATCATTGTCTTAGGATGGCAGGTGAGGTAAAGTTTCATACGTTGGTCATAAACTGCAGAGAAGCAAAAACTGCAAACCTAATCCAGTGGCATCCCTGAGACAGCAATGTCTTCCCAAAAGAAACAGTCTCTTTCTTCCTTAGACTTCAAACCCAACTCTACACTACCTATAAACAGCATAAAAGCTGTACAGTACAGTATTTTTACACTGGCATGCAATGCACACTATTTATGAGCATCAGGGGTGTTTTTTACTTTATTTTCTTCAACCTTGCCTGGCATTATCAAGATTTTGACTTTGCATTTAAAAAGGATTGACTCTTGCTTAGAGGGGGGAGCAAGAACAGTAGATAAATTAAAAAATAACGATATCCAGCTTGTACTGAGAACACATTGGAGTCCAGCGTATTTTTCATTGACCCTGATGCTTAATGAATATGGTCCTTCAGCATAAAAATATATAAGAAAATCATCTAAACACAACAGATTCAGTATTTCAGGTTCTGTTTGTACTGTGTTGAATTGTATTGAGATCTCCAGGCTGATTTCATTTAGTTTTCATTCTCTTAACCAAACAGCATTTCCATATCCTGCCGTGCTGAGAGCAGCCTGGAGCCTGAGCTCACAGTAATAACCTCGAGGCCCTGCACACTGTGATTAGATTCAGTGAGTATCACAATTGCTACAGTGTCCAAAATGATCTATAGATATCCAAACGCGTCGCACTTAACCGTGTTAACCCTCCCTCTCAGTGGCAGCGTATTTCTTATGCTTTTTTTCTTTACATGCATGTTTTTTCTATTTTATTTTGTACGCATACATTTTTTCTCCCTCATGCAGCTGTAACGTCCACACAAAGCAATACGAAATGAGACGAGGTGTGGTTGTTCTGACAGTAAACCATCATGATAAAAGTTCTTGGCACGTATTCCGGGTATCTCAGTGACAAGGCATATCTTTTGCGGACATTTTCAATAAATACTCTGATTTGCAAACCTTCATGTTGTGGGCTGCAAGAAGCTGAATGACAACTGCAAGATTATGCAGCACTTTGTTGGTAAATGTATCGTTCAGAACAAAAAATACCCATGAATATTAAAACATCTTCTCCTTGAGACGCATCTACACACTACTCTAATTTTCTGTTATACCCTAATTCTGATCACTAATACATAATTGTATAGTGTTAAACCATGTAAGTCTCCTTTGGATAAAGTCATCTGCTAAATGATGTTGTTGATATTATTATTAAAATATCAAAAAACACATATGCATTCAAATGACAGGTTTTAGGTCAAGGAATTCCAGCTACTATAAAACCTGAGTTTTGGAGAACACTTTTATCAGTTATAAAGTAAATATACATACATACATAATATAACTGAGGAACTCTGGTGATCTAATTCTATCTACACAGGCCTAGTGCATTGCTTCTCTTTTATATGATTCAAAAGAGGTATTCAAATGCCATACATTTGCCTTCCTACTGTGAAGATCACTTATAAAAAATTATAAAACATGCATGTGTAATAGGAGACAGCATCTTATTCTGTAGGCAACTAAATATCAATACTTTTACCCACATACAGAAGCCAAATCGCTCACTTTGCATCACCCACAGCCACGTAAAGGACAACACTTAAAATAAAATAAAACACTGCTGGTAACATGCGGCTTACAGCTAATATATGTAAATCATTTTCACAAACTATTGCATTTTCCTGGAGCTGGACTGATGCAATGACAGACCATAAATATACAGTTTACCCAAAGTTGAAAAACAACATAGCCCAGCCAGCAGTTACAACCACACAATTCAGCACTTGGGAAGTGTCTACCATTATTTCATAGGATAGCATCCATCTCAATGTGCATCTAGACTCTGAATCTATTGCAACCTCAATCACTGATGGATTTCAAATGTACTGTACCTCACTTTATTTATTTATTGAGCCTTTGCTATCAAGTAACACCCAGAGATAAGTAATACACAATTTCTGGTTTACAAAGACATACACTCTGGTTTCTTTAATTTACAGTTACAAATTCAATTATTATCAGACGCAGCTGTAAAACAACAGTGACATTATTGCAGAAAACCTCAGCAAAAATCAAACTATCCATTTGTTTCCGGCTGCTGTCTCACATACCGTTAAATCATATGCTCTTTTTAAAATGTACTTATTTAAATTGTATTTAAAGCAGCAGTAACCTATAGGAAACAATCATTAGCTGCCAAATATTGATTTTACACCAGTTCACTGATGGCCATGGAAATAACTTTGTGCTTATGATGACAGCAAGCCAGTCAGTCACGACCTGGAGCGGAGTTTGGATTACATAACAGAAAAGGAAATGTTAACTGTTCTTAAGAAATGAATAATGACAAGACACTCAACATTTAAAATGAAAATATTTGCATTCTGAATCGCTTTCTCCTTTCTGAGAGGTGGGATTGCATTATTAAATTCTCTATAGGTCACTAGTCTTGGAGAGGTTTCATTCCAAACAAGCTTCTAGTGGGATAACTGACCCAATCAGTTATGATTAAAATGATCCTTCGCCATTGTCTGATGACGTTTATACAACCTGATGGAAGGTTGTCTTCGAGACTAGGGTTAGAGACCAAACTCAGAGGGTTAAAGAATGATGCACTGTTCAGCAGTGGTTATTGAATGGCTCTTCAAAAGGGTCAAGCTATTGCAAAGTCTTTTTGAAAGCCCGATTACTACAGCCGCATCACTCCATTTATATTTTTAAACCGAATGAGGATGTAGAAATAGCATTGCAACCAACAATACATTTGCCACTTTGCAGAATCATGCTTTGCTTTTCTTATTGTACTGTAAGTGCTACACAGCTTGTTGTTATCATTTTTCACTGTTTGTGTGCTGTACACACCTGATTATCACATCCTATCTCCAGTTTCATCACAGAGTTTGTAGGGACTTGTTTAAATACTTTACAGCATGACACAATAAACCTATGAAAAAGCAACTGACCTGTCACTTTTGTTATTGGTAATTTACTTGTTTTAGCTTTCTGAGGAGTTTTCTTTGTGGTTTCTTCTGCAGAATATGTATTTCACTTTCTTTTGTGAATGTGTGCACAAAGGTTTATCCTTCAGATTGTTGCACAATTATGATAAACATTTACTGGTAAGAGATAGAACAGGTTTTCAACATAGCAATACTATAATGGTTTTAGCTAAAGCAAACTTTGGTAAGATAAGCATATTAAAGTTTTGTACAAATTGGACAAAATATGTAACAATAGCATACATACCATTGGACAGTTAATTCTGTAATAGCTTGGCTTGACGTTAATGATAATTTGATAATTAAAAAGTTAGATTCAGATCCCTTCATAACAATCTGAGAAGGGGATATGAAACATAGTTTTTTCTTTTATTTTCCCCTCTAAGAGATGACCTAGCCTATATCACATTATTATTTTATAGGGAAAGACCCAGAAGTGCATTTCTTGCTTCATGTTATGGCACACATACCATCCATTTACACCAACTTAAAAGGTACTATAGAACTGAATGTCAAAATAAAACAAATTCATTCAAATTGCAGAATCAATATGAATAACACAGTCTTTAAAGTTCTTAACGCAAGCGTCTCATTTTAAGATAATAGGGTTTCATCTTTTCAACATCTTTCTCTCAGTCTGTCCATTAGTAGGAAACCAGGCTCTCAGATTCCCATACTGAAGGAAAAACATCCCATAGGAACTGCAATTAGACAGAAGGCAGGCCCATCCTCTACAAACTACAGCACCTACCAAAAAAAAAAAAAAAAACACTGATGAAAAGTGAAATTCCGACCTCAGATATGTCTTCCCACAGAGCCAAGCCGAGAATACAGTGTTTCTTATTTGGATAACAGGAAATGCCAACAGCTTATCAAACAGGGCAGGGGAGAAGAAGCAAGTATTTAGCAAAAACTACAAAAGAATTACCAGAAGTCGGCCATCTGAATTACTGTAACAGGCTACAGTACTGGGCAGTGTTAAAAGATGCTTCTAAGCAATTGCATATTTGTTTGTACAGTAGTTTGTTTACGCTGCTGAGTTTAGAACTTTACAGCGATTCTAATTTACAACGTAAAGTTTTGGAACTCGGATATTTCTCTCTTTTATGATGTTGTATCAGCAATGACGATTAGACAGTAAAGCAAAGAAATGGGAACTCACTGATATACACTTAAGCCTTTTTGTATCGGGGACACATTACAGTACAAATAATAGTTCAGGTTCATCCAAAGCATGCTCAGTTGAATTCTGATAATGCTGCTCCACTCCTAGAACTAATCTCTTGGAGAAGCTCAACATGACTATCTCTTCTATCACAGCTTCCCCTCAAGGTGAGAGTGCCATAATTCCCATTACAGATTCTGTTCAATGTTTTCCTGCGCCCATTTCAAGCGGTTTCACTCAACTGTACTGCTTTAAAGTGATAGAGTACAGGGATAATTACATCAGGGTTTTGTAACTGAAGGTCTCAGATGCTACTCCATGCAAGGCAATCTCTCCCTCTCCCTCTCCCTCTCCAAAACAGTCAATCAGGATCAAGACTATAACCAGTCAAGACATGACATATTGCCCCAGCATCAATGTCTATAAGGTATGAAAATAGGCTGTTTTTAGGAACACACAATCTCCAAATTATGTCGGGACAGTATGTGACATGTGGAAGGGGGAAATAACTTTGTTTTTGTTGTGTATTGTTTAGACTACAGCAACTGCGTTAAACTGCAGCATTTGGAGCACTCCCAAGAATAAAACACAATATACAACAAATCTCTCCTCTACATTTGTTAACAGGATGTACTAGGCTCTCCCAGTTTCCACACGCTCTGTCAAACGATCATCTTTACATGCAACTCTGCATCAGACAGTTGTCAAACCACACAGAGGGAACAGAACCCAAAAAGGCTGCCAGGCAGTGCTAGCTGGGAATGAACAATCTTCGAACTGCAAAACTAATTTGTGAATTAAGGGTTTTCCATGGTCCTGAAGGAACGAGCATGCCTGATGGGGTCTCTGAATGAAGACAGGTACAGTAGACTGCTCTCATTGAAATAGTGTCCAGTCACTGGCCCTCAGCAACTCCTCTTCAGCGTTAAAACATAATCAGAATCATCTTTTGATGGATTGAAATGCTAACCTGGATTTGGCACGGAAACTTATATATTGAGGAGAATATTAGTAAATGTGTCAGTTATCTACTCTATACTGGCACTCTTCATTGTAGATAAGACTTTGGAGTGTGCAGGTTGTCATTTGTGTTGTGAATGATTTACATTTTCAGCCTCACAATTTTTGTAGATGGCTTATTGAAAAGAAAAACGTCAAAGAAAACATACATATAGTTTGAGTTCCCAGCCATAAACCCGCATATTTTGAAAACTAAAATGAAGGGAGGCAAATTAACCAAGTTGTTATTTTCACTTAATAAACTGCTTTCACACCTATAGCGTACCAGAATTATACTTGTGGTTATATAGCAACAGAACTTCTACCACCAAGTATTTTTATCAGAACCTGGAGAAACTGTAAAATTAGTAGGGATGTTCACCACGTCACGTGACAGGACGCCAAGACTCAAAGCCAACTGCAGTAAAATGCAATGATATCAAACTGGCCTCTTGCTTGTATTTCCATTACAGCAAGTGAAAAAACAGCAATTAAGACAATGCTGCCGTTCAAAATGAGCGGATCAGCTGAAATGAGTTTCTTTGCAGAAAAACACCTATTGCTTTCTTTATAGGCTGTAAATGCAAATATTTCTACAAAGAGTAAGAATGTTCTAGCACTAAGTGCTAGACCATATCAAAACACAGATCACTGGCGGTGAATATATCTCAGGTTACTCATTTGCAGATTTGCACTACCAAAACAAAACCTCTCAGTCCTGCCAAAGGGACGGAGAAACCTCTCACCAACGTGGGCAAGAACTTGTGAACCAATCCACACAAATAAAACAAGGCAGAAAATCAGGCAACAAAAAGAAAAAGAGTTCTGGCTTTCCCTGCATTCCACCTCTATTTATTTAATCCCTCACTTTTATTCCCCCATATCGTTTTATTGAATTTTACATGAATGCTCTCTATCAAAGAATTCAGTTTATTTTGCGTTAGTTTTTTCTTCTTATCCCATGGCTTTTGTCGGTATGTGTTTTTTCCATACATACAAGGACATCACGAATATGTACCTTCAAAAATATAATTAAACATTACAAATGTTATTAGCCAAACTATGCAAAGTACCAATATTTTGTAGCTAATTGTATCAAACACCTACATCCTCTGTTTAGCTCTTCCAGTCTAACAATATGTACTGCCCTCATGCATGCATTAATAGAAATGTTTGGGGATGTGGGGGATATTATATAAAGCATATAGCTACACACCTTGTGTATGTCATGGTTAACAGTGTAATACAGCTTCTTAGGCTAAAGCCGTTGATCAAATTTATTCCAAATATTGTCAATAATAATAATCTGTACCCTTAAACATGCACTGAGATTGAACATGCAGGCAGACCAGTCAACTGCTCTTACTGCTGTATTAGTCTCGGAGATGGCATATACTCCCACTCAATCCCACCTCCGACAGGAGAGGGAGGCATTCAAACTCTCGTAGGTCAATGTTTAAATATCTAAAATCGGCATTTGTAGCTTGAACGCATCAGGACAACTAATTAGGATGGTTGTCTTTCCCGCATGTAGTGTTGTAGTTGTAGCATATGTTGCATTTTCATGGTACTATAATATTTTACTTACTTACTTACTTACTGTTATAACCAGAAGGAAACCAAATTCAATTTTCAAGATTTATTTAACATTCAGATTTCTTGTATGTACAGTTGCTCTAGCTATCATTATAATGTATTTCTTTATCATCAGCAATATGATTATGGAAGCGATCTGTGTGTTAGCATTAAAAAATCCTGGCAATATTTGTTTCTCCTTTAATCATTAGATTCGTGTTCTCTGCATCCATACATGATATCAAGGAAACACGGGAGACATTTCCAAAGATTTTTGCAACTATCAGAATGATCAGTTTTGTTTTTATTGCTTTTATTCCTCAGATTGCGCTTCATTTCAAAACCGTCAAAGTGGACGTGAGAATTGGTGTATTGCATATGTCTGTCTGATTGGGCAAACTGACATAAAGCATTCATACCACAATGAAAAGGAACCCCCGTAACATGTCCTTTGATAAGGAGATATTTCTGTTTTGTTGTCTGTTGATTTGTTGGTCAAGCTCTAAGGCTGCTATACACCATTTGGGGCTTTAAAATGATTATATAATATTAACATTAATAACTAAACTGACTTCAGCAGTTAGAACGCCTACAGGTTTCACAATGAGTGTACCACACGGTCTTTACCTAAAATATAAAGAACCCAGAACAGTGTAACTCTCAGAAATCGAAATGAAAACCTTTACCAGATGGCCTTATCATTATAATCTGCCAGAATTTTCCTCAGGGTATTGCACAACATTTACATGTGTTCAGCAGAAAAGAAATTCACCCCGTTTTAGCAAAACATCTTTCATTTACATTGTAATGGCTGCATTGCCTGGAAATGTTATTGGCTTTGTTTGTTTGGCATCAACTGGAGCTTTGGTGTCCGAAGCAAATTAAGAAAATTAGATTTTAATCCATAAATGAATCTGGAAAATCCTAAATTGGGCAGATACAAAGATACAATTAGATGGCCATTTAAAGAAACCAAGAGTTGATCCTATACAGTATACACCACCATATCTTCTAACACAGAAAATCCTGAACAATACTAAATATCATGAGTGTTCAAATAATTTCTTGTGTAATATTTTAGGCAAAATGCGTGTTGCTCTACCAGATATTAAGCCCCTTATACAGAGCGTACTTTATACCTCAAAGAAAATTAATAATGACAGATTTTGATTTGAACTAAGCTGTTAAAGCTAGCATTTAAATGACCCTGTAGTAGTAACATTAGTTGTGGTTATGTAGCACTTATTGGAAAAACAAATATATTACAGCTTATTCCTGTTGAAGAAGCAAATACTTGACACCTGGCTAATATATTTCAAGCAACAGAAAGCAATACACCAATCAAATTTCAAGACAATGTTATCTTTAACTTAAAGATTCTAGTTTTGATCCAATGTACTGTGACTTACGGGAAGCAACGTACATCAGCCTAGATCAATACTTTATTTCAATATGTGACAAGCTATTGACTTCTGACAGTTCGGCTTCAGCAGATGCTAAGATGCTAAGTTAGATTACTGCGATAAGAATATGCAGTGTACAGCAGAACCAGTGCTTGGATACTGGAAAATAAAACTAAAAATAATATACAATTCTCAAAGGAAAACAGTATGCAAGTATTAGGCAGAAAATTAGTGGCACTTTTTTATGCCTAATTAAGACTAATCATGCCTAACACTGAAAAAGAAGATAAATAATAAAGATGAAGATAATAGAAGATAAAATACTGAACCCAAAAATACATTTTACAAAATGAAGGAAGAATGCACTTCAGACTATGCTTTAACAAACAAATATCCTTAGTTCATTGTTTCCAGGTTACCAGCACATAAGTTTACATTTCACAAGAAGTCCCTGTCTAATTGAAAAATTAATCAATCAATTTGTATTTGGTATAGGTTGGCAAGGTAGCCACAGGTGTAGAACTAAATAATTAAACCATTATGCATAGAGAGAAAAACAAAAACTCCAACAGGATGATAGACTTTAAAAAAAAAAAAAAAAAAGAATGGTAATCAGATATGAAAAACCTTGCACATCTAAATCAAATAAAAAGCCTAGAACAAAAAAAAAAACATCAGGATTTTTGTATAAATCTGCATAATGCAAGCACAGGTTTACTGGGATTAAAATGGAAACCCTCATCATTATTATTCCCAAACTGTGACATCCTGAGGTGCATATGCATATATACTGTAATGTTAAGCCATTCTGTTCTGCATGCCTAACCTTGTGCTAGGGTTTGGATGATGCCACTTGCATATTAATGCGCTGAAATATAAGAAAGGTCTACCCTGGCCATTCCAGGAACTAGGAAGAGGCGACGCTCCAGCAACGTGGATTAATCTGCACACACAAAATACTGCAGAGAAACACGTCCCCACTTGCTCACACTTTTTATCCTTCAGAACCACACAGTATGACCATAAAGTAGAACAAAGTCTAAAGGGTGTAAAGGGAGTCAATTTAAGGAAAACAAAAAACCTTTAACTGACTATATTATGAAAAATGTAAATTAAATGTTTAAATAAAGAAAACAAACTCAGCCAACTTAAAAAGCTGCCATGTCTTTTGGAAAGTGCACCACACGTTTCTAGCTATACCATTATGCCTATTCTCTCAGCCAGCCAGCCAGCCAGCCAGCCTTGAAGTCAGTACTGGGGTTTTGATGTCACCGTCGGTTAGTCTGGGTTTCCTACCACAACCATGTTGGTTAGCATCAGTGCCAGCTTCTAACAGGCCTCTAAGCCTCTCTAACATGAAAATCTTCATGTCTGACACCAATATTTTTCATGACGTACCTTCCTTGGCCAAAGACTGTAAAATGTTGCCTACACTTTTTAAAGTCCAGGTATAGTCCAGTTGTAAATAAGACATATTCCCACGTTTGCTCATAAGGGGTTAAAACCCAGCAGTATTAAAGATTACAGTTTAGGTTTGGACGGACTGGCCTGTCCATCATTGGAGGCACTTTCCATATATATATGATTTGTAATGTTCGCCAAACCCAAGCAGAAGCGTTTCCCACAATGCCCATTCCGGCCCCCTTTTGCCTATATTATTTCAAATGAGTGTTTATTGCCACCACTCTGTGTTTTTCATGACATTTCTGCATTTTCACAACTGTGTTTTTACAAAACAGCTCAGATATTTTAAATAGCTTGACTGACCAAACCCATAATCTTTAAAGCAGTATGAAGACAAAAGCACAATGTGACACAAATCCTTAAAAAATTACTCTCCCCACTATTGAGAAACACTGACAGCCAGGCATTAACAAAATTTATGTATACGTTTCATTTATTTATTTGCTTTTTTTTTTTTAAATAGTCACCGAGAGGCATGGGTAGTTTGTACTCAAGTTTGAGATAAAAGTCCACTTTCAAAAACTAGGACAACAACAGAAAGAAAAGAACCATTCTCGCAAACCTTTCTGGGGTTTACATGCTGAGATTAAGTTGAAGGTCTCCAAGCACACGAAAAGCTAGATCTAATTAAAGCAGAAAGTTCTGAGCCTTCTCAACATCAGAGCTTTGGGATTCCCTTCCTCCTTGAATGATAAACACTGAACCATTTCGAGCCTTTTAAGGGAGTGATAAAAGACTTCAAAAACCTGTAAGCACTCATTTTATTCACCTTTTATGTTATCTGATATTGTTGCTGTGCCATTGTCATGTCCATTGGTTTCTACTTCAGCTCTGTGAGGCTGACAGATGAAGAGGCTTTTGTTAAACAAGATGGTGTTTTTCACTCATCTTGGCAGAGCTTTCTGATTGTAAGACAGTGCTTTGGTTGTACAACTCACATACATACATTACATCTTCTGGGAACTTCAGAAAAAAATTACTAATTGAATTCCTAAGACATCAGGGGATATTATGCACCTAATTTCCAAATGCCATGGAAAAATCAGTTGTGAAAATACTCAATGCAAATACGCAGAGATGCAGTGTTTAGACTCAAGCAGGTTCAGACAGATTCACAGGTTACTGCCATTTAAAAAAAGGTTAAATTAAGAAAATGAAAGAGAAAATACTCATTTAAATGCATGCTTCTGAAAAACAAAGAATGTTCCATGTTAATCACTGTCATGCGAAATGCAACATCAAGATGAACAGTGGAAAAAGCATGTTTTGTGCAGAGATCTTCCTGAACAAAGACAGCTTTTTATCGGTTTTATGAGCCTGGGAAAGCACTGCATATTGGCCTTAAACATTTCCAGCTGATATCCTTCTGACAAAGCTGCTTAAAATAAATTTGAAATTCATTTCTAGGCTTCAGTTTTAGTTTCCTCTTAAAGGTGTGTGTGAAACTGTTGGCGTTGTCTCGGTCTCTCTAGAAAGGCAGTCGCTATTGTCTCGAGTTTCAGATACCACCATCCCACTTAAAGCGATTCTTTCGCAAAAAAAAAGACTTGCTCAATCCATATTGCATTTTCCTCTTCTATGTAAAGGCGTTCAGCTTTCACAGCCTTGTATACGGCAAAGGGATCCTCGTCAGGGAGAGAGAGAATGGTACTTGGGATGGAAGGAGCAAAGAGCGAGTTTGACTGAATTGATTTTCATCGCACTGACGGCAGCCGGCATTCAACTTCTCATCAGATGTGATAATCATTCACAGCGTGCACAAACTCCCCATTGTTGTGTGGAAGTTAGTGACAGCAGGTCCCCGAAATTCCTGTCAGTTAGGTTAGCATCTCACTGCTACCTGTCAGGAGAGCTGAGGGCTTGTAGAATAGTTGCCCAGCGTCTAGCACTCAATCACGCACAGCAGAAGCCCCCTCATTCCTTATTATCCCAGAGTTTTGTAGAAGGAAAACATACAAAGAGGTGCATGGCCTTAAGGGCAGTTTATTGTGGACCTGCCAAAGCCAACCGTGCCAGGCGGACTTGTACCGTTTTGGACGCACACGCTCTACAGCGCGGCACAGAGCAGCGCTGGCACGCAGGGAAGGAGGAAGCCCGGGCTCCCGGCAAAGGCACGGGGAAGCTTGTAATGGGTTGACTTCTGCCAGCGTGCCCTCGTCTCCTTAGCAGCAGAAGCCATGGAAAAGAACAGCTACTGTGCCTCTGGTTCATATGCCGTCTGTTTACAAAACAAGTGGGATTGACAATACCAGCTCCTGTACAGGCAGCCCGCCAGCCAGCCAGTGAGCCAGCGAGCCAGCAACGATTACTCCTCTGTCAGCCAATTGTAGCCTCACCCAGTCAACAGCAGCCAGAGAGCTCAGGCACAGAGTCCCTGCTGCAGAGGAGGCAGATGGAAACCAATGAGGCACTTGCTGGACAAAAGGAAAGGGTGATCTGGGTTACAGATAACAAGATACAGACAAGAGGAGTGACTTTTAAACAACAGTGGTCAGTGCGTCTCCAGCAACATGCCCGTCAATTAATATTATTGTTTATAATAATCATAATAATGGAATATTTACTTAATGGTCTACATAAGATGTAGAAATAATCTCCTTGAGTTCAGGAAGAGAAGCACAAATCTGAAGAGGATTCAAAGGAAAATCTTTAAACCACATGACACCCCCTCTGTCTCAGCTGAAACGAAGATATCACCTCACCAAGGCAACCATTCTTACATCCAATCTGAAGAATATATTACGAAATCAGAGAGAAATCCGAATGTAGAACTTTCAAAAGCCGTTTGTTGAAATTGAGACAAATCTGTTGTTTTCAGCATAATAAATATTTTCTCAGTATCTATACTTCCTAGACTGAGCTTCCCTAGACTTATGCCAGGAATAAAGATAAGAGAGTAGAGATATTAGCACAATGCATTAGTTTCTGTCTTTTATTAAAGATAAGTGATGTCAGAAGCTATACTAAATTACAGCACTGAAGGTGTCTGAAGACTTCCTCTATTAAACCCCACTATTAAAAAAGTCTGTATGACATGTGATTTGTATTTGTTTTTATCCGACACTTTTATTCGGGGTTTCCCCTTATCAGCATACAAGACTTTGTATATTCTTAACAGGGAAATTATTTAAAGGAACAGACATGAGTTATACATTGAGCAAAAGTACATTACAATAAACTAACTGCAAAATACTAGATGTTAGAAGCATTTTCGTTTAAAGGAAAAAGTGTAATAGACCTGATCTTGAAATGTTTGAAGCAGTATTTTTACATTTCATTTTAAAGCTGAAGAATTATGTTCAAAAGGCCTGTTTGTTGACAAAAGCGTTCGCCACGATAATTAGTGATTTTATGTCTTCAGACAGATCGCAAAGTCTGTGAACTCCAGCGAAGGAGACCATGTGTGTATGTGTTGCACGTATCAGTGTGTAACAAAAGCATGCAAATGTCACATCTACAATATGACCCAAATGTCTTTTTACTGTGCTGAGAGTTTGTGAATTATACTGCATCTAACTTACTGTAAACTTTATTACAACTCAGCAGGACCTCTCACAACTCTGATGGAATCACAGATTTTAGAGATTTGAATGCTACACTGCCTACTGCACTGTAATTGAACAGCAAATGACAATCTGTTGAGGCAATTATTGCACCCAGTTTTGTTAAAGCCAGTATAAACAATGCAAAGAAAGAATAGATGGAGAAGAGTGGGAGGACAGTATCTCCTCAAAGGTATTTAACTACAAATTAGCCCTTAGAAACCTAGTCTGACATTTATAGTCGCATACTATCACACAGAGGCCTGGTAAATTGGGATGATACATCTTTGTCATGCCAAATGTTTCTGACATTTATTATTCACACTGGGTTCTCTAAGGGTTAAAACTGAAACTCAACCACAAACGTTACTGCAGCTGAAGAACCTACTCAAGCACGTGAGGATATACAGTATCCATCCCATAAACCTAGACGCAGAGCATATTTCATCCTTTTAAACCTAGACTTGAAACTGCCACTTGCTATTCAATTCACCCGGTCACTGGGTTCCCACGACGACGCAGCTCGGGGGATGAGTACACACCCTCGGGAGATACAGTACAGTCTCGGCACAGTGCGACTGCGAAATGTAAAAAACAGCGGGGTTTAAGCATTAAGCGGGTGCAGACGCAGCTGAGATCGCTCACTCTGTCTCACAGGTGGTAGCCCCACAACTGGGCTTGATGTCACTTTGAAGCCAAGGATATGAGGATAATTTATGCCTTCCAATCCTGGGGCGCTTGGACAATTTCGAAGTTTGCTACCTGGAGTATGTACAGTGAGGGAAAAAAGTATTTGATCCCCTGCTGATTTTGTACGATTGCCCACTGACAAAGAAATGATCAGTCTATAATTTTAATGGTAGGTGTATTTTAACAGTGAGAGACAGAATAACAACAAAACAATCCAGAAAAACGCATTTCAAAAAAGTTATAAATTGATTTGCATGTTAATGAGGGAAATAAGTATTTGACCCCTTCGACTTAGTACTTGGTGGCAAAACCCTTGTTGGCAATCACAGAGGTCAGACGTTTCTTGTAGTTGGCCACCAGGTTTGCACACATCTCAGGAGGGATTTTGTCCCACTCCTCTTTGCAGATCCTCTCCAAGTCATTAAGATTTTGAGGCTGACGTTTGGCAACTCGAACCTTCAGCTCCCTCCACAGATTTTCTATGGGATTAAGGTCTGGAGACTGGCTAGGCCACTCCAGGACCTTAATGTGCTTCTTCTTGAGCCACTTCTTTGTTGCCTTGGCTGTGTGTTTTGGGTCATTGTCATGCTGGAATACCCATCCACGACCGATTTTCAATGCCCTGGCTGAGGGAAGGAGGTTCTCACCCAAGATTTGACGGTACATGGCCCAGTCCATCGTCCCTTTGATGCGGTGCAGTTGTCCTGTCCCCTTAGCAGAAAAACACCCCCAAAGCATAATGTTTCCACCTCCATGTTTGACGGTGGGGATGGTGTTCTTGGGATCATTCCTCCTCCTCCAAACACGGCGAGTTGTGTTGATGCCAAAGAGCTCGATTTTGGTCTCATCTGACCACAACACTTTCACCCAGTTCTCCTCTGAATCATTCAGATGTTCATTGGCAAACTTCAGACGGGCCTGTACATGTGCTTTCTTGAGCAGGGGGACCTTGTGGGCGCTGCAGGATTTCAGTCCTTCACGGCGTAGTGTGTTACCAATTGTTTTCTTGGTGACTATGGTCCCAGCTGCCTTGAGATCATTAACAAGATCCTCCTGTGTAGTTCTGGGCTGATTCCTCACCGTTCTCATGATCAATGAAACTCCACGAGGTGAGATCTTGCATGGAGCCCCAGACCGAGGGAGACTGACAGTTATTTTGTGTTTCTTCCATTTGCGAATAATCGCACCAACTGTTGTCACCTTCTCACCAAGCTGCTTGGCGATGGTCTTGTAGCCCATTCCAGCCTTGTGTAGGTCTACAATCTTGTCCCTGACATCCTTGGACAGCTCTTTGGTCTTGGCCATGGTGGAGAGTTTGGAATCTGATTGATTGATTGCTTCTGTGGACAGGTGTCTTTTATACAGGTAACGAGCTGAGATTAGGAGCACTCCCTTTAAGAGAGTGCTCCTAATCTCAGCTCATTACCTGTATAAAAGACACCTGGGAGCCAGAAATCTTGCTGATTTCCCTCATTAACATGCAAATCAATTTATAACTTTTTTGAAACGCATTTTTCTGGATTTTTATGTTGTTATTCTGTCTCTCACTGTTAAAATACACCTACCATTAAAATTATAGACGGATCATTTCTTTGTCAGTGAGCAAACATACAAAATCAGCAGGGGATAAAATACTTTTTTCCCCTCACTGTAAGTGGCAACCCCTGGATTGGAACTTGTGCCACATCCTTAGCTCTGGACTTATTATGAAGTCCAGTTTCCTTCCACCAACTTGATCGTGTATGTTTTCAGGGCTATATCAAGCAATGTGTTAAAAAGTCCTTTTTTGGAACCACACGCTTAACAATACCCAGGTGTAAAAAAGACCGATGTAGCTTTTGTGAACTAAATATCACAGGTGAGTTGGAACAAAAGGCATACTGTTTTTTTTTTTTTTTTATTGTATTGTAATTTTCACAATGATGAGCTGCTGAGGGTCATATTGTAGATGTGACAGTCAAATCAAGGAGCTGTGGGCTAAGGCCTATTCTCTAATTCATGAGTAATCATCTGCACTATTGAAATAGAAATAAAAGGAATTTAGTGGGGCTCCCGAGTGGCCTGTAAAAGCTTCTGGTCAGAGCGCAGGTTGAGCGCTTTACTGCAGAAAGTGCAACTGTGACCAGGATGCCCCCCGGGGAGTTGCCCAATTGGTGGAGGGCTTCCAGTCTAGGGTGGGCTTCAGTAGGTCAGGGACTCGAGACTCCTGTGGCTTGCCGATGGCCGTGAGCCTGCAGTGTCATCAGTGACTGTGCATTAGTCCTCCCTGTGATGCCATTCCTCTGCCTCCGTTTTGTGCTGTGGACTTGCATGGGATAGAAATGCAAAACTTGGCTGGGTACATTTTGGATGACGTGTCAGCTGTCCACATGTCTCTCATGTTCGAACAGGAGTAGCAGTGGTTTTGAAATCAGGATTGTCAATTTCCAAAATGAGAGGGTATAAAAGTAAGAAAATAATTGGCAATTCCAATGTTTTTAAATGACACAGACTATGGCAAACGTGAAACGTGTGTGTTGTTCCTGAATGTATAAATAAGGCCAATTATATTCTACTTATTTTGCTCCAGAAAAATTATTAGAGTATTTTAAGTCATTGAGTATCATTAAGTCAGTATTATTATTGAGACATTTGCTTTTAATTCATTGATCCTATTAGCAGCAGAATGAATGTGTCACTCATTACTTTTTAAATATATTAACAGCACTAATTCCCAATAGGAACAGATCTAGATTAAACTAGATATATATTATTAAAATAAATCATGTTTATTTTCATTCTGCAGCTGTTAGATGATGTCTATACCAAAAAAGTAGAATATTACATTTCCTGTCTTCATCTAATTTATTTTTTTTGCACCTACAACATAGAAACAGACAAGTAAATACAAAATAATACATAAATACATAAATATCTGAGTACCTTCTTAGATCAATTTATTTATTCACCAAAAAATGATTTCATTCACAAGCTTCCAAAAAGAGAAAAGCAACAACAAATCCAAACTAATAATATTGAATAAACAAAAAAATAAAACATTGTTGGACTACAAATGATTCAGGCAATCTCCAAGGCAGCTACAGAGGGCCCACGTCTGCACACTCAGACAATAGGAAAAAGCAAACCCTTGTGGACCATTCATAAGACAACCTGCTGTGAGCATCCCACTGAAGCACAATGTAGTAGGAGGCAGCAAGGCTGGCTTTCTCCCAAAGGTAACCCAACGTTGAGCTAGAAAATCTGTTTTCTTCACTGAAGTTACAAACTCTTCAGTCTCTTCACAATGTTCTTAACTGCAGTGTTATATTTAATTAATGTTCAATTAAAGCAATGAAAAAGCAAAACCTCGTTTAGAATGCCATATTTAAGCCATGTCACCACACTCTCTAAAGGATATTCCTGTCCTTCAAAGAGTTCCAATAAGGATGACCAAAAATAATGACTGGTCTGAAAGGAAAATCACAGCCAGGCAGGTTGGAGAATGTGGATCTCATATCTACAGGCGGAAGACTGTGTGAGGATTTGATTCAACCCCAACGACTACTTTAACATTGAAACGAGACTGGAAGTTAAGTGCAGGTCCTGACAATTGGAGACGCTTTTTGGGGCATCTGGGCCACAAAAATACACGTCCTGGCTACTTGGGTATGAGGCGCCACAGGATAAAGCACTAAGCTGTCCAATGGCATTGCACGGCTGGAAAGATTGTTTTAGTGGCTGCCCACAAAACCTTTTGCAAATATGACTTGGATTAAGGGTCAGGTGTAAAGACTTGATAGGAAGTCTGTGTTTACTTTTCAAATGCATAAAGATTTCAAAATGCATCATGTCTATTTTGCATAAACGTTATATGGCTATGTCTCAATTTACTGCTTGCAATAATGTGTATAAGCAGGGCTCACTAAGACCACTCAAACTGTATCCATTATCAAGTTAAATTTCCATTTTGCACCCTTAAATTCTGTAAATTGCCAGTGTTCATTTTATTTTGCTGAATACTACCAGCAATACGATGATTTGTCCCAGCTTGAATCTGAGCACTGCGTTGAACTCTCATTACATGTTGATAAGAGTTTGCTTATTTATTTACATTATGTGTTTTCTTCACGTTATGTAGAGATTATAATTGTTCTTCCTCCCCTGGTAGCATAGATTGTTTTCCCTGCAGAAGATTAATACTAATATATGAAAATGAAAGCTCACATTTTATTCCAGACTTCATTTTAGGGAGCACCTAGCATGCATTTTCACCAGTGCTTAACACTGTAATCAATTTCTGTTACAAAGAGTGTAGAGATCCATAAATAAAAGATGGTTTTCACTGGGCCAAATAAGGGTTAGGGTCTCTCTTTCTTTGCCACTGCATTTGTCCCAAATCAGTGATAATAGATTTTGTTTTAATACATTTTACTGTCAGTCTGTCTTCTTCCATTCCTTGACAATCGTAATGTAAACTGCATTTCTCAGAAAGTCAAACCAATTTATTTATTTTAATTATACAACAATGATCATTGTCAAAATAAATGTGTAAGCCAAACTGTGTGAAAAACATCTTAATTCACTTGCCTTTATCTGGATACAGATTTTTGAATTTGCATTATCTTGATACCAAAAATGATCTCTGCATTTTCTATAGCTGGCGAGAACCAGAAACCACTAAATATTATTGACAGTCTGAGGGATAAATAACCAAGAATCCCATGCCTGCTACTCAACCAAATAATTACGAGCATGCTTCATGTATATCAGGCCAGCATCCGTGCCATTGAGGACCACATTCTGAGATATGGTTTCTGCAAATTAAAGACTTGAAAACTGACTACCTCCACATCTGCTTTGTACGATGTAGCATTAAGCTACAAGTTGTTAAAAGCGGTACACCAAACTACTGTACGCAAACTTGATTTTGATCTGGTGGTTGCCATTTCTAAGTCAATATGCACAGTGTAAATGTGACCCATGCCCTGTACAACCATAGCTTGTAAATAAAATACGGTCTCCACTGAGCAGTATATGACGCAGATAGGTTTACTTAGCTTATACAGACATGACGCCCTATTAATTAATCTCCTGTGCTCAAAATGTATCAAAGCAAATCAGTTATGGAGCGGAAACTGTCCAAAATAATAGAAGCTGCACACCAGCTTCTGTAGGAGACTGATGAATCTTATTTTTTTTATTAAACAAGCTTCCATTTGAAATACAACATAATAGACCTAAGCCATGTTTTCACCTCCACCAAAGTGTTTTGGTCTGAGTAAGAAGAGGGTTCACCTATCCAAGACTCAGTACTCCACAAATGTAACTAAAAGCTATTATACAGACAATACACGCAACTGAGCTTTTAACTTGGGTTCTTCGTACCAGTGTTGACTTTCACTGCTCTGATTTATTTCATTATTTTAATAATAAGCACAATGAGTGAAGGGCCCTCTACTTCAAAGAAGGCAAAAACCTATCATTTTCATATTGAGTGGGAGGAGGAGGATTTTGTTTTTACCACCGTGAATGACAAATGTATTTGTTTAACTTGAAATGCACACTTGGCTCTGGTAAAAAATAAAAAATAAACGGGGGAGGGGGTGTGGAAAGACATTTTACAACGGTTAATAAATACTACGACAGAGACTTTTCAATTCATACGGAACATCGCAAAGGTACGCAAAGTTAAATCACACTTTAACTTTGGCTCAGCAGTCAACGTTCGCCAATAATCCACCAAATGCTTAGAACTGGCAACATGAGTCCCCTACTGTACAGGAGACCCACTTCAGCACCAAAGTCACACATTTTGCTCATGTCTAATTAGTACATCAAAACATAGATCACCTTTGCAACTGAACACTGTAGTCTCATTAACCTCTCTCTCACTTCAGGCAATAAAACGGCAAGTTTTCTGACAAATTGAATTTCTCTGAGCAGCCCATCTTCCATGCATTGAACTGTTCTTTATTTTATGGTTGCATATTCTGTTGCACTTTGCGGCCGGTTCAGATGAGAATGTTATCTGACATGCACAATTTCAGCAAAAAACACTTCTCAATGCTTCTCAGAACTGACCAAGAGGAAGTCAGTGCACAGGAGGTGTAAATACAACCAAAGCACACTTAACAATGGAATCAGTGTCCTTAAATCCTAAAGTTCACATTTTCCCTCATCCATTTTCTATCCCAAAATTGTTCCCTCGAGATTCTGTTCTGAAGCAGTGTTTACAGGGATAGTTGGCCATAAAAAAAAGCATCAATGGCAAATAAAAATATCAACCAATCACTCCAAAGTGCCAACCAACACCACATGGATACAAGTAAGAAATTCCCCAACATGAAAATCCAGATTATATAAGTGATCCTTTTAAGGAATAATATTATTTTTATATTCATACCATTATCCCCTGATTCTTTGAGCAGAGCAACATCTGGACACATTTATTCCAGCTAATCACACAGAAGATTCTTTGTTTGGCCAAAAAAAACACAAAACAACAGCCAAGGTGATTGCTGAGTTAACCATGCCTTGAGGTTTTCACCAAAGCTTTGCATCTACAGCCCTTGCTCCTCATTTTGACTGTCCAATACAAATCTTAAAAAAGGTGAAATAGTGACGACGGTGATGAATAGAAAGTTTGGAGCCCTGACTCATGACAGTCTCTGTAACTGACACAAGGCTTGGACATGGTCTCTCTCTCAGCTCTAGAAACACTAGAGAACTTGAACTTGCTGGAAGGAACTTGCCCAAGCACCAATCTAAACAGGTGCGATCATGCATTGCTCGTGAAATTTAACTTCTCCCATGATCTGAATGCAAAGTGTTATTGCTGCAGGCGAGGTCTACTGGCCACTGTGGTACACATCCAACAATGGTGCTTTCAGCATAATATGCACCACTGACCCCATCGAGAGGCTCGGGGGGGAATGTCATACCATGGAGTTCGATCAATTCAGCACCATTAATAACAGATTTAATAAATAAAACAATCAAAAAACATGTACAGGTTTGCTTATAAAAAGAGTAGCAACTAGACATTTTTCAATTAAGACTTCTAATTAGTATAATTTATTATAATTATTTTAATTACTACTACTACTACTACTACTACTGAAATACTTGGTTTTAAACTTTGGGGAAATTACATCCAGAATATATATATTACCATAGCTAGGTACCATGTATGTCCATAGTTCAGTCCTTCCTTATGAAAAAAATAAAATTAACTTCTTATTCCATCACAGTGAGAACATAATACAGCCCCCGTGTTAGAAAAGCATTGAAACTTGAACACTTGTAAAATAATTGCATATCACAAAACATCATCATCAACAACAATATCAGTAAAACGCTTTCTTTCATTTCCTTCACACTACCTAGCACGTCATAATGCCTAGCATGGCACGTCTACTTCGAAAACAAAAAAACATGTGTACACCTACAAACTACATATAGTCAGATGTTTGAAATCACAGGGTTCATCTTCAATCCGACTTTCGTGCCATATCTCACTCTTCTACACAAAAGCTACCAGGGCTATCCAACTTGTCCTGAGCAAGGGCTACATCACACTGACATGTGTCCATCAATGCCATCAAGTCGAGTAAAGGGGACAGATCGTTAAAACCCCGATATCACGCAAACAACCCTCCGACTGTCTGGAGCCAAGACTGTTGCATAACTTCCAAAAACTGAAGTGGAGCTGGGCTCATCCCCACAGACACACACGGCCGCCCGGTCCGGTCCATGCAAGGCGAACTTTCTCTGTGCACGGACGGACGGACAGACAGCGGCGGGATACTGCCTGCACTGTGCGAGCCAGGGGACATTTTCACACGCAGCCCGACAGGCTCAGAAATACTGTAGCACACCAGCTGCTCATGACATTGGTTGCAACTTTGAACACATCGTTTTCAACCCCTCATTTGCACCAATACAAATAACAAACACCGTATATAAATCTGCATGCATGCACGTATACATATTACATACGTATACTAACGTGCACACAGATCTATATACTAGCACACTTGCTAACCCGCACGGCATGCATGCACAACTGCATCTAGCCTGGGATACAACACAGCTAACTTTGAGATGAAACGAGCGTCTCCCAAAACCCCATCTCCCATGCTGGAGCGCAACTTCCCATTCTCGCAGAGCCCGTCCTACACCGCGCCGCGTCGTCTCTGTGTCCTAAGCCCTCGCTTCACAGGCTCCTGCCCGCGACGAGCCCCTCTCCGCCCGAGAGACCCCTCTCCGCAACTTTGAGACGGAGCGAAAACGCCGATATCCCGGCCCCTGTGCACACGCAGCTGCCGTGCCTGGCTTTGCTCTCTCGGTCTTTTCGCCGTTTGTACCGCAGCCGCTCCGCCGCCGCCCGCCGCCCCGCTCCCGCCGTCCACGCACAGCCTTCCTATCTTTATATAGCAGTAAAGTTACTAAGTTTCTCTCTCGCTGGCCGCTGACAGCTGACAAAACCCAACTTTCCAGCGGCCGGCAGCGCTCCGCCAGCGCCAGCATGCACCCCCCGCGCTTCTCCGCCGCAGCTCGGCGTCTGGACGCTGCCGGTTCGTGCACTTTCTTCGTTATTAGTATTTCTCCCCCACCCCCCCATAAATAAACTTACTTTTCCCTCGCCTGGCTGTCGGACGGTACGCTGTTACTCTTGCCTTTGGCGTACATGCTTGCAGAGAGCCGCGATTGTCACGCACCTGTCAACCCATCACAGCCTCCCCGGGCACAACCCCGTCACCATGGCGACACCGGCAGCGCGGCCTCCCATTGGGCGCCGGGCTGCGCGGACACGCCCACTCGCCGTGGCAACCCCTCTGACGGACAGCCCGCCACTCCGCCCCTCCGAGCAGCGCCCTCCCTCCCTCTGCTGCTCCGGCGCTCTCTCTCTCCGCCCGCTCTGGCTGGGCATGTTGGTTAGTGCGCCGCCTGCGATCTGTGCCTGAACACACACACACACACACACACACACACACACACACACACACACACACACACACACACACACACACACTCCTGCCTTCTCCTCCCCCAGCGCAAAGGGGAATTAGAAACCGCCCGAGAAGGATTTTAAACAACTGGCTGTTCTTTGCATAGGCCTGCCCTCCCGCCGTCGAGAGAGAGAGAGAGAGAGAGAGAGAGAGAGAGAGAGAGAGAGAGAGAGAGCAGCGCGCAAGTTGGTTGGCAAACGCGGAGTGGATTCTGCGCACTGAGTGACTTTGCACTTGCACAAGATTAGGGGACATTGTACACGTTGAAACCTACACATGCAGCCATGCATCTATCTTTATTACTTTTACTCGTCACTGCAACATTTATTTCACACTTCTTCAGGGCGTATTTTGACATGAATGATTCATAATCATGAAAAGAAAGGAGGCATTTTCTTTATATAGGTGCAATGATTGACAGCAGTGTTACCCCTAGACTAAAGAATCTGAATATTGTTTAGCTGTCTGGCTGGTTAAATATCATCCCTGTGCCGACTGAAGGTTTGGATGTTTAAGAGAAAACAAAGTTGACATACATGAAAAAAGAAATCCCCATAACAGAGGAGGGTATGAATGGTTTTGTATGTGTTTACATTTAGTTTTTTGTTTTTTTTTAGTTATTTAGCTAGATTGTATACCACAATTACGTCTCTTTAGCAATCTCATTTTGGGTTGTATTTCGGTCTAGGGGAGAGGAGTAGGACTCCATTAAACTTAGTCGTCCATTAAGGATAGGCTTGCATTTCTACCGAGTTCACCAAGTTAGATGTAGAGTTTTGTATGGACCGATCTTCAAATGATGAAGTTGTTAGGGTTGTGGTTCAGGCCGTTATGAAGGATTATTCTGAGTGATTTAGCCACATTTTGCATTTAAGTTTAAAGGTCAAAATAGGGTTACAAATTGGTACGGAGTGAGGCTAGCATTGAATGGTTGGGATTGCATTTCTTCTGCGTAGGGTGTTGATTTGCATGGTCTTATCTTTAACTTTGGGATTTGGCTAAAGTTGTGGTTGAGGCTGTTGTTATGCCTTAAAATGGAGTAGACTGATTTAATTCAGTGGTGTATAGTGTCATATTTAGCACTACAGTGCAATATCAGAGTTCAACATAGAGATTCTGAACATGACTTTAGTGTTAGGCTAATCCATTATGATCTCTGTATTAACTGAAGATGTTTTAAGAATCATGTTAAAAAATAAACATATTAAAAAGAAACAGCAGTATATTATTATTGAGGTAGTTAGTTATTTATTTATTTTATGTTCTACTGTGTTATTTCCTTGATTCAGTGGCACACCAATTTGCCAAATCACAATGGTAGGAAAGCATTAGTTTACAGAAACACCTCAAATGACAAAAAGTCAGCTACTGGAGAAAACACCATCAGCACCACCCCCCTCCCCCCCCTCCCGCTCTCACCGGAGATAACACCTTCAACACCCCCACACACACACACACAGGAAATATTCTGCCTAGGGCCCCAACACACTCTAGAATCGCCACTGCTCTTATGTAGACCAACAAGGCTGAGCAACATAAGCATACATAAGATGATGGTCTTATGTGACTAATTCTGCACATCACTGTGGTCCCTTTTTAATTATTTAATGCAAACACAGCAGCTCAAAGTCGCAAAAGGCAAATTAATGTGTGTTTTGTCCAACAAAGCTTTGTTATATAACATTTTTATTTGCTAACTTGGCCCTGTGTCAAATGTCATTTTAGCATGTGGAAATGCTGTGTTAGGTCAGGATGTCCCTAATGGTTTGAGAACGTTGTGAATATGAATAAGGCTCCTTGCAAAGGACTTAAGTGTTCGATTTAACTGTACCTGTAACACTGTGACTAAAGAGGAGACAACTACAGGTTTATAATCAAATCATCTGTGAGGGTGCAAGAAAGTGGTCAGGAGAGGAAACCCTCAGCTGGATTGTAAAGTGTTGGTTCCTTTTGTTGTGAGAAGTTTCTTGAACAGTACCCACAAGTAGTGGAAAATGCGTAGGGGTGGGGGAGAGTTTTTTCGAAAAACCAAAGCTTCTTAAACAGAACACTTATTATTTGAGATATGCTTAAAAGCATGTTGGTTTTGTGGTCTGACCTCCATTGTGAGTTGAGATGAGACCACCACACTCATTTCATCTGAGATTTTGTATCAGACTGGAACATACCTATGTTCTTTAAAGTGTTTGAACTTTGACACTTCATTACTGATTTAGGCAGAACTGTCACACTACCAGTGAACTCTTGTTACCAAACATCTCTGCTCACAGATGTTTTATACATATCATCATCATCAGCAGCAGCAGCAGCAGCCTTCATCCATCCACAGCTGGATGAATGCCTCCCCAAGACATTTCCACTTTTCCAGGTCATTCCAGCTTAATTTCTGATTTCATCTTCCCATCTTCTACATGTTTTTCTATGTCTTTTGTGTCATCTTTCTATATCTCTTGGGAACTCTTTGTCCATCTCCATGTTTCTGGCCCATTGCCATTTTAACATTTTCACTCTCTCAATGATGTGACATATTTTTGTTTGTACTCAGATCCATTTACTTGTTATTCCAAAGCATACACCTTTCCATGAATCTTTGTCTTTGTATTTTTGCATTTAGTCACCACATTTCTGAGCCATAATTGAGCACTGGTAGGCAGATTTCCTTTCAATAATGTGCCTTTTCTTCCAAATGTACTCCATTCCATTTTCTTCTGATTTCTTCCATAAGATCTCAATCTGTGCTGATTTGTTGTCCATAGTGCACATAACTGTTGACTTCTTCAAGTATCTTTTGATCTACTTCTTCGCTTTCACAAAGCTATTGGACATGACTTTGGTTTTCCACAGCAGAAGCATATTCTCTACATTTTTCAAATACTTATCGAATGACTAAAATATGATCCATCGTTTTATATCCACTTCTACATCACTTCTGTAAAGACACACACATACATCCATACATCCATCCATACATACATACATACATACATATATTATTAATCAGATAAGAGACACTTGTCACATGCTTATACCATCTACCCTGAAATTGAAATGGGACAATCTTTAGAAGGCTACAGATTATGAAACCTCAGAATTCTGTGTTTTATTAAATGTATTATTGGGCCACTAGCTTAGCACAGCAATGTTCCACTTATATAACACTGTCAACCTGACCTACTTGGAAAAGGATGTACACAGTTCTAAATGAACGAGTCTCCTTGACAGAAATGTGATGCTCAGTCAGGAAAGACCACAATCTTTGTAATGCACAGATATTTTGGAATAAGCCTCCAATGGGCATCACCAGCAGGCCGTTGAATCCAGCTGTGCCTAGCTGTGTGAGCAGAAACATTTAGCCTCTAAGGTGTTCGGCATTTAGGAAAAGCAGTCAAGTGGATGCCCGAGATTCAATAGTCAGTTGGTTAATAAAATAAAATCAAACAAAAAATGCAAACATTGCAAAAAAAAAGGGTAATTTGTTTCCTGTTCCCTAATTAAGATATTTGCAGGACCGCACTTTACTTCTGCCTAAGGTGATACTGGACAGTTTTAATTGGTGTCCCTTTACACTACTCTGGTTTTATCTGAAATATTGATGGCTTCCAAACAGCTACCAGGGAATGAAAGAGAATGGATCTAAGATTAGGAGACCACATAAGTTGCCTTGCTTGGTGTGAAATTGCAGGACAAGGGGGTGAGCTGTTATGGTTTCAGCCAACTCCCAAGCAAACTGATTTCTAGTTACCTCATCCAGTAGTTATGAAGAAAGGAAGGAGAAGCACAAGTACTTCTGCATAACAAAACAAAAAAACTTACATAACAGGACTATTACAGACAAAGCCTTCTAGCGCAATAGGCTCCTGTCCAGCAGAGGACAGAAATTAAACAGAAATATCAGCCAGCCATTATTACAAGGAAAGGCCAAACAAAGAAACATCCTCTGGAAACTCAAAAGAAGGGGGGATGTGAAAAAAAAAGTTTTACCCCTTCCTTCCCAGAATCTGTCAAGATAATCTCTAAATTGGAGACGCTTCTGGGACAGCAGTTATGGAATCTTAAGCTTTGACATTGAGGTGTTTCATTACATGTCATGCAAGCAAATGATAAGCTATCAATTTTTGCATATTTTCAGATTCTAAAGCATCAATAAAGAAAGGATTGTGTTCTTATATATTAATTGTTTTGAAGAATGAGGACCTCCGACTGGCCCATGCATTAAAAGAAAGCAGGGACATTCCTGAGGATCAAATCCTCAGTGAAGTTCCTTGAGAGTCAAGTGTGACTTACCAGAGTTCATCTGCTACAGGGCGGTTAGGCGGCAGTGTTAAACAAATCTAGTGCTGTCATAAAGAGAGATCACAGCTTTTCAAGGGAATTAGGGTCACTCCGATGTCAGGCTGCTTAAGTGATTCCCTGTTCCTTTAGCTGAAATGTACCCTCTTTAACACTAACATAAGATTACTTTCTTTTGTAACACAGAACTAATGTAAATAGTAGCACATGCTTAATAGTACACAAAGGATTTTAGTCAATATACATTATGTTAACCAAAAAGAACAGAATCTAGTTGGAATCTATTTTCTCTCTCCTATCGTCACTCAATGCAAAATATAAGGGTACATTTCACAGGTACAGTATGGAGAGGATCATGCCTCACCTATGAACCAGCATAGTATATAAATCATCGTGTTAACCTTAATACAGATTTTTTTTCCATTGGAAGATGTTAACGCAACATGTAAGATGTAAAGTGTTCTTTCCCACAACTGACCCCTGCTCATTGATTCTCATTACAAAACATTTATTTTTGGTTCTCAGACAGAGTGGTTCTCGAGTCTTGTTTAATATTATTTGGTTATATAATTCCTATTAGTGTCCTGTGCAGACGCAAAATGTTTAAAACTCTTATATGCAGCATAATAATCGGTCATTTGCATATCACAACTCTCTTGATCTCAGTTCCTTGTTTTCTTCAAGGGTTTAAGCATGGTCTAAAACGTAATACTTCTGTAAATGCTTTAGATGACTCATACTACTGTTTTTACTCAGACTTGAGGTATATTTATATAGGGATAAAGTATATTTAATATTTGTTCTTTCTCTCACTGTACAATGTAGCGAAGACTCACTACAACCAAGTAATTAGGTCCTGGCCTAACTGTGGATTTTTTATGACTGGTTTCACAGAGTCAGATCAGTACTAATCTTGAACTTCCTCACCTAAAATAACCCTTACGTAGTCTAAAATTAGAGCAAATCACGGTCTGTGAAACCAGCCATCAGTGTTGAGGACCCACGCCATGCACGTTAGTTGAGCTCATAATAAATAATTGCAGGTGTAGATCCTGGCTGTTGACAAAGTGCACCGCACCACACATGTCACAAGAGACAGAGGGAGGGCTGTCTAGGTATGTAGAGCAGAACTCTGACAAACATTAGGCCAGGACCGCCAGAGAATTTCAGACAAAACTGTTTAATGGTCATGAAGTTGAACCATAATCAATCAGTCTTTGCTTCCTCTCCTAACATACAAGTCCAGAGGAGTATTATAGGCACTTTGTGTTACAACTACACCTGCTGCTAAGTCACGCCATATCATATTATTCAATTTTTAAAAATGATTGTGTATACTAGCACCCGTCTGTGAACAAAAGAGTTTAGGGAATACCGAACAGCAGAAGGTGTACAATTACACATACAATAGAAATGTGTACCTGTGGTGTACACAAGCAGGCTGCTTATGGAAACAAAAAAGACCCATAAGGTTAAGAATTCAAGCACCTTGATTGATTGACTGGGATAGCAATTAACAGTATAAATACAGATAGATAAAACCATCAAATATAGTGTTTTATCTAAATGGTAGGTTTGTGTTAGACTTGCCACATAGAAACCCCCTAGTGAAAAATACATTATAACGAGTACATGGTTTTATGTTTTTTGTTCTTCTTGTCCATGTCTGTTGTGTAGGTTTAAAATCGCCTTTAGCTTCTCATCTTCCTGTTTGTGTCTTTAAAGCAGGCTGCCATAACACATCTTCTTGGTATAAAATGCCTTGTTAAAAATGAACAGCAACAGCAACCATGATGACAAAATTACATGAATTAAGGCTAGGTCACAAAACCTGACATATACAGGTTATCGAGCCACAAAACTGTGGCAGAACTTTACTGACATGACACCAGTAATCCACCCTGCCACAACTTCGCTCCTCCCAGCCCCCCTATATTCAACCTCTCTCTCTCTCCCCCTGTAAGGTCGAATTAAGAAAAGTTTTGAAAGTGAGTAGTACTACCTCCCTCCGCAATCCCACTCAACTGCTGCTGAGCCGCTCACTCTACTACAACAGACCTAGCCATCGAGCAGAGCAAGCAGCCGTCCAAGTGACAAGTGCACATAAAGCTTCAGTCGTTTTATTCTGATTTCCTAACATTATTATACTTTAATTGGTTCACTGTATTTTAGCACAGCAATGCACATGCACTAATGACATTGCGTGAAGTAAAAACAGAACAATAGCCGCTGTGTTTTTCGAGCTGTTTCGGAGAAGTTTGCTGTGTCTCCCAGCAGCTCCCAGCATAACACGGAGACATGACCAGCCACTGCGAAGTGAGCGCTTCTTCTCCGCAGGACAGAAGCGACAGTGACGTTCAGGCAGTGCATTAAACCCTCAGCACACAGCCAGAAAAAGACACCCCACAACCACTGCAGTTTTCACACTATTCCCTGCAGAGAGCCTCCTCAGCAAAGTTGATTGTTTTTCTTGCTTTTCTTTCACGGACATTCATTTTTTTGTTGGTTGGTTTCTAATCATTATAAGAAGAAGAAGAACAGCAACTATTGTTCTTATTATATATTTAAAAAATATATTATTGCAGTATTCTTGTCCCATATTTACACTTAACTGTTTGGTCATTCCAGTGCCACCAACATCCAACTCCATGACAATCTAGAGAGGTGGTCAGTCCAGCGGAGCAGAGTGAGAAGGGGCCCCAATGCTGTCTGCCTGTAGTTCACACCCAGACCCTCTTCTGATTCGGCATGCTGGCGGCCCAGCACCATCTCCATTTGCCCCCTGTTAATCCGGGCAGTCTGTGACTGTCTACCGTTTTCACAAAGACATTTTAAACTGGCTATCATTGGCACAAGGCCTTCAAATCACCGAGGAAGAAGATTGGATTCAGTCTTCAGGAGATGCACACATCCACTGTCCAGTTTGTGGAAATAAATTCTAACAAATGTACTGTATTGAGACAGAGCTGGTTGGCATGGGTGCCTGAATCCTGGGTACCTGTAACGTTTAAAATGTGGGTAGTAAAAGAGACAAGTCAATTGCTTATGTATGATTTAAAATATGCAGAGATTAACAAAGAAACAAAGGAATTACAATTAAACCGCAAGATCACAAAACCATAAATGGATCACCAAAATCGGCAGCTTGATTCATAGTCAATTGTATAGCATTATCTGCTCTCCGTGCTCTCTATACTCTCTGTACGTAAAGGCAGTCACTCCCCAGAGACAGCTGGCCTGGTAAACACACGGCACACTCTCCAAAACAACTTCTGCTTGAAATGCGTGTGATGGCAGCTAAATAAAGCAAATTGCTGCTATTAGACTGCCATAATTCCAAGTCGTACACGTGGTGTGCAAATACTCATTAGGGCTAGTCAATTTACATTCTTTACATCCCATTTACAGAATAACGTTTTACATTTATGGTTTATTTATTTTTTGAAATGCCTTTCGGGACATCAGGCACTTTCACCTCAGCTGCCTTTTACCTCTAGCTTGCAAAAGACGCATTCTTCTGTCTGGATGATCAGTGGTGCAGTACAAAAATGTGCTTAAATGAAGCATCACTTTACGTATCTCACAGGAGCATACAGTCAGTGCATACCTGGGAGTGGTTATGAAGAAAATTTTCACCTGGAGGCTAATTTTAAAACTACAAACTTGAGCATGGTATAAATTGCCTAAACTGTTAAACCATTCATTAAAAATAACAAGCAAATGTTTACACATCATCTTCAAACCATATCATTATCAAAGCACATATAGAGTAACTATTGCGGCTTGATTATACTAGATTTAAACCTGTTTTTGTTGCTGCTGTTTTTATAGTAGTCAATCATACATTAAGTTGTGTGTTTGCATTTTATAAAAACACGGTCCCTGAGATGATGCCATCCTCAGATCTATCATTATTTAAGCGCAATATTTAAAAAGGATTTCAATTTTACGGAAGGAACCTACAATTCCACACAAAGCCCTAGAGGTGAAAAAAGTAGAATTTAATTGTAGAGTGTCCTTACTCTTTAATGGAACTTAATACAAAAAGCAACCGTTTGTTCCAGTTTCTGGCATTCTTGAGAAAACAATCGACAGTTGGCAGTCCAAGGTGAAAGATTGTAAATTCGCCAACTACAGTGACTTCAACCTCAGTGGTTTTCTCAAACTTGTTCACGAAACTAGGAGAGATCTTTCACGAAGACACTATCTAAACTCAAGCGGTGTTTGTCTCACAGTGTGTGCCGTAAACTGTCCACACAAAATACAATAACAAACAGCAGGTGAAACAGGTCCTCTGCTGTAACTTTGAGCCTCCTCACCCATTCCTGGAGATTTGTCTTTTTAGTTTGAATTCAGTATCAGTACTCTGGCTTCAGGGTTCCTCACATGAGCCTCTCCTTATTTATCTCCACATGTACTTTGAAATTCTCTTTCCTTCTAAAAAGTTGTTTCTAAAGGCGTCTCATAGGATTTTACTCAGCAAGATGTGAGAAAAAAGGACTCAGACTCTTGTGTTTAATTATTTTCACAAAGTATTAAACACAGACCTGAGACTTTACTCTGGAATCCTTTTGATGAGTACATTTTTACTAAAAAGAAAAAAAGAAAAACATTTTTTTTTCAAGAGCTAGAGGATCAATCATGTTTTTCTGTATTTTATCATGCAAAAAAAAAAATCTGTGAAAAATTATCTCTGGGTAGAGTATCCTCAAATTTTATGAGACTTAAAAATGAGCACCAGTGTTCCATTCATTCAATGCAAAAAATGGTTACATTATAGCCCATTTGTGATGTTAAAGCATTTTTGAGTGAATTTGTTAATTAAAATCATTACGGGAATGTTTCAGAGTGAATTGCTTATTGAGAGTCCTGCTATTAAAAATTACTGCAGTATTTTAAAAGCCCGGTAAGTGAATCTATAACATTTACATTCCCTTTTAAAGGATATTTAAAAACTTAAATGTTATGTTCTTTCACAGGAAGAAGACATCATAAAGAAAATAATTTAAGGCAGTCCCAGAAAAAGGCTTTAAAGCACATCAGCCAATGAAAGTAGTTCATTGTATACATGATCAGCACATCTTTTGCTATTGTGCTTGATTTTCTGGTGGTGAAAAACTGCAGAAGCCCATTTATATATATATATATATATATATATATATATATATATATATATAACTTCATTGTATTGCTTTCATCTTTCACTCAGAAAATATGTTTGATAATCACTATAGATTATATAAGTTGTGGAAACGTGTACATTTGTAGAATTAGGTATGCATGCACCATTTCTACAATATGTATTTTGCACATGCACGTATTCAAATAAAGATATGAACTGGATGCATACTGTAGTCACCTCAATGTGAAGTCACAGAATAGCAATTTCCGTTTGCCCATTGTTTTTATTCTTTTCTCATTTAGACTTTCCTGTTTTATTTCCCCCATCCTATTCTCTAGGTGCTCTGTACAATGGCTCCACTAAGTGTTTCTGCAAATGCTCTTCACGTGACTTACTTGAGACTCTGTAAAGCCCATGTTGTATCGTATAGCAAGGGTTGCTGCAGCACAAACTTTAACAGCAAGGTTTAAGATACAGGACAGTGTTTTAATATGCATATTTAATGTTGAGTTCCTGTAATAAACTAGAGAAGACATCAGTCTGGCTTGATGGTCTGTTGCAGCAGGATTTTGAGACACTACACAGGCCAGTCTGTCATGTAACTAAAATATACCTTTTTTTATTGACTCATTTGATGCGATGTCCTGGGTGTCCTTAATTATCTCGGGGGTTTAGTCATCACTCATGAATGAGAACCCGCAGTAACATGCTTATGCTTCGTTAAACAATTAAAGCTGGGCTCTGTTTTAATCCTTTAATTGCTTGTATTAAAAGGGAATCCATCAGTTAATGGTGTCTATTTTAGATCATTGCTGCAGCACACACCATTAAAATCACACCAGGAGAAAAAGAAAACTGATTGGAAACAGCTTCTATGAATCAAAAAAACAAAAGAAAGAAAACAAAAGAAAAAGTCATTATTATTACATATTATTTTCTCAAAGAGCATAGCAATGGTGTATCATATTTAAGCATTTTAAAACTTAATTCAGAAAACAGGCAAGTTGGGGGGAAATCAATAACTAAGGCAAATCACAGTTTGAGATAAATACATAATGTTGGTCCAAATCTATTGGTCTGTTCCAAGTGTTCACAACATCAGATATTTACATATATATTGACAGGGGGTATTTGAGCTTTGTGTTTCTGATTAAATGGGTTTTCCCTTTTCTTGGTGTTTAATGGGAAGTCCCAGCCAGGATATTAAAAGTAAAAGGGCAAGTTCCTTCTCTTTCCTCGTCTTGTTTCCCCATTCCTCAAATCCTGTAAAGCAAATATGCGGAGAACTATATCCAAAGCTTGCTTAATCCAATTCCTTCTCTGCACCACCTTATTAAATAATGAAGTTACTATTTTTACCACACCTTTATATACTTTTGAATTAATCAAATCCTAGTTTAGTATGTTTTAAGTTGTATTAATAATGAATTCTTATGCATTTTACATTGCTTGTAGGCTTGGATTAATGTTTGGAAACATCAGGAGTGTTTTCAATACCTTTTGGCTTTTTACTCATTGCTTTAAAACATTGATATCCTCTCTGAGCACATTTTGTTCTACTTCCAAGGGACATTTGTACATTTCCATCATTACGATCGGATTTAAGATAAATATTTTGAATGTAGAATTAGAAAACTGTATAAAATAGATTGAATACATTTGTATTTCTCTTTCACCGCCTTGTCCTGCAAACTTTGACAATAACTGGGTCCAAACCAACCAAAACATTATTATTATTATTATTATTATTATTATTATTATTATTAATAATAATAATAATAATAATAATAATAATAATAATAATAATATTATTATTATTATTATTATTATTATTATTAATGATGAATAATCAGCACTTTGGGGTCTTGTGATTTTAAGGTCCGAACAAGAATGTCAGGAAACAAATACATCTTCATCTTACAAGGGCCTTGATGGTTACAAAGGATGTTATGCCTTGTAATCAGAATAGCAACATCACCTCCAAATTTGACAGGCGATCAGCGCAGCGCTTGCAAAACAGACACAAAGCGACAATGAAGGTGAGTGCAAGTACAAATGCCATGATTGTAAAGCACAAATTCCTTTAATTTGACCGGAGAGGGCCAGGATCAATAAAACAAAACAACAAAACAAACAATATACACAAACATATACACACATACACCAGCCATTGTTCTCAATTACAGTATTATTCTCATAACTAAAACAATTATATTAAGCACCGGTCTGGTCATCATACATGCAGTAAATTAAAGATCCAGCAACCAAGAATAGAACCAGGGGGAACAACAGGTCTTACCTCTGTGACTCAGTAAACAAACAATGAAAGAAACACATCAAACACAAAAGTATGTTTCTAAATTACTTCAAAAATTGCCACCCTTGAGCTCTAGGTTACAATCTTAGTCACTTCCAGGATCAAAAAGTCACTACTTCATTTTTTTTCCTCTCCAAGAGACTTTACTAAGCTCCAAGGGGAAAAGATGAAGGCCAATGAGAGAATGCTGGCAGGAATTCCATCATTAACAGAATTCTGAGGAGCTACACTTTTAGAGCATTTTAAACAAGCATGTGAATGTGATGGGACTGTTTGTACCATGATGGGGACCGAGGGAACACGCCGTTCCTTACCTGTCCAGATCACTTGTTTTCCACCACAGACCTGATTATGTCATGCTTGGGAAGCAGTCGCTCAGCCCACAAAGCTATCAAAAATGTTTCGCACTCCTGAAACTGATAAAATATTATTATTATTATTATTATTATTATTATTATTAATAATTATTATTTACGAAGAGAACTGAGCAATGCCAATAACTTCCTATGAAGTGTTAACAAAGCATTGGCCACTCCGATTAAAATCCTTCTTTTACTACATTCATGCAAGTAAAAACAAGCCTTTACACGATTCTGTTTCAAATGCCAGATTGTACACCCCAAGCTTTGTAAAGAGTACATAATTCTCGCCACGTATACATTTACATTAAACACATATATAGACATGTACATACATGCATATGTAAATGGATAAACCTGTTAACATGTCCTTTACCTTTGGGGAGGTTTAGGGAGTGTAAAGTGTAAAGCGAACCTTGTTTTACTGATGTGGTACAGGACTTCTGGGACTGTGATTGTGGGAATTATACAATATTGCATGCATGGCATCCCAGTGTATTCTGGAAATATACATTTGTCAAATGAGGGTTAAGAAAACTGAACTCAGCATAGTCTAGTGTACAAGTGGATACATTCATTACTTTCTCTCTCCTGTACTGTTGGTGTGCATGCACTAGATGGATGCTTTATTATATATTTCACCTTGGCAATAACCACTCATACCTGTTGATAAAAGACAGTACATTGCATATATGCTTGCTTGCCACAGCCTATTGCAACACTGTGGCACATTTTCACTGGAGATAAATGTGCTTTGCACGGTGCTAAGTCGATATGGGCAGAACACGTTATTGAAACTATTAAGGGTAAAAAAAATAGTTTTCTCGGTTGTTAAAAGGAACACAGAAAGAAAGAAAGAAAGAAAGAAAAGCGATACGAGTTAATCCATTTTTTCTTGGCAGGGCACTGTAGTCAGACGGAGTGGGAGGGAGAAACATTAACTTCAACAGCTGTTTCTTGACCCCGCTTGTCAGTCTTCCCAAGAATACATTTTGGAAAGGCCCATTGCGCGGGGGACGGGGGCCGCCGCGGCCTGCGAGAGTCCACGGCGGGGGGAAACAGAGGCGCCCTCGTCCTCCACGACAAGAAAAGGCCGCTAGCCGACCCCTGTGAAGTACACTGACACGGCAAACGCTACACGGCGGCCGGGAGAAGTTTTTAAAGCCGTCCGAGCCGCTCCGCACGGCCGCTGCTCCCCTACCGATTCCGAGCAGGTTGGGAGGCCCTTCCTAGTCTACAGTAATTCCCCACTAAGGGGGACTTGAAACCGCCGCTACTGAATAGCATTTGCTCTTCCGTCGTCTCCCCTCCGCCCATGCTATCCCGGAAGTTCCCCGGTAAGAAACGACAGTTTTCCTGAACGTTTTGTCGCCATCAAAGTTGTATGTCCGTCTCTCCGTGTGCAAGGCGAGCGCTGCAGGCATATGATCACCATTAGTCTTGGAAAACGTCCTCTATAACGGCTTATGCAAATAAAGGTTGATTTTGTGCGCTGATGTGTGTGTCCTTGCAGGGAGCGTCGATGCGCCCATGCCGGTAACCGTGCGCCGTGTGCATGCAGCCGGCTGTCACATGTGTGTGTTGTGCATATTATAGTTCTGGTAGAAAGACAGCAAATGTTTAATTTAATTTTAATTCTGTAGAAAACGATAGTGCATTCATGCATACACAGCCAGAGAGTATGTATGTATGTTATATTGTACTACTACTTTAATGGCTTTTTCTTCTGTTCAGCAGCTGCACAAAACAGGCTCAGATTACAATCCTCTAGTCTAGATGAGAGTTGCTGGGGATTGTGATGTATCCTAAGGAAGATAGGTAACACTTTTATTTATTTTATTTATTTACTCTCCCCTGGCATTTCAGTCCACAATCACCCTATTTTGTCTTGACTATTAATTAATAAAGACCACCTATTTCTCAAAGCGAACCCCTCGGGTCGGGCTTCAGTACGGACAGCAAGCCCTTGAATGAGTCCACTTACTGAAGACTGTTTGTTCTGGATGCTTCTGTGGTGTTTGAATGTGCTGGGACTGTGTTCGCCCCATGACGGGGGACAGAGGGAACACGCCGTACCTTACCTGTCCAAATCAGTTATTTTCCAGCACAGACCTGATTAGCTCATGCTTGGGATGCAGTCGCTCGGCCCGCAAAGCTACCAAAACTGTTCCCCAATCCTGAAACTGGAGGCATCAGCAGTTGCTTAAAAATAGAGCAAGCCATTGTTCAGATGGCAAAGGACAGGGTGTAGCAGTCACACAGTGTTTGACTAATTCATAGTGTATTTTCTGATGCAGGTGCTTACATGTCACTACAGATTCTGTTCTTGTGAATGCATTGTTCCAATAAAACTGATCCAATATCGATGCTCTCAAGTGTGCCAGTGCTGTCCACATTGGTTATATTTAGCATGCTCCAAGACACCAGCAGCTGCTGTGAGTTAATCTGTTCTCTCCACTGTATCGGTGCTTTACAATAACATCCTCGCCTCTCAGAAAGGCTGCTTGGAATTTTCTGCAAGTCTTGTGTCTTAACTAGGGGGTACAGAGTCATCGTTTGAGGACAACGTTCCACAGAGCAGACAGTGCTGTAAGCCCATGGTTTCACATTGTTTGAAATGTCTGTGTGAAAATGACCATAACAGCAGCAATACCATCAACGAAATCCACCAATCTAATACGGTGGGGGTCTAGGTGTCGTTGGGAAACCAGCATCCCACATATAAGTTGGGAGAATCTCCAGACTTGTAAGAATTCTCGCAGTGGAAGCCTGGTGAGGTTTCCAAACTGGCCCAGGAAGCTTCACATCTCCAGAGCGATTCTGGCTTTCATCAGCTGGTATCCGAACCCTCGGTGTCGGTCCAACCATTACATTACCATTTACCAATGAAGTGATGCACTACATTTCCTCCAAGTGGTATCACTGTTTAAAGCAACAGCAGGAAGTTATTTGAAAAGTGATCGCTTAATATTTAAGACCTTTCCAATTATCTTTCAAGAATGGTATGTTGTTTTTTTGTGTTGTTGTTGTTACCATAAAAGTTTATGGCCTTGTTGAAAATGAATTACGGGGCTGGGTTAGTCTCCAAACTGAAAAAACCCCGAAACAATTTAGTAATAACTTTCTCCCAGCAACCTTTTCCTGTTGATTGTCCGGATTGTCTCCAACCTTTAGAGATCTCAGAGCTGTTAGCTGTTAGACAAAACGTGTTACTACTCAACAGGTTTCTACCATTTCAACCGCTGGGTCAGGAAGACTCCCGTTTGCAACTCGATTTTATTATGCTTTCTCTTGAATGAAAACTATTAAATCCTAAACTGAAATTGCACTGTAAAATTCCCAGTTGAAAGCAGGCAGTGCATAATCAACTGCATTACCTCCAAATACCATTCCATCCATGATCACTCAACATGTATTTTGCTCCATGCTGGTTTTTGATGGTACCAAGATACCTTCATGTGACCGTGTTCTATTGAATTCAGTTTGTGGGATTACTTGGCTGATAGATTTGTAATAATGTTTTGTGTTCACTACTACTATCTTGTATTGTTTTCTAAATAAATGTAATTTAATTCACTGAAACTAGATTCCACTTCTATGTTTTACTTTCATATCATAGTGGTTTATTAAGTTTAAGTAATCTACAGCTTTTATTCTGCTTCTCTTTTGCTATGTAAAAACATGGAGTGACCCTGTGTATCTGTAGGTTTTATGGTGGGCGTGTACCTGCTTTTGACAGTTTTATATCTGTTACAACACAGCCGGAGGTCAGGCTTGGCAACGGTTCTAAAATAACTTTTGGCATTCTTAGAAATATTGGAACTGAGCTGATATGCGGGTTTTCCCTACTGGCAGAAGTTTGTTTTATTTTTGCTAAAATTGGTTGTTAAGTTTTTCATGGATTCATTTGTTCCCGGCTTATTGGTACCATTCATTTTAATTCTGTTAAAGTGAGACCTGAAGAATAACTAATGCATGTTTTGTACTGTAAATTATTTAAAATAGTCTTTTTTTTAACCTGCCTGTTTACCAGATCATATTTTTCTTTTTCTTCTTTTATTATGATTTTGTTAGATTGTTCTTTTTGAAGACTGGAAATGTGTTCTAGAATGTCGGTGTATTAGAACGAACCTATACATGAACTGGTATATGTAATTTCTCACTTCTCTAATTTGCTTCCGGTTCTTCTTCCTTGCGTACGTGTTGCTTTTAGTGTCCTGGGAAAGATATCGAGTCCTCTCTCTTGTACAATTGGTGCGGTTTCGATTTGTGTTGTTCGAGTGTTGTTTGATTTTTGCATGCGGTCGGTTGGGGTTTTGTGGTTGGTGTTAAGTGGCCAGCCATCACATTCGGTGCAGGTTTTGCTGTTCTTCTTGTCACTGGACTACCAACTCAGTTTGCTCACTCTGCTCAAAGCGATAACCCTGGATTCCAGTTTGTGCTGACTGAAGACTTGTCAGAACTTGTATCTCCATACAGAAGAGAATCGAGTGGAACCCACACAGCTCTGGGTTTATTGAGTGAGTGCTTGTGTTGATGCACCTGTCTGTCCCTCATGATTGTATCTTCAGAAGACATCTACAGATGGTGATACACAGGCCATTTAGTTTGTGAGCGAATTCTACTGTCCACCAGAGAGCTACTTTTCCCATGTCCTTCAAGCCTCTGTCATGATCTCTCCGCTGTCTCTAACAATTGTCTCCGGAAGCTCAAGTGTGCTGTGAAGATATGTGGCAATGCAGTCCCCCTGGCTGCTTAAGAAGGGGGGGAAAGCAAAGCAAGGGAAGGCCATTCTCCCATTTGCAACTCATCCGGTTCCTCTGAGCTAATTGATCCCAGAATTTCATCCAGCCAAATCTTGAAAGATTTCAATGAATCAGCAGCCACAGGATGGTTTCATAACATGTTCCATATGGTTACTAGTTTCTTTGTTGTTTAAAAAAAATAAATAAATATATAATTCCCTTTTAATGTCCTGAATCTGCCTGCTCCCAGTACGAACAAACAGCATTTGGATGAGTTTCTGGCTAAATGAAAGGATTTTGAAAGCAAGCAAGTTGTCATTAATTTCTATCGATTTAAAAAAAAAATAGTAGTAGTAGTAGTAGTAGTATTCCTAAATTATGAAGCGGACAAATACGATAACATTTCCATTCAAAGACACTTCCATTCAGTTTTGCATGATTGTATTGTATAGCAGTAATAGCATGTTAACAACTGAGTAATACCAAGTACTATTCTCTTTCATTTATTTATCGATTTATTTATTGGCAGACACAGAGCCAACCTGCATGGTTTTGAGAGACATAAATCTGTATTTAAAGTCAATATTATTGTAGAAATAAGGACAGCTTAAGCTTCCATATTTAGATAAGTTTAATATAACATGATACATTTATAATTATTTTGAAAGCATGCACTGTGCATTTGTGTCAATTACTGAAGTGAACAGTGGTGCTTAAAATTAAAGTTTATTTGTTTGGTTTGCAGTACTCTATTCCTGTATGAAAAGGCTTTGTATTTCCTAGACAGGTGAAAGGCAAGATCAAATGTATCGTCTGCACAAAAACTGTAATTCCAGATCCTTGTCATTCTTATCCTTTATGTCCCACTAGTGTTTGTATAAGCTTTACTTTTGAGATGAGTCTTCAATGAGAAATCTGTCGGCTGTTAAAGGTTTTTGAAAGTCGAAGCCGCGAAGACGCTCTGTAAGACAATGATGACGGAGTGATCAAACAGAGCTTTAATAGCCTATTGAATAAGCAACGGTTTCCTATCTAAATCACTTTAATCCCTCTTTAACAGTACTGAGCAAGACAAATATCAGAGACATTAAAATAAATACAGTATACTCGGGTTATGCAGTGGGCATAAGGCTCTGTACCTGCAGTGGCTTTATCGTGTCCTTGCACCAGGTAATGGAATTTCCACAGGGCCATTTATATGTAATTGCTAAAGATTGTCCAGTATTTGGTCTCACATTAGTGGAATGGGGTTGCAAATTTAATTAGTTAATGCTATAAAATAGATTAATAGCTAGCATGAACTATGTTTACTTATGACCTTTATAGGAGCACAAGAAAAAGCTGTAGTCGGTAATGCTCTATTATGAACCTAATTTTACCTAATTATCTGTTATACAGAAGTCACTTGTGTGTTACATGCAGTCCTTTCAGTATTTGATGCGTGTGCTCGATCATTCTGTGAAGCAGAATGTTTTTTTGCTTTAGTTTTTTTGTCCTAAAATTTGTAGAGGGAGAGCAGTGCACTCTTTGCAGCAATGTGTTACCAGGGCAACTAGCGTCTGTGGTTGTGCGTTATCCTGGTTCAGCGCAGTCCTGTGCTGCTCAGTAAATATGTTGGCTGTTCTGTTCTCTTTTGTGATATTGTTACTGAGCCTTGTCTGGGAAGCACCATTTTTCAGTTGTTTAAGACAGCAGTCCAGTCCAGTCCAGTCTTTTTCTCAAGTTAAGATGGTGTGTAAAATCGTAGGAAGTAAAATACATCTGTGTTGTTTCTATTTGTATACTAGCAATGCATAGAACATTTATTGTGATGCATAGTGTGCTAAACATAATAATACATTTAAAAAAAAGGTATACGCACTTTTTAATTTCTTTTATAATTGCTTCACAGTGTGGCACATTTTAGAACAAACAGAAAAAGCCCAGCGCTCTATTCGGTTGCTTTCATAGAAAAAAATAAAATAAAGCCTTTTCCAAATTCTGTACAGGTCTTCAGCTTGTGAATTTTTTTGATGATCTGAGCCACAGGGTACGTGCAGCGAATCTTGAATGATCCCCTGGCTGTTGTAACGTGGAGGTAAAATCTACTTGATATACTGTTTGAGATTTGGATGGCGAGAGAGACATTCCAGATTATGACATGCATTAAAAGGTGAGAGCCGACATGCTTGCTTTGGGGAAGTGATCAATTGTAATGCAGAGCTTCTGCTTATTAGGTGATTGGCTAAAAAGTGGAAGGCCGTGTGCCGATTTGTCATTTTGAACACTGGAAGGAAATTGTAAGCTGTAGTAATACATGACAAAATGAAACTCTTAATTCTACCTCAACTCTTCCCTTCTCAGTGTTAGTGAAAACCAGGTCAGTTATTATTGTCCTGGGTATTGAGTCAGTATCTTAATAATCGCCTTTCTCTCATGTAACACTGCTTACCACAGACAGCCGCAAGAAACTTGCACCTTAACATTACTTTCTTTAATACTCCACACCAGTATGTGTGTGTTAGAATGAAGCGCAGATGTTTTAAAAGTACTTTGAAGGGGAACTAGTGCAGTCCCTAAAATTATTGGTTTAGGCCTGCACATGTGGTAGTGGGACTGCGTAAGTTAAGTATCTGTGAATGATCAATATTAGGCTATGTCTAGCATTTTAAAATTATAATGTATAAATAATGAAAAGGAAATAAACTATTCGTTGTAGTTATTACAGGGAACGGAACTCAATTTCTCAACAATGTATAAAATGCCTGATTAAAATGGTAGAGTCATATGGTCACACTACCTCTGAATGTAGCCATTTAAGCCATCATATATTGATAAAAGTGTTGGATGGGGCTCGGGGGGAGGTGAGAGCAGTAACATTAAAAATGTGTACCCATGTCCATTCTTAGGAATGGTAATCTAGATTTTCAAATTGAATTACTTGGGCTTTAATTTTGAGTATTAGTAGTGTGATCAGTGTGAGTTGTGTCCACAGGTCATTAACTGGAGCTCTGGGGGGAGCTGTTAAGGTAGCCTGAGGGAGTCATTTAGGAGCTCCTTTTAGCAGCCTTCACTTTATTCAGACCTCCAACTCTTGCTCTTTTGAGAAAAATAATATTGAAAAAACATAATGATAACCTAAAGTGAAGCCCAGAAAATGGTACCAGGCCAAGTGCTGATTTTGAACCAACTTGCAGCTGTGGTTTTGGTTTTATACGAGTTCTTTTTGCATTTGCTGACAGGACACACTTTTGTAGATGTCAGGTGAGCTGGACGAAGGAGAGAGGACCTTCCGGCTGTGCTGTGAGCAATTTATTCAACACTCCCAGGCTTGTGGTGATGGATGGATGTGGGAAGATGTCAAGGTATGCACTTTGTACTTATTATACTGTTATTATTCACTTTTCATTCCTGAATAAAACACAATGGAGATGCAACAACAACATAAACCCACTGAGGCAATGTTTCTTCAAATACTCATACATATTACATATAACGCTCGAGCTTAATTCTTACAGCAGATATGATTAGATAACCAATGAATATTAATTATTATGCATCATACCTGTGTAACTGATGTACTTACAATTAATACCATTAAACATATTAATTACTGGTGGAGATGTGTTTTGGGGGGTTTGGACTTTGCTCATCTTCTTAAAGTTCATTATGGTGTGTTAAGCTCTGCTCCCAGGCCTGAGTAAATTACTTTTTTTTTTCTGGGAATCCAGGAGGCTGAGAATAGTGGTCAGGGCTTGAGGTTTGTGGATATTAAAACTAAGACACGTCTTCTAGAGATCACTTTGGATCCTGGTGGAACCACTTGGTTTCAGCTGCCCCAGCTTTGTGTAAATGACAACAGGGACTCCAAGCAGGTACAACTGCTTCAAATAAGGCAATTGGCAAGGCATATAGGAAAAAGTGAAACCAGAAGGTCATTTTTTGTTTGTGTGCATCTTCTGCTTTTGGATTGGGGAGACTGAGAGTTGTTGTGTCTAAAGTGAGTTTTATTTTAGGGCTCAGAAGATGGTTACATGAAGAAAACCCTTCTGAAAACAAGAAGTGACAGTGGAGCCCCAAGCAAGGCGAGTCGGATGAGCAAAGATGATGAAACTATTAAACTGGAGTTTGAAGCCCAGGTATGTCACTAGCCTGAATTTAAGCCCAGAAGAAAAAGCACTGTTTCAAATTTGAGAGAAAAACTTTAAATATATAAAAATTTGAGTATTAATGTATCATGGTTGCATCTATGCTCTTTGGTTTATGTACCACTCTTGTGCCTAGATGAGTCCCCTGGTTCTTTAATCAAACTATAATACACCTGTCATCTGTGCAAAGATTATGCTGTGTTTGTCTGAGTAGCCACTTGAGGCTTTTTCCATTGCAGTCTCTGGAGCCCAGTCACGTTGAGTGACTGTAGGAAGACTTTAACAAGAGGTGTTTAACATTATGATCCTTTGCCTCCCTTCACAAAACTTGCATTAAACATTAAGGGGAGGGCCGGCATCATACGAGATACCTATTCTGTTGCCATGTGGTGTCTGTGTCCTGAAATGTCATCTCTGATATAGGGCTAATGGTGTCCTGTTCCAACATTATGCTCTAATAAAGAGATCATCTAAACTGTGTATTCGGCAAGCCATAAAACTGAAAGGACTTTAATAGCTTAAACAAATGTAGCGTAGAAAAACACCCCCCCCCAACAAGAAAAAAAAAAACATTGAATATGTTCACCAAATTAATCTTTTCTAGTTAATTGTTTTTCAAAAAAGATTAAAAGGTTTTTCTGAAGTAGGCGTTGTGCTGCAAAACCTCTTAATCCTTCATCAGCTTTAGGAGTTTGTGGGAGAGAAAACCAAAATGAATTATACAGCACAGATTGCTGTCTTGTAGATTTCTCTCTAACACATTCTGTAAACCCCAAGTAGGTTTCTTTGGTTTGTGTTACGTGTTCAATTATGTTGACCCCTAACCCCCTGCTGTAAATTTATAGTCTGTTGCAGTAAAATGCCCATTATTTGGTCAGTTTGTTATTCTTGCACAGTTCTAGACAAGCTGAATGTTTTCATAGTCAATTGTGTAATGATGTATGAACAAGATGCTACTAAATCGAAAGGGTAAAATAAAAGGCGTGTTATATGTTATTCCTGAAGATGGAGACCTTATATGTAGCATCTGTATCTTGAACCACGGTCTTGGGCACACAATATCCAACACATTTTTTTTCCAACTGATAATTTTACTTTTATCTTCTCGTGTTCCTATGCCTACTCCACCCCTTAGCACATACCTGGGACACATCTCTATTATGTTTGCACATGTTAGCTCATTTGTAGTATATTCTTATTTTATTTTTAGTCTGATTGTATTGACTGTTTTGATAAGGTTTTGTGTGAAAACTATAAGGTAAGGGTTAAGGGTGTCTGCTAAAAGAATAATAATTGAGCTCTCAATTCATTAATTGAACTAATAATTTGCCTAATACAAGTTTATTGATCAATTTAAACCATCAGAGACAACAAATTTAAATATAAAAGTATATAAGTCAACCGGAATCTCCAACTTGTGTATGTGTCATCATTTTAAAAGTCCAATTAAGCAAATTTTAAGTTCAATTAAGGTTTAATTTCATTGAGAGTGCAGTTGGATCAAAAACCAGCAGGACCGTGGATTCCCAGGACCAAGGTTGGGAACCAGTGGTATAAAGGCTGGATTCATGCTGTCGTCACAAATATGTTTGCTGAGTGGTTTTGACAGGGCCAAGGCTTGTGGGCTCCCAGTAAAGACCAGACCACAAAACCTCTGAAGGATGGGTCTGTGTGATCTGAAGGCTGCTTATTAATACCAGTCTCGTTCGAAACACTCGCACACGACCATTACATTTTAGCCAATTAAAAGGGCATCCATACCTGCTTTTTGTTTACAGATTGGCCCGAATCATTTGTTTATTGTGCAAGTCCCTTACATAACCTAAAACGTATGTGCAGCTGAGTATTTTGTTTTGCCATCTAAAATGTTACCCTCCTGTTTCTGACAGGCACATAGGAAACTGAGCAAACTTAAAAAAAAAAAAAAAAAAAGGGAGAAATCTGTGCATTTCCCACACATTGTACCAATTATCTTGAGGAAGCTTAGTAAGAGCCTTTAACTAAATCCTACAATTTATATTAGAGTTAGCTTTAATACTGGAAAATCTTGCTAATGCTGGCATATGTTTTTATATGCCTGTTTTTGCATACGTGTGTGTGTGTGTGTGTGTGTGTGTGTGTGTGTGTGTGTCACATATGGTTTAAAATGGTTTAGTATATACATATTTTCCATGTTGGATTCTATTGTGTTTTTCTAGATTCATAATTGGAGTAGAAACTATAATTACATTTTAGCAATGCATAACAGTAAAGAATTGGATTCATAGTTAAATATTTTCTTCCACATCCACTTGGAGAACTGATGTAACTTAAAACTATTGTCTTCCCAGAACAATGGTGGGCTTGTAATGTTCTTCTGTGAGGCACTGTGGCTTTCTCAGTAAGAAGTGATGGCTCAGCAGTGGAGTAGTGGTTTTGAAATAATGCTGAACCTATGGCCAGCACAAAGAAGCAATTTAAAGCATGCACAATAAGAGATGATGATTGTGATCTTCAAAATCCCATAAATCCAAAATCATCTTCTGGCTCAGCCCAGACTGGCCGAGTAGACACTCCACCTGAAAATCTGACAGGGCAAAATCAGGGCTTCACAAAGACGAAAATTCAGATTGGACTTGAAAGCTCTTGATATTAAGGTAACCGACATGCTACTTCATTAAGAATAAACATTTTATTATATGTAGCTGTACAATAAAATGAGAATAATAACACTGGAAAATACAATTTAAAACTAGCATACTGCATTCATAGCAGTTTTATCAGTATGCTACTGGATTCTGGACTGCACGGGATGTTAAAGTATTTGGTTACAAGCCTGTTTCACCACCTGCATTTCAATTACAGTATAAGTAAATCTGTCTCGTTTAAAGAATAAAATAGTTTCTTCCAGAATGGTAGCCATGCCTCGTGGCTGTGCCGTTCCCTTTTCCTTAATGAGCATCACACGCTGTTGCCAGTGACACGTTTCATTCCTGTTGCAATTACACGTAACCGAGGGGGGCAGGTATTTTTCCATTTTACCTTAACTAGAATGTTAGGCGGATGATATTAATAATGGCAGTGTAAAACAATATGTTAACAACGCAGCGTAGTCTGCTGCCTGCATGTTAATTTCCATCTCTGAGCTGGAGCAACAGTATGCCAAGAGAGGGTTTGCTATGTCTGACACAGCCGAGGGTTTTTACAGTCCCCCCATCTTCAGCTTCTTCCCATCTGTTCTCCCAAATTTTAATTTCCACCTCTATCCAACATACGGTAGTGTTTAAATGTGTTAGAGACCCCCCCCCTTTTTTTATTACAAATGGCATTACACTGACGAAACAGTCCTTAATTAATTAATTGTCTAATTTGATGGATTTTCATTAAGACAATATTTACATTTTTAGTTCTCCGTAAGTCTCGGCGATTAGGAGTGTGGGTGAAGTGAAAACCAGAATACAGTCTACTCAAGTTGTGCTCGTGTAAGAAGGAGAGGCACATGTGGCTATTTTAAATGTGACATAAATAACAACAGCCCTCTTTATTCTGGGTATGCTTGATGTTTGTATGATTCATGCACTCGGGATGGAATTTAAACAGTATCTTCTAGGATGCTGTTTGGTTTCCCTCTTCGTCCATCACTGATGTCTAATTCTAGAATTGTAAAAATCCTGAATTGTACTGATTTCGGTCTGGATACTATTAAACTGGATGCCTCCTGCCTCCTGACATCTTTCCATGAATTACTAAGCAGGTTGATTTCACTGGAACCTCAGTGAATAAAAGTCAGTAGATTGTGTAGTTGAAGATCACATTAATTATTTTTTTAAGGAGATTAGCAGACATTTTTAGGGAATGGCCAAGTGTGGATTTCTTAGTCTTTTGCGGTTTGTGGTTTATGTGAAAATGGAAATTTGTCTGTTTATTCATACATACTTTAAATCTGTGAAATGCAACACCCAAAAAGTCCAGAATAATGCCAATTAAATAAGCTGTTTTTGTTAATTGATTTAAGATGAAAGTAATGCATGTTTAAAAATAAAGTGAGAAAGTCTTAAATTTCTGCATTGAATATTTATGTGGCTTGGATTTAATATACATGTGTCAAGTTGTAGGATATTACCCAACCAAAGTTTAATTTTGTGAAGTAGCTTGAGCAGTTTGCTAGAAATGCTATGCTAAGATCCCTATAACCCTTTTTAGATTGAACACAGTTCACTTTAAGACATTAATTAAACAATTAAGTGTTTGAAACTTGTATAACATAAACGTTTTGAATGCTTTGATTTGGGATCAGTTCTGTTTTGTGTCTCGCATACATTTTTCTGTTAAGACAAAATTGTGGCTTCTCACCTCTTCACCAGTTTGATGTCTTCTGGGTGATTTCTCACTTTGAAGTTCCTGACATGCCAAGGTTATTTATAGAGGGTATAATAAGTGAAGAACTGTCTAATTAGCACAAGCCAAACATATAGGCTAAGCCTTTAAGCCAGTTTATTGAAAAAACAAAATCATATTGTCGTATCAGACAAATGATAACAGTAGTGGTATTATTATTATTATTGTGTGCGTGGTTGTGGGAATTGGTAATATGTGGTCATGTTTCCATAGTGAATGGTGACCATGGCCATCATTCACCACAGTGTTGCAGAAGCATGATGCTTGAATGCACAAATGAAAATCCAGATTTTTTTGACTCCGAAAAGAATGACAAAACACAGGAAAGGGAGCAATTAGCCCAGATTTGTTTGGGATGTGTGTTTTGAAATTCACACAACCTCAGTAAGAAGCACTTACTCTGGTTAGTAATTCACAATCACATTGCTTTTAAGCGACATTGCATCAGATATTGTACTCAAACCTTCCTATACGATCTATCTGTTTGTTTAGTGTGTTGTGGATCACCTGAGTTCGTCAGTTATAAACCAAGAACGTCTTACTGCTAAGACGTCTCAAAGTCAGAGCATTATTATGGCAGGTCAGTTGGGGTAACGATGTCTGTTGATGGGTTTGTTGCCTGGCAAAGAATCTGTCAGATTCCCTCGGTCACAAAGGCCTTGGAACTTAATAAGAAGGAATGAATAGAATTAGGCCTGTAGAATATTGGAAGGACAATGTGCAACACAGGGGAGGCAAGAATGTGCCAGGTGGGACTGGAAACTTTACTCAACGTGTCTAAAGCAACAAAACAAATTCCCATCAAAAACTGTGGGGACCTTCTTGCTCGGCTCTTGCGTCAGGATGCATCTTGTTCCATAGATGCCTTCTGACAATTAATATCACCAGATTTGTTAACATTTGTTTCTCATTATATCCTTTCTCTTAATCTCCACAATATATATTTCAGATGTACAGTTCCTACGATTTACCTTGTAGAAAACCTCACCAGTTATGGTTATTAAAATGGGAAACTGTGTGTTTGTACCTAATGGCTTTTCAGTGCTTTCTATATGTAGGCAAAAGCCTTGGTGCTGTTAATAGGTAGCATTTGTGTGACCAAAGCAAAAATTCCACAATGTGATGTAAGGTATTCTTCTGACACTGTGCTTGACTGGCTTTCCCCCTTGTGAGTTTCCAGGGCAGAAATTAGGTGGTCGTCATAATTTTGAAAGTAGCATTGTTTAGAATGAAAGTGCTGAAGTTTCATAATTAGCAATACGATGACTGTGGGTTTTGAGCTTTGACTTAGTTCTCAAAGAAAAAAAAAAAATCTTAATACGCTTGAATGCTGAATGTAGATGATCTTTTAGTAACTCTCCTCATAATCTTGTTTTAGAGCATCAGATTTGTTTCCCTCTTCTCCAGTTAGCTAGTTTCATAAAGAAAGTCAGGCTGACGCAAGTATAAATTAGCCTGCAGAAGTGAAGGCTCCTTCTGAGTTTTAATGCAAATTTGCTTATCGGCTTTATAGAAAATATTAAGACTGATAATGCCTTTTTTGTGTGCTAGAGTACTAATGCCTTTTCAGGCTGTTGACCCCAGGTGTTAAACAAATGTTGAGAAGGTTTCCAACGGAATTGAACTGGATTCCCCCAGATGTTTTTCTTTCAATTCGAAGTGTGGGGAGCTATGCAAATGCGCAGGTGAAATGTCTTGTCGGAGAGCTCCGTTTATGAACAGCTGGCCAGATGGTGTCATGTCTGGTGTGGTGTTAGGATGTCTAAGGTGTCTGTGGGGAAGACAGCATAGCAAAGCTGCTAGATTGTGTATAAGGAAAGGCATTGCTGGGAAAGTGCAGAGATTCCAAAACTTTTCTGGCTAGAGGATTGCTCTCCAGGCCCTTTGCCTTCAAATGGGATCCCCAATTGAATCTGCCATCAAAGAAAATTAGGATTTCCATTATAATCAGATTATAAAGAAAATATGATCCCTACTGCATGCCTGGTTATAATTCTTTCATGGAAACAAACGTCGGCCAATTCAACAGAAAATAAGTAAAATCAGACCTAAAACTTTGTTAAGGTGGTAAGATTAATGAGAAGAATGTCAATAAAATGAGAGCTTGAATGTTTTTGTTTTTTAAATCCTGGATGTTTTGAAGCATGCCTTGAAAGTCCATGGTCTCTAGAAAATTGTTGGGTTCCCCAGGCCTAGATCTATACTCTACAGAAACAGAACATTAAATACTGTAACATATAGGAGCTCATTAAGAATTATCTTCTTCCTAACTTGATCTTACAAAAAAGGTCAGGATGCTGCAATTTGTTATTCAATAGTGGCTCTCCTGTAACTTGAGAGATTGACATTCTAATATATTGTGCAGTTCGTTTTAGGTTATCCAGACCACACTGCCAGGGCTTTTCCACTTGATCTGGAGCCAGCCGGGCCAGGTGTGAAATAAACACATTTAGAACTTCCCAGTATTAACATATATAATAACTGTACATGAAGAGGTGTATTTCTGAAGAAAAATAGCTAATTTGCTTCTTGGACAAACAAGCTCCTGATGGCTTTATTTGTGTCAGTTTTGTAAAGGCAATATGTGCTGTATCTCAGAGTGGGACTTTGAAATTTGTGCTGGTTGTCAGGCACCTCAGTTTGCTGAACACATTATTCACTGTATGATGCACACAAACAATTAACAATTTCAAACCAATATTCACCCACTTGTGGTTATCAGTTGCTATTATACACTCTAATTACTGCACTGTATATTTTGGGAATCACAGATAAAAAAATAATCTGTGATCTGATGGTGTATGTTCTACTCATTAAAAAAAAAAATCCACACAGCACCATAATCCACAACAGCTATAATGTGACCTGCAAGTCAGTATATACTCAAGATGTGTTTACCCATTCAGTACATTACAAGCTCTAGAACACAGAGGCGACTGGCCTGTTGTTCTAGATTATAGAACCCTGATGCAAGTAAAGATTGTAATGCTTCCAGAGTGAAACTATTATTTTTTGTCTCCACTGTAATTTTAAGGGCAACTTAGTTATTCAATCATGATTTCAAAAATTGTCACTGCACAGTTTTTTTAATGAAGTATTGTTCTTTATCTTAAACGATCGCAGTGTGGATTACAGATCTAGATTAGTTTTTGGGTTGCTCAGTTTAACAAAGGCCCAAGTGAAACTGATCTGCCTCCTTATGAGTCCTTTTGCTAAGGGGTCTGATTTCTTGTCTTGGTGCGCCCTGTTTGTGTGTGCTGTGCTGTGCTGTGCTGTGCTGTGCTGTGCAGTCATGAGCAGATCACTTGTGTTGTGGTCATGAGATCACTCTAACAGTATTTGTTTTAATAGCAGAACCCCTCCACTCCACCCCTCCCCATTTCACTAAAAAGCAAACCACAATGCCCTTTTTAATGGTAGGATATCTTCACGATGACTTAATCCCTTTTCCGAAGAAGCCAGGTTTCTGACTTCTTTCAAAGGTTTCAGAGTTTTAGTTTTTTTAATGTTTTATTCCACCCCTTACAAATATCATGTAATTATTTTATTTTTACCTGCATTCCTATTTAACTTGCAACATGTTTTAGTCTGATAAAAAGCAAATGAGCATGTTGGCTTTTAATGATTTGCAGGATTCCTGAAATCTGCCTGTTGGGAGGGAGAGAGTTGATGGCAAACTGATGTTTGTTGCTTTGCTGGTTTGATGAGAAAAGGCCCAGCTTCAAAACACCCCAGATAATCAAACTGTATACTCGCCTGGGTGATGATTTTCAGCTGCATGCACCAGCACGTAGACTGGAAGAAAGTTCTTTCAACAATTGTTTAGGAAAAAAAAAATGTTCCAAAAGATCTGTGCAAGATTAGCGTAACCAACTGTTCTCTTTGCGGCTTCCTGTTTTGGAATCTGAATTTTTTCAGGGTACGCAGAATGTCTCCGTTTAGAAAAATTCATCTCGGTTAACCCTTTCGGTGCTTTGCCCATGAAATCGGAAACCTTTTCTTCTTGGGTGGTGATCTGAAATCTGTGGGCATTAAGCTTTGCGAGTCATAACCAGTATTCAGAAAGTTAGGACAGGAATTCTTGCATTTAATCCGGTCTTTTGTCTCCTTCACTCACTCGCTCTCTTTTTTTGGAATGTTATTATTTCCCTCCCTCACTTTTTCTCATCAATATCACAGTCTAAACTATATTCATTTGCATCTTAAAAGTTAAAATTATTTAACTATACACTTGGAAAAACTTGGAAGAAGCTAATCACAAATAATCAAACTGGTTCCGATCACATTTTTATTGTCAGAATGGGTTTTAAATTTTGTGAGATAAGTCAGTGAGTTTTGATCTGAGCCTTTAATAAACAAATCTATATTCTCTATATTTCTATGCATGAGCTCTGTGTGCAGACTGTCTGCACTGCAAGGAAAATGACATTGAGTAGTGTTAAATCATCTTTGCAAAGAAGGGCAAAAAAAAAAAGAATTGTCCTTCATGATGTGCAACAAATACCATGTTTTGGGCATGTTTTTGAAGTAGCCAAAGCCTTTATCTCATTAGTTCCAGGAGAAATTACCCCTACTGGAGTTTGGCCCTTGCCTGTATCAGATTATGTTATATGGACTTGGGTCAGGTATCCTGATTATTTTTTGTGAAACATCTAAAAGTATAGCTTTGCAACATTGTGACTGGGCCAATGTTGGCTTGAAGTAGACAGCTTTGTGGCTTAACCAGTGAAAAAGTGTCATGTTTCTCCTTGACACTAGGCTGGTCCACAGGAATTGGTCTCTGTGTTAAGTGTCTGAGACTTCTCTCTTAGGCCCCTAAATTTGAACCTAAATATTTTCTCTGCAGTATCATAAAGTGCAGTTCAGAGCACAGATGTTTTCAACAGTCTGGTCATGTTATTTCCCTATGAATCCGCTGGCCCATTTTAACATGTTTAAGATTTTAAGTAGGTTTACAGTAATCCCACTGTAAATAAATAGTTTCAAAATCTAAGGTTAGTTTTCTTGTGTTGTTTGAAATAAAGATTTATAGAATAACTTTGAATATTCAGACTTGTTATGCATATTTGAAGATCTGTAATATACACTCTTATTATTCACTTTTTAATGGAATATTTTGAAACAATTTTTGTCAAATTTTTATCACATATTTCAATGTCTGCTAATTGCCAAACAAGCACACAATTCATTTAATAGAAAACCGTTTCCATAGGTCTTGTGCTGCTATATTGAAATGAAAAGTAGCATTCATTTTTAAAATGTATTTCCATTATAGCCTTTTCAATATTATCTGACAAATAAAATGACTTACTTACTTATGAGGTCTAGTATTCCTGTTCATTCCAGCATTTTTTCTTACACAACAAACTACTTTAAATGTAAGGTAATACTAGCAGAACGCAATGCGTTAAACCTCAGTCTTGGGAGACTGGGAACAACCAGACATTTTAGACATTTTTAGGCAAAAATACAAGCCATGCACTCAAGGCAGGGAAATTAATTTTTCCGATTTGCATTGCAAATGCTCTGCTTTGAGTGCTTATTAATCATGTTATCCTTTACGTCACGGATTATAGAAAAACAAATGTGTATTTATTTTTGGGGGGTCCTTTCAGAAATTAAATCTATAGTGTACAGCATTCTAATTTTCAAGATTGCATTTATTCTGGTTTTATTTCCCACAGAGTTTGGGCGGTAGGACGGTCTGTTGTTTTTCCTGACTTTGTCAATATTTGATCAAGGTCCAGAATCTATAGGTGCTCTCCAAAAGCATTAAGATCTGTTAAGCTTTCTGTGTGAAGCACTGCATCCTGTATTGTTTTTTTTTTTTTTTTTTTTAATTTAACAGAATTGCTTTCTTTCACTCTGCTAAAGCTAAATTTACGTAGCTGCGTCATTTCTGGTTGAGTTATTTTCACTCTCCCCCCCCCCCCCCCTTTTTAATTATAATTTTAACATTACAGGTTAAATGTCCCAAATAGAACTTGGGTCTTGTTCAAGAGAAAATTGACTTTACTGCACGATCACCCCCGTGAAGCAAAGTGAACCATGTAGTTTTCAATTACTTTTGACAAGAGGACTTTTGTTCTGTATTTTGTACTTCTGTAAATGATACAAAAACTATAAAAAGTATTGTACATACAGCCAGTGTTAACCCCCATCTAAATCCACCTCTCCTTACAATAATGCACAGATTGGCTTATCAGTGATAAAAACAATACCTTTTGACGTACTAACCTATCTTTAGGAAAGCAGTAATTTTATATGCCTTTCATTTGCAGGGTCTGGCAGGTGTGAATTAGTCCTAGGAGGGCTATTTGTGTGTCAGGAAGTGTTGTTCTGTCCTTTTGCTTTTGCCAGCCTCTCCAGCTGAGCCTCTGGCACCACAGGGGAAGACCTGGCTCTCTGGTAGGGTGCTGAGGTCAGCTGATTTCAGTGTGGGGATTAGGCGCTTGTGGAAAATGAGGTTCCCAGGGGGGTGCCACCTCACATGTGATTGTCAGGCCTCAGAAGGAACTGCGTTTGCGACAACAAGCCTGCAGCTCCTGAGTAGCACACCTGCGTAGAGAAAAAAAGCGTCAAGGTTGTCCAGTCAAAACAAAGACTTCCTCACAGAGTTATAGCATCAGACTTTGGGGGAGATCTTTCATTGTTGCCATCACTCTAGTGCTTACTTGGTGTGTAAGCTCCAGTGTAAGAGCTCTGATTTTCTCGAGCCAAACTCAAAACTCAACCTGAGCTGCCATGAGGGCCCCATGGACCCTTTGACAGCGTTTGAAGAAGAGATATCATTGTATGTAACAGCTCTCCCTGTCGGTGTATGCACCAAACTACTGTGCCATATTATAAACTAAATGAGCGAGGAAGTCTTGAGTGGCTTAATCTTGTTTGTAATCTAGATGTTCTTATGAGCCAAACTGGGCTTGAAAGGCAGCTTGTCAGCTGAAGTCCTTACTTTCTGATGAGAAGATTACAAGATTATTGTTTACTTTCCTGTAGGTCCCCTTTATTGTTAAAGCAGATCATGCAAGTTCTCCATATAGTTACTTTGTTCTGTTGTGTACACGGACGAGCGTGTCTACTGACATGAGAGGTGCGTGTTTCTCTCCCCAACAGTAGTCACTCTCCCTCCAGGGGCTGCTGAGAGGCTTCCGTGGCGAGTCTCCCTTTGAACCTCTCCAAGTCTGGATTAGTGAGTGTTTAGAAATGTCTGTCTGCGACTGAGAATAAGCACTGCGAAATGAGCAGGGGGAGGGCAAGCCATTGACTTTTCCTGCCGTTTCACATTTAGACCAGTCTGTCTGCGATGGTTTGGTTGGCTGCCCTTTGATCTCGAAGACGGCTGGTTGGCAGATAGAGAAGTTAAAGACACAGGCCTGACTTCACCAGTTCTCCCTGCTTTGGACGTTAGATGTGGCGTAAACACACAAAGACAAATGCAATGAAATGTAATAAATAAATAAATAAAAATAATAATAAAAAAACTCATTGCAGGGCTGCTGGTTTTCACGTGCCCTGGAGTCCCGCCCGCCATATACTGTACCAGCCTGGGCCAGCCCTGTTTGGCTTGCGCTGTTGTTTGAAGGAGCCAAGCTGGTGGTATAGCTGCAGGCTTTTCACCACCTACCTGTCTCCACCTGCAATTTGCCCTCTGCATAACCCACCTGACAAGCATTCCCGAGCTCCCCAGAATTACAAACAGGATTGTGCTGTAATTATTATTTTTATTATTAATATAATTATTATTTTGTGCAGCACCGATCGACTACTCTTCAAAACCTTTTCTCCCAGCCCTATCATTCCTGGTCTGTGGAAAGCTGGTTTAGGTTATGTGGTATTTTCTGGGTTAATTGTTTCCGTGTGCTCACAGGTAATTTATTTTTTAGGGGGCCCCCAAGTGATGTATGAGTTCAGACATAAGAGCCAGATGTAAGACACTTTTTAAGTTTTTTCTTTCTTTTCCAGAGCAGGATACAATTGATCTCAAGTTACATTTTTGTTTTAACCATTTCAATTCCATGCTGGAGTCTTCTAGTGCGAATGTCAAAATGCTTAAATTATATCATTGTGGATTATATTTTACAGCATGATTACTAATGCGTTGGGTGCTAAAATGCTATAAGATTAATTATTAGCTGCCTAGCGTACATCTGCTTTTAGGTGCAACGTGGCTGTATGTTCACAGTGCAACACAGGTTGTGCGTTTCAACAGTACCCTGTGTTCCTCTGATGATTTAGTGAAAAAAGCACATTCTGTAAAGCCTGTTCTTCCAATTTTGGCTGGATCACATCACACATAGAAATTATGGCATAGCTAACGGGTAGTGGCCATCCACAACCTGAGTTATTAACTTTTATGAAGCTGAATGTAATTTCTAACACTAGAATAATATCTTAACACTTGATTTAAATGACCCAAATGTAAGCAAGGACCAATTTGTACCAAATTCTTAAAAACCCACAGGTTTTAAGAACTCATCCTCAAGATATCAAGCCTTCATCAAGTTCTGCCTTATTGAGTATACTTTGATTTGTACCCTGTGCTCTGTGGAGGGCTGAGCTTTTGAAAACACAGTGCCAGATTGCTTGAAAAGGTGGACAAACATCATGGTGAAACGGTAGAAGAACATGAGCAAACGAGGGGATGCCTTTTGGGCCTCGGTCTTGCTCGTCTGAATTGCTCATACCTTTCCCTCATCAAAGACACATATGGAGCTGTTTCGTGACAGAATTACGTGACTGTGGACTTAACAACAATAGCCCTTTGTACTTGGACAGTAATTTGTGAAACGAAGTATGCGCAGTGAACTCCAATGAATGGCAATGCTCTATGAAGATGCCAGCACCCAGTGCGTCATTGTTTTCTCAATGTTGTGGGCTCTTTCTTGTCAGAAATCGGATGTGAAATAGTAGTAGTTTGTTTCTCAAGACTGCACATGCAAAGTATAAAAAGATCTTATCACTCTCCTAAGATGAATAAGCAGGCCCTGCACGTAGCTAACAGGAGTTTGGATGAGTGACTCTAATCCAAGAGACAGGGAAGGGAAATGTCTCCTAGTGATGAAAGGTGAGGCAGGGAGTGAGGGGGGGATATCTTTAATTATTGTTGAACATCTTGCTGTGGGGTTTAACAGTTATGAGGCAGTACAAAAAGAAGGTAGTACATGAAGTCATGGCTTTGTTTCGGCCATGGATAGTTACCAAGCAAACAAAGACTGTCACCATATTCCACTGAAGGAAAGTCTCGGAACTTCAACCAATTACACTTTTCCTGTTTATCAGTCTTTCTGGTGTTTTAATTCTGCTAAGATATAACCCCTACAAACAACGTTTTGACAGCCAATTATTCAAACAGCAGCTGAAGAGTCAGGAATTATAAGCTGCAGAAGGTCCCACATTATAAACTGGCCTCTTTGTTTATGCATTTTGGACACTTCGTAATGTGCTGTAATAAAGCCAACCTCTTAAATGTGTTTGTTTATGTACTTATTGGTTGAATTGTAGGAACAAAGCAAACTATTATTTTTTTGCTAAAGTTTTAATTCCACATCATGTGTATATGACAGGGATCGTTGAAGGATAATGAGTGTGTTAGAGGACATCACCTGCCTTTTAGACTGTAACCTGTCAGTAACTTGTGACATAAAGTTCAGTCCCAAATTCAAATGATGAAAATTGACGTCCATCTGCAACATTCACCTTAAAGTTACAGAAGGTGTCCTATCTGAGCATGTAGCCAAACCACAGAAAACCAAACAAACATGTGTCTATTCAGTTATATTTAATAGATTTTTTTTTCTCTCCTCCTCTTTGAAGTTTCATAAATCCAGTTCTTATAAAGGATTGTGGGGGGTCTTTGCTTTCTTGTTTATGCCAAAAGAATATGGAGAAGAAAAGTAAAAGCATGATTTATGTTAACAAGAGTAAATGCTTAAGCAGTACTGTATAATTTCACTCTCGGCTTATCAAGGCTTCACAGATTAAGCTGGCGCTGATTATGGGAGCCTTCATTTGGTCACAGTTGAGATCCTGTGAAACAGACAAGCGTGTGTAAGCTGTTAATCAGATAGGTAGTTTTGTTTCAAGGATGGTTTACAAAGCTGGCAGCAAAGGTTACATCTTTGTAAACCACATTAACCCAGATGCATTCCTTACTGTAGACAGCTAAAGTCAGAGCACATTAAAAAGAATGCCTTTAGGTTACAATATACTGAACGAATTCCTAGTGCAGATCACAAGGCTTTTCCCTGTCTTACAAGTAAGCTTCGTTCTGGAACAAGATGGACAATTCTTTACACTGTGTAGTGAGTTGTAGATGTACTGTTTTTTTAATTTCCCCTTCTACAATTAATACTACTGTATTGCTTTCTCTGGAAAATAAAATAAATCTGAAATAGCTGGAGGGGTGTGTTTGTGTGATTTTGAGGGGTAGGTGGTTGGGTAGGTTGGCACATGGTCTAACTAAGGGGTGTCCCAGTCTCCATCAGAATTGTCACTATTACCTGAGTTTATACGGTCCGCCTCTTTTTTCCCTCGTTTCCCCCTCAGGCCGTGGATGAAGAGGAAGTGGATGATGATGATATTGGAAACACAACTGCAAATGGGCCGGAACTGATTCGCTACGAGTACCATGTTGTTTATTCCAGCAGCTATCAGACGCCAGTGCTGTATTTCAGAGCGTCCTCTTCAGGTGCGCTGGATTGATTTTGTTACTGGTTTCCTGATGTTACTCATCACATCTGTTCAAACACACAGTCCCTATAGAAAGTCTACAACCCCTTTCAAAATGTTCACCCTTTTGTTGCCTTATGGCCTGGAATTAAAATCCATTCAAATATATATACATTTTTCCCATTTATCTACACATCCTACCCCCAAAACGTGAAAAGTGAAAATAATATTCTAGAAATCTATAGAAAATGTATTAAAATAAAAAGTGAAATGGCTTGCTTGGAAAAGTGTCCACCTCCCTTGTAATAGCACTCCTCATTTAACTCAGGTTTAAGCAGTCGCCTTCAGAATCAAACGCCAAGTTAACTGTGTTGAACTCCGGGACAAAGTTGTTGAAAGGCACAGATCAGGGGAGCATGGTCAAGACAATTATTAAGAGGTGGAAGATGTGTGGCACCACTAAGACCCTGCCTAGATCAGGCCGTCCCTCCAAACTGGATGACCGAGCAAGAAAGAGGCTGATCAGAGAGGCTATGACTTTGCAAAAGCTACAGGCTTTTATGGCCAGGACTGGTCAACATGTCCCTGTGACAACCATGTCCCAAGCACTCCACAAACCTGCTTCTATGGTACTCAAGAAAGCCCATGTTGAATTACATTTTAAGTATGCAAAAAAACACTTGAAAGATCATGCAGCCATGTGGCAAAACGTTTTGTGATCTGACAATGTTTGGCACAAACCCAATGCAGCGCATCACCCAAAGAACACCATCGCTACTGTGAAGCATGGTGGTGCAGCATCATGTTATGGGCATGTTTCTAGTCGGCAGGAACTGGGGAACTTCTCAAGATAGAAAGGAATATAAACGGAGGAAAGTACAGAAAAGTTCTTGAGGAAAACCTGCAAGAAAACAAAAAATGGGACTGAAGTTCATCTTTCATCATGACAACGACCCGAAGCACACAGCCAAAACTACACTGGAGTGACTAAGGAACAAAAAAGTAAATGTCCTTTAGTGGCACAGTCAGAGCCTGGAACTAAATCCAATCAAAATTTTGGCGTGATTTGAAGATTGCTTTCAATCAACACAGCCCAAGGAACTTTGACAGAGCTTGAACAGTTTTTTAAAGAAGAATGGTCAAATATTGCCAAATCTAGGTGACCTATCCCAACACATTCACAGTTGTAATTGCTGCCAAAGATGCTTCTACCAAGGGGAGGTGGAGACTTATCCAAGCATGATATTTCGGTATATATTTTTTTCCACAATAAAACCTTTTTTCCCCTTAACAGTGTGGAGTATGGTGTGTAGATCCTCATTTAAATGCATGACACTCTGAGGCACTGACAACAAAATTTGTTCAAGGGGATATAGACTTTCTATTGGCAGTGTGTGCGGCTATGTGTGTGCGTATATACAGTACTGTGCAAAAGTTGTGAAAAAAGTAAGAATGCTTTAAAAAATAGACATGTTAATAGATTATCAATTAACTAAATGCAAAGTGAGTGAACACAAGAAAAATCTACATAAAATCCATATTTGTTGTGAGCTCCCTTTGCATTCAAAACAGCATAAATTCTTCTAGGTACACTTGCACACAGTTTTTGAAGGAACTCGGCAGGTAGGTTGGCCCAAACACCTTGGAGAACTAACCACAGTTCTTCTGTGGATTTTGGCAGCGTCAGTTGCTTCTCTCTCTCCATGTAATCCCAGAGAGACTCGATGATGTTAAGATCAGGGCTCTGTGGGGGCCATACCATCACTTCCAGGACTCCTTGATCTTCTTTACACTGAAGATAGTTCTTAATGACTTTCGCTGTATGTTTGGGGTCGTTGTCAAGCTGCAGAATAAATTTGGGGTCAATCTCCCTGATGGTATTCAATGATGGATAAGTATCTGCCTGTACTTCTCAGCATTGAGGAGACCATTCATTCTGACTAAATCCCTAACTCCATTTGCAGAAATGCAGACCCAAACTTGCAAGGATCCTCCACCATGCTTCACTGTTTTGCCTGCAGACACTCATTCGTGTACCGCTCTCCAGCCCTTCGGCGACCAAACTACCTTCTGCTACAGCCAAATATTTCAAATTTTGACTCATCAGTCCAGAGCACCTGCTGCCATTTTTCTGAACCCCAGTTCCTGTGTTTTCATGCATAATTGAGTCGCTTGACCTTGTTGCCATGTCGGAGGTATGGCTTTTTGGCCGCAAGTCTTCCATGAAGGCCACTTCTGACAAGACTTCTCCGGACAGTAGATGGGTGTACCAGGGTCCCACTGTTTTCTGCCAATTCTGAGCTGATGGCACTGCTGGACATCTTCTGATTGCGAAGCGAAGTAAGCATGATGTGTATTTCATCTACTGCGTCTACGATCCTCAACTTTGCCCGTTTCTTTGTGCTTCTTCAAAAGAGCTTGGGCAGCACATCTGGAAACCCCTGTCTGCCTTGAAATGTCTGCCTGGGAGAGACCTTGCTGATGCAGTATAACTACCTTGTGTCTTGTTGCTGTGCTCAATCTTGCCATGGTGTATGACTTTTGACAGTAAACTGTCTTCAGTAACCTCACCTTGTTAGCTGAGTTTGGCTGTTCCTCACCCAGTTTTATTCCTCCTGCACAGCTGTTTCTGTTTCAGATAATGATTGTGTTTCAACTTACATATTGAATTGATGATCATTAGCACCTGTTTGGTATAATTGTTTAATCATACACCTGACTATATGCCTACAAAATCCCTGACTTTGTGCAAGTGTACCTAGAAGAATGAATGCGGTTTTGAAGGCAAAGGGTTGTCACACCAAATATGGATTTGATGTACATTTTTCTTCTGTTCACTCACTTTGCATTTAGTTAATTGATTAAATATAATCTATTAACATGTCTATTTTTCAAAGCGTTCTTACTTTACAGCATTTTTTCACACCTGCCTAAAACTTTTGCGCAGTACTGTATATCAATATTTTGCGAGCAATGCACTTTTAAACTTCAAAATTAAGATTCTGAATATCATTTATGAAGTGGGTTATTATCCTTGTATTAAGTGAAGATTTGGAAATGTTAAGAGTAGTTCACAATGAAACAAAAAATGCAATATCTGAAAATTTGGCAAAGGTCAGTTTTAATTAGGGATACATCTAAAAGTAGGAATGGTCTCCTTGTTTTATGAAAGTTTTTTTTATAGTTTATTTTAGATGGTGTGAAGTTTCCCGTTGGCACTGTGATTGAGAAATTCCATGGAAGAGGGCCCTAAACCATTGTTAGCACTTCATAACAAATACCAATAGCAGACTTGAACCATTTAGTGAAGTTTAATGAAGTTATGATGCCATTTCTGAATAACCCAAGTCTCTTCCAATTAGCATTAATTATATGGCATTAAAAGTAATTCTTGTATTGGTATTGGGGTGATTGTAGAAGTAGCAGTGATGATTGTGGTATATGTAATAATAGTGATTGTAGCATTTTGTGACTAAATCTTCCTTGAACTTGTTAGATGGACGACCTCTGACCCTGGAGGAAATGTGGGCCAGTGTTGGCGATCACTACAGGGCACGTTTATTACAGGGTCCCTGGGACACCATCACTCAGCAGGTAACTCTTGCTGACTCGCACATCTTTCTAAAGCATCTTGTAGTGTCTAAAGGGGGGTATCATCAACTGCTGCTGTTATATACTACAGATATTAATATTACATCTGGCATTAGGAGGTAAACTCACTTTCTTAGGGTTACGCACAGTGAGTCAGGGACAGAGCTCTAAATAACTCACTGTCTGAGAAGGAAACTTCACTGCAAAGGGGTATCAGTCCTGGCCTCCATAGCATGGGTTAAAAACAACATCCACATTCTGCAACACCAGCCCTGTTTAAATGATGGCTGGCAGTGGGTTTGTTTTGCCATTGGCTTGCGGTAGACAGGCAGGCTGTGCAATTACAGTAGGCTGGTGAAAGCAGCCTGTAGCTTGGCCACCCGTAATCTACAGAAAGGACAAAATTGTCTCATCTCAGGATCGGCAGTTATGTTGCTGATGATGAACATGAACCACCGCTTTCTGGACGTGTAGGCCCAAAGTAACTGGTCCCAGTAAACCACCCAAAAGTAGAGTGTAACTCCTCAATGGCAGACAGAAGTGTTTAATAAGGTCATCTTCCTTCATCAGACAAAAAATAAAAAATAAAAAGGTTTTAAAATGTAGAGAATGTAGTATTGACAGAAATACTACAGCACATTTTTTACATCAGTTTTAATCATATACTCCTGTAAAACGGCAAAAAATATAATGTTGCATCACAGTGAGAATTTGTTTTTATTAAATTCAAAATACTATCATTACAGTTATTAAATACTACATAGTACTTACTAAATAAACGTATTTAAGACACTTCCATGGGCTAGAACTGCTCCTTTCAATGTCTGTGTTTTGGGTATTCAAGCAGCCATTTTGTTCCACTGGACAGCAATGGAAATTTTGGTCGCTCCCATTTTCCCTTGGACAGGCAGTAGTACTACAATTTGACGTACAAACTGCAAATCAATTTAAACAGTTTCACCAATATGGCGTCTTTGGTGTAAATCAGTAGAAACACCTCCCCACTTAAATTCCTTTTCCTGCGTGTATTTTGAAAGTGAAATAAATTACCAATGTATGGCACCCACCTGGATGATGTGACAGCAGCCAAAATGCACCAGTAGGCTCACCACACATCAGCTACTCAGTGGGGAGGTGTGCAGATAAACCAATTTATATTTTTTAGGGAACATTTTTAAGATTAGGTCCATAGTTGGAAATTTGCCCAGGACACCGGGGTAATACTCCTACTCTTTTCAATAAGAAATGCCCTGGGATTGTACTGGGGCATTGGGATCCTCACAGACCACAGGGTGAGTGCCCCCTACTGGTCTCACCAACACCAGCAGCAACCTTAGTTATCCAAGGAGGTCTCCCATCCAAGTACTGGCCAGGCCCAGACCTGCTTACCTTTAGTGGAGTGCCAGTGTTCAGCTGCAGGGTGTTATGGCTGCTAGATTGCGGTATTTCTCGCCAATTAATGTAGACATTTTAGTTATGCGTGTGGAAATACGTGGCACGCCTGCATCGTTTCAGGTTTTTTATTTACATAGCGTTCAATGGCGGAACAGACCCTTAACCGCAGTCCCACCCTTTCTTTAAGGCATCGGGGCAGGCAATGTTGATACGTTTTACATTTCAATAAGCCAATCAATTTAGAGCAGACGTTTTCCCCTATACTGGGTTGTTGGGGTTAGTAAATCCATACAGTGGAATAAAAAATACAGGTATGGGAATGAGACCCGTCTGTATATTTTCTTCCAGAGTGAGAGACGCAGGCAGTCAATGTGACGTTATTTATATTGGATTTAAAAAAAAAAAAGAATTGTCCCAGTTATGAACATTTTACAATTTAAAATAGAGATGATCCAGATGATCCATCCTGCCTCCTAATTTGCAAATAAAATTTAAATAAAGATCTTCATAATTTATAATGTCTCATCCGTACCTGATCTACTACTACTACTACTTCTACTACTACTACTACTACTACTACTACTACTACTACTACTACTACTACTAATAATAATAATAATAATAAAGGCTCACATTTTATGTGCTGTAAATCAGTTGCAACATACAGCTGTTCAATGAAATTCCTGAGACACAGCAACGGGTCTCAGTGGGCATTTCCTTATGGCTCATTATGACATCAATTTGCAACACCTGGCACAGTTGCAGAGCCATTTATGCTAAAATGCCAAGGAAATTAGTAAGCATTTACATCCGAGAACATCTTAACAGAAAAAAAAAGAAATCAAACGAGAGAACCCCCGTCTAATTCCAGTTTTTGTGCATGACTGTTTTGTTTGGTATAAGTCGGATGTTTTTGTCTGGTGCATGGTTTGAGAACAATGTATGTGTAATACTGGTGTTTGGACCCTTCTGGGAAATGAGGTGATGCTATACTCTTCTAATGAAAGCGCCGCTCAGAAGTACTAGTTTCTTTGTAGTGTCATGTCTGTCTTGATTTTGTGTTCCATTAAACTATGTATTAACTTGTGAACAAACTTCAAGTGAGTGTTCTGTTACATTATTTTATTTTTAAAACAAGCAAATACATTTAAAATTAAATAGGTAAATTAAACGTACTGGAGTTTACAACTGCCTGTGAAACCCTTGTTAATAATACCTAGAATACTTCAGCAGGGGTTAATCCTGATACTGAAATGACACAACAAAGATCAATCCCCTATTGATCCCTGTACTGACGTGAATGCAGATATGTATTCCTGCAAAGCATTAGCATTTCAATTGACTGTTCCTATTGTGATAGGAGATCAAAGGTGATTATTAATGAGAGCACTGAGGTGTTTAATAGAAAAGGCTGAAAAAATGCAATGCATGGTTCAAAAGAAGCGGTCTGTCTTTTTAACACAACACGTCAAAAATTATATTTCCACAATCATTTTTATAAACGCAAAGAAATTATACCTTAAATACATTTTGTTCACGTTCAATAGATACAGTGTATTTATTTGGATTGAGGTAGAATTGTCATTTTTCATGTGTAAGCATATCCCTGACTTCTGACTGCACATCTGTCTTTTTTTGTGCTCTTGTTTTTTTCCACTTTTAATTCAAAAGTAATTAAACATTTTCTTAATTCTCAATATCGCGTATTGCCATATATATTATATGTATATAAGTGGGTTTCTCATAATTAGAAGAATCTTAAAGCACCTCTGACATTCCTTGTCTTTTGGAGTGAGAGACTTCATCATAAATGTTTGAAGTTGTGTTTCAGGCACAAAAATAAAACAACACTTGATTCCTTGCAGTCTTACAGTGTGGGGGGCCTTTTAAGACAACAGTAATTGCTCCGAAGCCACACAGTTGGGGGCCTATAGATACACTTGAGTCTCTCTGCATCTGGAGGAGACCTTTGGGACCTCCAGGTGAATTGGGCCCACACAGCACTCTGCTAATGAGTGATGGAGGGACGCTTCATTTTGTGAATGAATCTGTCTCTCCAGAAAGGGTTTAGAGATGTGAAGTGGAGTGGGTTTGACGCACGTAGCCGTGACTCACCCAGCCAGCGTGCCTGTGAAATGAAGATGTTGTTATAAATTAATCAAACAGCACAAGCTGGAGGAGCTCCCAGGAGCGACTGACTCACTGGGCCATTGGCAGCCTACTCCCGTTTGCCTCCGTCTTCTACAAACAGCACAGACTGATAATGCCATAATCTGTAGATTTGAATGCTATCTGCCTGAGCACAGTAGGGCCCGCATCGCTTCAGAACCCCAATGCACTGTAAATGCTCCCTAATAGATTCTGATTTTACTACCTATGTCTGTTGAGCTCCAGGCTGTAATTTCAACGTTGAAGCTGAAATTTAAATTCAAGACCTAGGGATACAATGCAGTGTTAGTATGCAATGATAAAGGCCTGTCCTACAGTGAGTCGTCAACAGCCTCAGCGAAATTGTATACACTCAGTACTAAGACGTGAAAGGAGACTACATCCAGAAGGTACATATATCTGGTTCCTGCTACACCTGACATTCTTTAGAAAATAGTTGCGGAAAATAATACGTAGCAATTGTGGTAGAAATACATTTCTGTTTTTTTTTTTTTTTTTTTTTAAGAAGCCAAAGTCTTTTGCATCTAAAACAAACAAAATAAAACATTTTCAGGTTGGATATATTAACCCATTTTATTTGTGATCATGGTGCTTACATACAAGCAAGACGGATCTAGGACTGGACACACCTGCCCATCTGTCCATTGTACGCATGTATTGATAGCTATTATTAAGGTAAACCACTTTCAACCATGTACCGTAAATACAATTTAAACAAAGGAGAAAGTAATGAGGATAAGAAAACTGCTAAAGAAACGGTGGATCTTCTCAGGCGGTCACAAAAGATGAACATGCAACATGAGGTATTCCTTATATAAGTCATTCAAATCCATTTTTTAAACAATGTGGCTATGCAGGGTAATTTAGTGGTTTATTCTCCTTCCCCAAGAACCTCAGATGAAGTCATCTCAATTTAGTTCATACTGGCATCTGAAATGTCTCAGATGAATGTAATTTTGGTCAAAGCCATGCGAGAACATCTTGAACCCACATCATAGAGGCAGGCAGCCAGAACACTTTAGGCAGCAAATTACTAACTGTACAATAGGATCCTAAACCATTCTGATAATTATTAACCATTTTTTTGTTGTGGAATTTGTACTGACACTTTGAGAGACAATCCCTAGGTGATGACTGATGACCCTAGGTGATACACAGACAATTATTTCCTAATCTATAAATACATTTTCCCCAGGGAGTTCAACTTTAACTTTAAAAACATACAAAAATAATAACACGCAATCTTCCAGGTGGCTCTGTCTTGCAATTTTTAGCTATCCGTTTCCCAAGCTGTTTGTGAGAGAGAACAACATAATAGTTTATGGTAGAATTGCTGTTTAATGGTATGGTAAATAGTTTTGATGATATACACAAAACCATAGGGGGTTAGCAGAAATGCCACATTTATATCAATTCACACTAAACAGAAACTAAACAGAAACTATTTAAACTATTTTAAATGCTCCTTAAAACATGCATCATTGAGCAGCCATCTTATAAATGTATTGAATGTCATGCTTGTAAACACGGTTTAGTTCAGTGTAGTGATCTTGTTACCAAAGTAAATACACATGAATGATAATGTAAAAACAAAACGGTGTGTTCTGAACACGGCGTTGAAGATAATATATTGTGACACCCAGGTTGCTGTAAAAGCCACACCAGCAGTGGACGTCCATGGGCTTTAATTTGATTATTTGAGCGTTGGTCCAGCATTAAAATACAGAGTGGGAAGCAACAGATCTGGAGGTAATCATATTGAGTGATGTGTTGCTAAAAACTGTGTTGGATTTAGGTGGTATTATTATAACAGTTATTCCTTCGGTTTGTGTTGCTTTCTGACCTGCAGGTTAGAGACAGTGGGGGGAATTCGCTACATTACTGAACTTTAGGCAAGCCATGTGACATTCATTTGCGATCAAAGCTCCATATTGGTGCTGACATTTTTGTTGTGGCTTGGAGTTAATTGGAGAAAGAGAGATTCTTTTGCAGGCGATTCTGGTTATTATTTTGAACGGCAGATGGGAGCATTTATTTGAGGCTAGCTTCTGAATTTGATAGAAGTAGATATGTGTCGTGTTTGTAAAAGGCTGTCCTTCAACCTTCTGCCTTTACTGTAGCGTCGGTTGCCCGGGGGTAGGGTGCTGTGTGGGGTTGCGGTAATGCTGGGAAGGCTACTTTGCATTGAGAGAAACTACAGTCCAGCAAAGGTGACCTTGACTTTGATGTGTGATGTATGTACGTGTACATGTAAGGAATGCTGATTTAGACAATTGGTAATTAAAAAGATGAAACTCAAAACTAGGGCACCATGGCAAACGAAGGTATGTAGGATATTTAAAAATGTATTAAAACAAGTCGGTCTTGCTAGCCATCTAAACATGCTGGCCTTCAGTTCTGTTAGCAGCTCATGATGGTGATAGGAGCAATATTCTGTGATGACTTGGCGCCACTAGAAGCTGCTGTCACCATGTGTTCATGACATTCATCAATGTCTATCCTTTAGTGCACTTCCCTTCATAAATTTCTAATCACTGAACAGTGCGGATGGTTTCTTTAGCGCAAGTCATTAATGACCCGCAACAAGGAAAGCACATCTGTCCGGTATGAAGCGGTTCTCCGTCGAAAGAGTCAAATTACCTACCTGGGAAAGTCCATTGTTACAACAATAGATTCTATTTTACAGGGCCTGTTTTATATTCTTGTTGTAATACAGCACCCAATATCTCTGTCTAGCAGAGCACAGGAGTGGACAAATAATTTAGTAAATTTCCTTTCTATTATTGTACTTGACTGCCCTCCTGTGAAAATGATTGAGATAAAACAGGGGCTAAACAAATACATGGGTCTTTTTTATTGTATGTTTCATTCAAGTGAAAGAGCCAGTGTAGTACACACTACGTATTGCAAACCAGTGCACTGAAATGTTGGGAAAATGTCCTTTAGTTGCATATCTTTTTTTGATTTTCATATATATCAATTGTAGTCTGGTAAGATTGTACATGTGGCACTGTTGTTTTGATCTCGAGTTTATAACTGGATGTCCTTGGTTTTCACATGTATTTCCCCCCCCCCTCTCTTTGCAGTAGCTGTTTTAAGTGTCTGAATAAGTGGCTTACAAACTAGCTGTGTCGGTCTCTGTATGAGTAGTGTGTATACCACATCTGTTGTGACTAACAAGGTCACTTTGCTTATGAACTCTTTGCTTTTGTTCCAAGTGCGTGTGTTGAGGAGGTGCTGATGCCGACGAAGGTCAAAATGTTTATTACCAGGAATTATTTTTTTATTTTTGTCTGTGTAGCGTGGGATCAGTTTTTATTTTATTTTATTGTATTTCTCCTCCTCGGATGCTGTGTGTAAAGTGTGCAGCTTTGTTATAGTTCTAACCTGTGCCCTTACCTGTCTTTAGGAGCACCCCCTCCTTGGGCAACCTTTCTTTGTGCTTCATCCCTGCCGGACACAGGAGTTTATGAGCCCGATAGTGACTGCAGCAAAAGGAGAGAACAGGTGGGATCCTGGTCGTTACATTGACATCCGTTTAGGCTTTACAAAACGTCAGTTCTGAACTGGGCAGCTCACTTACTGCTCTACTTCACAACCTAACAGCCATCTCCTTGATCTCTGAGAAGTAGATCCTCTATTAAGTGTATTGTTGTTTTTTGTTCTATAATTTCTCTTTCTAATATAATATCTCTAATATAATATAATATCCTTTGTAAAGCACCCTGGTATTTATCCATGAACAGAATTGCACACATGAAATCATAGTAGTTATTCAAAGCTGGAATGATTCATAATTAAGAACATGGCTAAGAAAAAAGTACTTGCAACCGTGTGTTAAGGGCGGGGGTCTGTCCTAGTCCTTCCTTACAAACTGATGAGTTTCAATTATAATATACATGTGTAAGTATCAAGGTCACACCGTATCTGTGCGCTTCTTCCACTCTGCAGGAGCCTTAATTACATCATAGCGTGGCTAAGCATTGTGGGTCCCGTGGTGGGGCTCTCGCTGCCTCTGAGCTATGCCTCAGCAGCCTCGCAGCTCGAAGCCACTCCTGACTGACGCCCTGCCCCGACGTGCCCCGGCTCTACATCCGTGGCACCGGTGAGCCGACGCACCTCCTGACTATATTTTACAGTCCATCTCTCTGGGTTCTAGCTGGTGTTCGGGGGTCTTCAAAAGACAGCCATGAACTTTAGTTAATGTGCAATTAAAAAGAAGACTACTATCTTTGTAGCATAAAATATCTTCCCTCCTGTAAACTTCTGCCCTTTCCCAAACTGAAACCCAACTTACCCTTAAAATAGTGTTCAGCTGAGAGGTATGCTTTAGCTATACCATGCATATGGTCTGTCTCAGCTGGGTTATGAAGAGTTACCTCTGGAACAAGCAAGAAAAGCACATTTATAATGCTAGCAGGCTTGAGAACACATTGTCTGCTTTCAAAGCTTGATGGAAAATAAAAGCTCATGTCAATGATACAATTAACAATCCAAAAATGCCTTTTGCACATCAAGCCACTGACAGCTTTATAGAAGTTGGCATGTTCCCATACCACACAACACTGTTCAGATGTGTAAATGGCAAGCAGGCAATTGGGATGGGGAGGGATGATTCGTTGCATGTGTAACAGCAACATGGGAAGAGAGATTTTAAGGGGAAATGACTGGAGGGATTGTGCAAGTTCAACTGAGGTTTTATCAGCAGAGAAGCAACTCCCTCTAGTGGAAGAATGACAAGGAATAACCTTTGGAGGTCTACATGAACATTTTTATTTATGTGAAATGGATTGTGTTACCATCAACCATGCGTCAACACAGAGCATGCATTTGGTTTGCTATTGGTGAAGGGTCGAGATAACAATGAAATTGGCATAGTCCTGTCATTTAAAATCTATCGCCTGGTTTACTCTCCTTGCTCTAAGCTGTGCAATAAACCCATACCTTATATTTCATAGTTTTTTGTTGTAATTTATCATAGCTTACTCTACGGACAGACGTCAAGGGCTGAGTGATCAGGAACCCCCCATCAAAGAAGAGGACCGAACCTTACTGGGCCCGAGGAAGCTCCCTGCGATCCCTGTATTTTAGCCCTTTCTATCCACCACAGCATTCCCAGAGACATTGTTAAACTACCTTTAGATGTGGAACATCATAATGCAGTATTAAAATGTTTGGGTTTATATATTTCAGAGACCCAATCTATTATGCTAAATATATATATTTGTATTGTATGCATTTGCTTCATGGCAGTTTAACCATTAAAAAATGATCAATTTAACACTAAAAGGACAACAGACCTTTCAAAATTCATTTGAACCGTCTCCGTACACCGTGGTTTTCATCATGAAAGATGAATTAGAGACATTAGAAAACATCAAAACATTTCTATCTCACTATGGGAATTCTGCGGAATACATCCAGTGCCTCCTTAGAAGTCGGACCAGTTGGTTGTCTTTGATATCTGATGTTTTATACCATCGCCTGCCAAACATGAGAAGCCTCTCCTTCATATCATGTTGGGCCATTGCATTGCAGCTCGAACACGCCACCTCATGGATTCATTATGTGTTTTTTGTGTTTGAATGCTTTTTCCTTGCAGCCCACTGATACCTGCGCCAGGTGTATAGAACTGTTCACAAAGGATGCATATTATGGTCAGTTCCACCCAATTAATATCCTCACACTGGGAAATGTCAGGACCCAGTCGATGACCTGTTGTTGTTGTTGTTGTTGTTGTTGTTAAGTGTTGCAATGTTTTTATGATCATTTGCTTTTACAAAATAAAATGCAATCCTTTAATCCTTTGAAGCCGCCCACAAGGAGTCAGATAGTTCAGAATTTGAAAAAAAACTTGAAAGACAATGCTGACATCTAGTGTTGGAAGAAGAACCCTAAAGGTAAGATTTGCTCTTTTAAATCCTGATCTTATGTACTTATGTGTTCACTGCAATATTGCTGCTAATATTGTAGATTAATTTAATGTAAGAAGACCAGCCCCTGTATAACCATTTAATCTGGGAATAAATATACAGAGATTATTTTTATTGTTCAGAATCAAGAAAGATTTATAGAGATTTGAAAAGGGGGTTTTGAATTGTGAAAGGATATACATGGCCTTTTCAGTCCCTTCCTTCAGCCGGGGCTACGAGCTACCAGGACTTGGAAATGAGGTGCTGGCAGATTCAAAACACAAGCCTGGATCTGTTTCTTATGTAGACAGTGATGTGTGTCACAACTTACCAACCATGTGGCAGCGACTGTTTCATTAGGAGCCTTCGAGCTCTGCCTTATTACGATCCTTCGAGTGGATGGGTTTACTGCTAGTTCGCACAGGAGCAGAACAGTCTTCTGTTTGTAACACTCCATTTGTTACTATAACTTGTATTTCTGTAGTTGGCATGTGCTTTGAAATTCAGCATGCGGTCCGGATTGGTAATGATAACGATAGGCTGTTACAGCTCTGCTTTAGCTCTTATTTTTATCTGCCTGTACCACCCTGCTGCCTACACAAACCAAGTATTTTCCTTGTTAGACATTCCTTTGCAAATCTATATTGCCTGATTTAATTTATTATTGACTGTCATTTAGGTCTAAATGTGTGTGACACAAGCCAGTACATTTTAGAATGGTAGAATACGAAACGATGACGTAATTTATACAGTGGCCTCCATGATGATTCATACTCTTGATCAATTGTAAGAAAAATATGATTAAACTGAAGAAATGGTAAAGTGCAATCATAATTGTTTTTGCTCAAATAAAATAAAAAAGGGCAAATTGTAATACTAACAACACTGCATGGAGCTATTCTAGACAGCTTATTATATTTATACCCTGTGGAGGTTATTCGAACAAATGAAAATATGTAGGATTTTTAGGTGTGGAGCTCTCATTAACCATTAAGACTCCTTTTAAATTGATTTTCTGCTCTCCTCATTTAATAATTTCAATGAAATTTAATTTCTTAAGCAACAATTTCAAAAACAAAATTGAAAGTACCGATTTATCATTGTAAACATTTATGCCTCACTTCCTTGGTTTCATTGTGGCTTTGGGTACGCTACTTTTTGCAGTTCATAAAGATCTGGCCACACAGGGATAACGAAATGGACTCGAAGCTGTTTTACAGTGTCATCTTGTGATGCTAACCTAACCATTTTTTATACTTAATAATGCACTAATCTCTAACACCTGAACTACCTCTCACTTACTTAAGAATATGGGAAAAAACAATTACCCAATTAATAAGTAGTTAAAAAACATACTTCACAAATGTTTCTATAAAGTAAAAAGACATTCTAAGCGAAATTAATAAGACGTGTAAATGTGTAAAACACCTTAAGCTTGGAGGATGTGTTAATTAGACCTCCTGTCTTGCTAACTGATATGTCAATTAGCAAGACAGGAGGTAGAACTAAAGCAACCTCCTCGAAATATGTGTTTTATCCATTTAAAACACGACTGAAGCACTAATAGTTCACTGTGCATTTATCTATGAAATTGTACATTTGGAGTTTCTATTTGAAATACATGACCTAGGTTCACAAAGCCATTCAATCCAACTGTCCTAACAAGAAGAAATAAAAACCCAAATGTGCTGTATGTTGTCTTTTATCGTGAAATCTGTGATTGCCATAGTACAAAACAGTTTTGCACTTTAAGTCAGTGCAGGGACCTTGACTTTTTTTGCCTTTGATTTACTGTGTAATATTATCTTATGTAGACTTGCAATAGCAGAAAATCTGAAGTCTACGAAGTATACATTTGCTCAAGTTATGCAGAGACTTTCAGAGTTATTGAAATGAGCCCAATAAAGCATGAACAATCTATTTAATGATATATCAGTCCAGATACTTTCCAATATATTTTTGCATGACCTTTACCTGTCCCAGTATCTGTACAGCAGAGAATGAAAACAATGTTGGGGAGTTTGAGGTTTAAAATCAAAAGAGCCCTGATGCCTGTGACTGGAATAGATAGACATCATTATTTGAATCAAAACTTAAAAAGCATCTGAGGTATTTAAATATTCTCTAGAAAGGAACACTCTTTATTGACGTAAAGAAAGAGAATGTTAAATAAACAAAATGTGAATCGTGGAAGCAAGAGTTTTAATACCCTGTCACTACACTTTCTGTTGATGCACACAATATTTACATTTACAGTGATTAGTGGAAGTCTACAGAAGCCTTACGCTTCATTGGATAAGAATAAGAAGAAACCTAAAATATTGGAAGTATTGGGGATGCTTTTTGAATGCTATGAGCGCTTGCAAGCTAAACCTACACTGTGTTGTAGGACTGAGACTGGCCTCAGAAGATGTAGAATACATTAAAACCCCAGCAGAGGGAGACTGTGGCTTGTGTTTGATGAAGGATGGAAGCAAAAATACATGATGCCAGCTAAGAAGACAGAGGGACACTAATATAGTAGTTTGCCCTTCCCTGCTTCCAATGAGATAGATATCTGGCTTCCTTTGACCGCTACTTCATACAATCGCATTAAAGCACCTTGAGTTTTTAAAATATATTCAATTTTGGAAACCCAAGCTATTCTATAGAATTATCTTCCATGTTTGAAATTTTAGATCACACGTCTGACACTGCAAATCTACTTTCTGTGTGCAGTGTCATTTCCTTTTGGAATAAGAAAATCCCTTAATTCAGATGTACTAAAACAAGGCACCACTTTCTGGCTTAAGGAAAATAAAAAAAAGTGTTTTACAATGTGAAACAACAGGCATGGATTCAAACTCAGGCTCATTTGAATAACAGTGGTAGGAGACTGGATCTCTGGAGTATTTATGGACCAGTTCTCGAAACTCTGGATAAAACTTTATATTCAGAGCCTTCATAATAAGGTTGTGATTGCAATTCATGTTATATTGTACTTTATGAGGTGTGCCCAACCTTTTCAGTGTGTCTGGTTCTAAAATGGGCTTCTGGGAAACATATTAATGAAGTGACTTACAGAAGACTTCCTGACCTGACTGCGTTTTGAGGATTTTTGATTTATTTATAAGATCGAGCAGGACAAGCTGTTATTGAAGTGAAAAAACTGAAAAAACATTAAATGTTAAATTAAAAAGGCAACTTTTAATTATGGAATATGCTGTTAACTCAAGATGGCTCAGGTTATTTGCAGTGCAGTGGGTATCTAGTCCAAAACCATGTTCCCAAGCAGGTCTCTCCCTCAGAGAAGATGTGTTGTACAGTGTCCCTCTCTCATGGAAACAGATGCTCACGACACTAAATAAGGCATGTGCATCATAATGGAGGTCAAGGACATATTTTCATACAATGTTTACAGACAAATGCAGCCGTGTAGCAATAAAGTACTGTATTATATTTCGTATGTCTTGGCAAAACTGTACTGAAAAGTTGACCGACTGTTTACTTGAAGTAAAACATCCTGTAAATACTCCTCTTCGAGAAGATTGATTTCAGCACACATTTAGCAATAGGCACTTACATTTCTGTCAAAGTCAATGTCAATCGTGATTGGCTGATACTCTATTACTGCATTATTTGCACTCCTGCACCAGTGGTTCTGGGTCGAGTATGTACCTATACAATCTGCTTCTCTTTGAACTAAGGAAGCCATGCTTTATTGCCTTTAAGGATTCCATAGCCTAATCAAGTGAACTGTTTTTGAGGTAAATCATAGTCTGATCTTTCCTGGAAACAGTCTGATCTAATGCTACTAGACCAGAGTCTTTAATTTGGAAAATGGTTTTCAGATTTTCTCCTTTTGTGCTCATTGTAAACCTTGAATGGTACCTACTCCTTAATTCAAGGTTAAATTCTTGTTTTTATTTGGCTGTGCATATTGTGCTCTTAACAATAGTTGTGGTTTTACAGATGTAGTAGTCTATGCAGTTGTATGTAACTGAAAGCAACGGCAGTGTGACTGTTTTTTAATTTTCCAGACGATTGATTTGGGCTTTGTGCCTAAGATACGAGACGGATCATAGCCTTATCTTAAGCTAGAGCCCCCACCCTAGCCAGCATCCAAAAATGAAGGTACACCTGATTCTCTACTCATCCACACAAACCATCTCTGATGCAGAGATGTCTGGGCAATCTAATGCTAACACTCACACCAGCTGAAGTGTGTGTGTGTTCAGGTTGTGATGAGGTGAGGTGCTGGTCTTTTTCCAAAATTATCACATTAGAAGCAAATTGTGACTGCAAAAGGAAATTAAGGAAAACGGTGCAGTTTCATCCACTGGTTATTACCTTTAAACACTCAATAAAAGCTCCCTACACTGTTTTCTTAAAGTAAATTAAGATAAGAATTATGACCAACTTGGCTATAATCATGGTCCAAGTGTTTTACAGCATTTTGCCTTTTTAATATATAAAAGTTGTTGTCTGCTACACCAAAGCTTGTTCTTGGCTTTGCCCCGCCAAATGCACAATCCACGATACTACTAATATGTTTATGGATGCCTGTTTCCTTATTAATCTTTAAGACAGCCAAATTTAATTAACTTCATGAGTAACCCTATATGTAAATATATCAATTTTAACTAGTAGACAGACTGACTGTTTTTTTTCTTTTTTTTTTTTTTTTTTTTTCTGGAACTTAAGAGAAATAATTGATTAACAAATCTTGCTTTTTTTAAATCTTACCTTCTCTACAGTGATTTGAATAAATGTACTCCACAAAAACCTTAAACTTCTCTGTAGATTGTATGATTATGTATTTTTCTATAGGAAGTGTGCAAAGTGTTCTTGTGCACCCTGTTCTGTAAGCTCCATGTAGATGTGTGCTTTAACGATCCCCCAGACAGAGTATGTAAAATATGAAAAACGTTCGTAAACATATCTTTTGAATCACACCAAAGTAATTAGTAAGGGCACAAAACAAGCATATAAATCAAGTGATTATGAAAAAGGCACTAGTCCTGTTGTCAGAATTGTTTGCTATACCCTCTTCAGTGCCGTGTTTGTGATCATTAATGACTATTGCAAGTGAACATAGCATACACTATTAAAAAACAGAGGGCTTTTGTTTGTCACAGGGCACCAAACGTGAGAAATACAACTCGCCTTCAAGCCAAGCCTGAACTTCCTCTTTTCCCTAATGATGGGAGGTAACGAGAAATACACAAGTCCTCTTTCTGTGCATCCAGTCAGACAAAACATCACAGCAGGTGGACTCCTCAGGGCTCCACAGTTTCCGGAACCTAAAGTGATGGGAAAAGGGGGTAAAAAAGAGACGTAAAAAGTTTAGCCCTGTCACCTGTTTGAAAGATGGTGAACAGATTGATATCTTCTGTGCCTGTTTACTGTTTTTATCTACTCAAACTCCTTCTGCAGTCCCACGATAATTACTGCGCTTCCTGCTGGCTTAGCTGGAGGTTTGGCTGAGACACCGTGGAAGGAGATGTTGTCCTTCACACATCCGTGTCAGGAATATCAATTTCAGTTTGCTGTCAGGGTCATCACTGCAGCCTCACAGCATTATCTTGATTTTAGAATTGGTGGCATTTGTGAAATCCAGATTACAGTTACACTGCCATGTCCCATGACACTTTCTTGGCTTTTCCATTACTCATTAAATCCTATTGGCTGATTGGTATAATGTATCAGCAACCTCCTGTGATGCAAATAGCTCTTTAACACTATTCTTTTCCACTCAAAGCTATTATGCATTTGCCTTAATCGATTTACACATGAGTTTCTCATGTAAAAAGACAGTGACACTTTACAGTATGGTTGAAAATTGCTTTTATAAATTCTATATAGCTTGTAATACATGTGCACGCCATTAATGTAGTTAAGTTTTTTCTCATACATAAACCTGATATGTTTATAATTTAGTCTTAATAGCTTAGTTATTATACATGTATAGACTGTCATTGGTGTGTCTTAAGTGCTACCAAAAAGAGTTTAGATGTGTGGATTGGCTTAACAAAGACGCAGCTGCAGAGAACATTTACAGGTTGTATAGGGAAGACTTCTGTTCAATTACCAAACTACTAGGGATGTAATGATGCACTCCGAGCCGGATGAAAATTGATGAAAATATGTGATGATTCAAGTCGTTTGAGATGTTAAATGAATCACCATACATGTTTTAAACAGCAGGGGCGCTGAAGCTGTATACTCTGACCTCGCTTTACAGGCACGATGGAGTGAGCAAGTTGTAGCGTTACCCTACGTGCGTTTTATTTTTGTCAACAGTAAAATGACGGCAAACCTAAATGTCCTAAAGGACACTTTTTCATTCATACTTTGTCTTAAATCTCATTTTGTTAAAAAAAATCATGAGAAAATCGTATCGTGAAACCACTATCATGAATCGTATCGCATCGTGAGTTGACTGAATCGTTACATGCCTACAAACTACTGTACATTGATTTTAATGCATGGCTTACTGAAAGGGTTTCTTCCTATCAGAATGTAAATTGCCCTTATTCAAGTATCCAAATGAATTGTTTTCTTTGGCGAACAATGATATACAATGTACAATTTAATATGTGATGATTTTTTCATTATGTTTTTATTAGATGGTAAACATCAGTCCGAACAAACGTGTATTCCAGAGCACTAACACATTATGTGCGATTCATTTTGGTCTTCTCATGTTCACAATCTATTGATGTGACTGTTAATGTGTACTGGAGGATTACAAGCAAAACGTTCTGTGACTATGTAATTGGTACAAATCAGAAACAGCTCACTTCAAAAGGTTTGTTTGCTTGAGTAAACAGACCCTTCGTCCACCCTAGGCTGGTCCTGACCGAAATGAAAAACGCCTGCCTCGGGCTTTTGCCACAGCTAGATTAACAAATTAGCAACGCCACACAATCTCCTGGAGACAATCAATTTAAGTGGACGAGGTACAAAAAGAGTGTTCCTGAACAGGTTGCACCCGAGTGGTCATCCTGTCTCAGTGTGACAAGAGGAAGCCCACAGGAAGACAAATAATTGCCACAGTGCCACCTGTGGCAACCAGATGTTTCCTTATTCCAACTTCAAACCACATCAGAGAGAGGAGGATTTTATGGACGTGCCAAAATGCTGGCAATAATTAAAGCTTTTATTGATGTCATGTACACTGCTTTGGTTGTATATGTCTATGAAATATGATAATTGGAGGCCTTTACACCTCTTCGCAGTATGGGAAGACGAGCATAGCCAGCACTCGGATTTTTCTGTTCCCGTCCCTGAAATCTGCTACCAAAACTGATTTATGCTATCCACTTAAACTAAACAAGATAAGAAAGATTGTTCTACAAGTCTTTTCTTAATAGTCTTTTAATATGTGAAATAAGGGACATCTGCATTTCACATCTGCATACAGACCATTACTGTAATGTGTTCTACAGTTTCCAGTATCATACAAGCACAGTGAAGACATCTCTGTCTGTTGAAAAATGTGTTATCATTTCAAAACCAAATGCTCTCTCCCTGTAACAGTCATTTTGGTTAAATTTGTTTGGGTTTTTCTGATTTCTCGATACTTCCCTAGAGACTGGAAATTGCGAAACAGATTTTCAAAGTGAAATCGCAGTATCACATACAAAAGCTTTTGTTTTTTTTCCCAGGAAGGTAGTAGTATTTGATGTTTTTGTGGTGCTTTTTGGAGAAGTTTGCCCTACACTGCTAAGACAGCTGCATGGACAGGACTGATGGCTAAGGACAGACTGTGGTCATGCTCATTGCTGTATTACTTATCAATCTGATTATTCTTTATGGGTACGCAGCACAGAGAGAGCTACCGATCATGTGTGACTACAGCACTTTTATGAGGAGGCAGACATCTGGTCTTAACTTTCACTCAGCAGTAGAGCTCCAGTAAATCTCCACTGAAGCAACTTCCAACATTGTTTTCTACCAGCAAACCTGGCTGTTGGAGGACACAATTAGAAGAGGTGCTACTGTACTTGTGTTCGGCCCATTATTGGCGTCATCGTTGCTTGAGCTCGAGTGACTCGCTCTAACATCTCTGTGGTGTTCATTTATTTTTATGTTGCTTTGCTGGATGTCATGGAATGCATCCAGGTCATGAAGTCACTGTTTTGTTGGGGGTAAATGTCGATGTTGGCAGTCTGTTGTAGAGACGCATGTTTAGATGGGTGTTGGTGAAAGCAGCTTTAGACCGGTTTTGCAATGTACACATTCCCTCCTAGCTGTTCAACGCTGCAAGTATCAGCGATCAGCTCACCCTCTCAGCTTGATTTGCACCTCTAGTTCATGGAGAAGGTTGGTGGTGGTGGTGGGGGATCCCAGGTCAGGCAGTCATGGGAAAACCAGCAAGCGGATAACGACAGTAAATCTACTTGCACATGTACCTGTCTGATCCTCACTGCATAACATCCTTAGGAGATTGGTGCCAGGGAGTCTTCGAGGTAGTCGACTGTGTAGCCTCCTGTACCATGCCTTTGTGTAGCCAAGGTCCCTGTCCTTCACCTTTGAAGAGTGCCAGATGCCAGTGAGATAAATGATCTCCTGCTAAGAGAGCTAATGAAGGCCAGGGAAGGGCAGATCATTGCCTTTCCATGAGTGAATTATTCATAGATGCCTGCGCTGTATAAAAACATGCCTGAACCCTATCTAACAACACAGCAGTTCCCATCCTGTGCTTTATTATACTCCACGTTATGCATTTGAACTGTGCTAAAGGGTTTTCATATTGTGTTGCAAACCTGTATCCTCCATGTCTTTCAGTCAAAGCTACACAAATCATCCCAAGACATAAGTCAACATTCACAGATTTTAGAAGGAGGGTAAAAAGTCAGACAGTTATCTAGCATTCACATAAAATCTATGTTTTATACACCAGACTAGATTTTATATGTGAATTAAGGATCAGGAACTGCTCTTAAACTGATGATGACCTGTCCCATTGGCATTACTCAATCCCAATTATTACTCAGCTAGCAAAAGTTGACCAAGAGGCCTTTTATTAATGGAGTTGGAGAGGATGTTCATGGCTGTAATTCATAGACCCTTGCAGACCACTTTGGATGGGGCTTCTCCGCCTTTTCACTGCTCTTATTACTGTATCTTTTCTTGATAAACAGCTTTTGTTGGTACCTATGGGACAGCAGATGTTTCCAAGCAGATATTATACATGTAAAAGAGTGCCCTTTGCAACAGTAGATGCTGGTTATGTGTTAAGGCTGTATTTTTATTTATTTTTATCAGGCACCAGAGAAAGGAAATGACTACTGATAACATGAATAAGAAAATTACAAGTCCCTATTCTATACTTACTCAAATCCCTGCTGGGCATTGGTGATATCGTTATTCCAGTAAAACACTGAACTTAAAATGGAAAGACAAGTATCATAAAGTGATACACAACAAAATATTCAAAGGAGGTCGATGGCTTGAGGCTGGTCTTGTAACCTGCCTTCCCAGTACAGCGAAGGTGCAGGGAAAGTGAGTTGATTTTGGAGCATCTTAGTGTCCCATGGCTGTCCTCCTGTGAACAGTCCTCTGCGGAAAGCATCTGGTAGTGGTAATCCCATAGCACTGTCCTTCCGGTCTCGACACGGGACTTCCCCCCCTGCTGTTTGGGATCACTGGGTTGAAAGAAGATCTGGTTCACTGGCTGTCTGGTGAGACGTCTCCCAGTATGGTGCTCAACCCTGGCCGAGACAGTTGCCCTGCACCTCTAAAGATCACAGAGCTTTGAAGAGCAGGAAAAAGCAGCCTGTACTTAATCACTTGCATAATTAGCCAAGGCTGCTAATTAATCAAGGTTACTTGAATCTGTCATGTGCAGTAAATTCCTCCCTGAGCTTTATCTTCCTTTAGCAAGTCCCACAAAAAAAAACACGTTGTTTTCTGTCATGCACTACAGTACGTGCTGGCATGTATTTTATTTTCAGTCCTATTTTTAAATTGGTTATATAATAGATCCAAGAGGTTGCATTCTTATTGCACATTTTTTAATATCTGGGGACTAGTTTTATAATATGCATAAAGCTGGACTTGTATATAACTAGGGAAGGGGGATTTAGGGACCTTCTCCTTGTCCAAGTATTCTTGACCTTCTTCTTGTCCTGTGATTCCCAGGTCAAGGTTGCAGAATTTCAGTGCAGTGCTATAATACTGAATCCTCCCTTCGAGAAATAAATTCCACTAAGAAATACATTGCACAGAACAAGATCATGATGCGCCGATTTTTGTTTTCCACTGGACACGGATCTGGGGGTAACAAGTCCCATGTCGGAAACATGAAAGACGTAGGTCCGGTGAGGTAATTCTAAAGAATTTATCCTTGTTTAGTATGGTGCACTGGCGATGGATTGTTGGAAACTGTAAGACCTGTCAAATCGTTGGAAAGGGAATAAAATTAGGGGGAAGTTGCATTATTCCGGAGGAAAAAACAAACCGATATAAATTGTCCGGGCATGGTTATTTGGTGAGGTGGATAAAGGATCACTGAAAGATTAGGGGATGTGTGTGGGTGAGGATATGGCGTGTCTGTTTCAACACTGTTGTGCAACCAGACTCTCAGGGGGCAGAAGGAGTCTGGGAACATGGAGGTCTGTTGCAGTGTGTTCCCTGTGGTGTGAAGAAGCACAGATTGGGTCACAAGCCTAACCTGAGTGCATTTGCAAGTATTTGATATTGTTCATCTTTATATTCTGAATTGAGTACAAGGGGAAAGGGGGAATCAAATAAACAGATTGTCATTTTTTAGGACATCCACTAGGTGGGATTACACTTAAAGAAATGGAAGCACCAGTTCAGAAAAGGACTGTGCAAAAGGTTCATAGAGACGGGCAATTTCATGGTTCATGCACTTAGCAGAAATAAGAATATATTTTTTTAAAGAAATAATGCAAAAAGATTTGTATTTTCTTCAAGACTAACTCACTCTTATTCTACTTCCCAATTTGGAATAATTATTCAATACTGTATTCCACATCAGCAACCCTAAAGAAAATACAATTTCATCTCAGAATTCAGAGGTCCCTCTGTCAGATGTGATTTTCAGCAGATGAATGAGTGTTGTACATGCTGTGCAATCTCTACCTGGTCTTCCTCCACCTTATGAGAACAGTCAAGATTGTTGTATCGCTTTGAGGCATACAGTCTATGTATGTAATTTAAGTCATAATCAGTTTAAATTGTAATGTTTTTCCCTTAACATTAATTTATGGAACATATACCTTCATGTGCCACAAACTCACCTTTTCAGACAACACCAATAGACTCTATTATTAGTCTTTCTGCTTTACAATCTATAAACTCATCAGCCAAGATTACATCGCAAGCAGTGTAGTTTAATTCTCAGTTCCAAATTAATTCTATACTTCCTTTATAATTGTACATTGCGCTGTTGTCTTTCATGTTTAAACTTTTGGTAATACTTTACAGTAATGGGCTCCAGTTCTTTATGAATTAATGTATGAATCCCACAGGGATGATCTGTGAATGCTTCATGTACTTCCATGAGTTCTGATGTTGATCGCATGTATAAGCCCAGACTCTCATACCTAGTCTGTAACGCTGTCCCTAAACTTGTGATACATTTGATTAACAGCAGAAGTCAGGTGAAATGCATAAGGAATTGCCCACAGTTTATTTTGATGTTATCTCCACTTAACTGCAGGTAACACAATGCTTGTTCCTCATCTTTCATTCACAGTGGCTCACATTTTCAAGTGATTTAATACAGAATGTTTATTTTTCTGTTATTGTATTTGTATTGTATCTTATTGTACAATTTTACATTAAAAAATCTTGCGTGACATTCATGACAATGTAGCTAGAATAAAGGAAGGTCAAGAGAAGATGCAAATCAATCTGATTCTTCTTCTTATTATTATTATTATTTTAATAAGAAATGCTTAAATGTCAGCAAAATGTACCAAGAATTGGTAATAGTAATGCAAGTTTGGAGCATGACATTACAATAATCTTCCTTATAAGGAGAGTTCAAACAGCTTGTGAGTTAATATGACTGTTGAAATTATTATTCATTAACAAAGGGTGTATATGTGTATATATATATATATATATATATGTATATGTATATGTATATGAGTCTTATATATATGTATATATGTATATGAATCTTGAGTAGATTGCTTTTAGACTGCTTTCAATAATAATTGTGTCGGGGCATGTGCTTGGAATCATATATTCTCTTGACATTTACAATGAAACAAAGTTAAATCCTTAACACAGATTTTCACAACAAAAAACAAGATTATGATACAAGTATTAGTTCTTTTTTATATATATATATATATAGCAAGGATCCATATGTTCAAAGCCTTTTATGAAAATTAAAAACCCCTGCATGGTACGTGCGTATAAACATTACATTACATACAGTCTTTGGCATATGTTGAAATTAGGATACATATTGCATTGAAAATTCAATACAAATTCATTATATGCCCAAATATATTAACACAATATCAATAGCATCGTAGCAATTGAACTCTATTAATGTGTATTGCAATAACTATGTGGATTTAACCTAAGGTCTATTTTCTCGCATATAAACCCTTTGAATTATGCTGTGTTTATAGTTTGGTTATTATATATTTATAGGCTACCATTCGTGGATCTTACACTAAGCTGTTACTGTACCTTTTTCCTTTCACTTACATAGTGGCTGAAAAGGGAAATCCTCCCTATCAAGCAAAACACTAGCCCATGTTCCTGATGCTATCATGACATTAAAGCAAAACAGCATGCATCCTATTATAGTGCTGACAATAACAGCAAATGCCATTTACGGCTTTTGCACCAACTATTACAGCAGAGACAAAAACAACGCATGCCATATACAGTGCAGTGCCATCACTGGATGTGGCCACAGGAGCCGTACCACCTGCAGAGCCACAGATGGAGGGGTGTGTAGCCAGTCATAATCGGTGCCTATGGCAGGATTATTGCACCACCCTAGTGGGTGCATAATGAAATGCAGTTGTTGGGTCTTAATGTGGTTAATGCACGGTAGTGGTTGGTGTTGGCACTGTGTTGTATATGGCATGCTCACTTTAATGGTGTGTAACCATTTCTGAAGACCTTCTCAATCCAGGTAAATAATAAGGGTAGACAATAAGTCATAACCACATCAAAGCCCAATGAGATGCAAACCATGTAGAGATTGAAACCTAGTTCAGGCCTAAATACTGAATAGATATAGATTTAAAAAATAAAAATATATTGAACTGACCTCAAAAGGCCTATGACTAAAATACTTACCCAACTGACAGGCTCACTGGCAATGTAATAGGTGTGAGCCCTAATATATATAAACCGTATGATATGCCATGTAGAAAATCTCATGGCTGAACTGGAAACCGAAATTCTGAAAAGTCTGAAATACGCTTACCAGCAAAAATCTCCCTGAAGTGCTTACAGGATCAAGTCTCAGGCATTTCAATTTTGGTATGACTTGCTGAAGCAAATATGTTTGACTCCATATGTTTGATAAATTAACTCCATCTGGCCTTGTACACCAAAGTCTGTAGATTCTGCTTTAATATATACTTCTAAGCAGAATTGTATATAAACCAGGAAAGGACAACAAAGCTTTGAGACACAGATCTTCGGTTCATCTTGACTCCAGATGGCTGTGGCGATAAGAAGCTCTAGGCCTCTATATCTGAGGGGTTTCTTTAATAAGATCTATGTTCAGGTAATAGTTCAACAGTTTTCTGTGTCACAGGACATTTTAGACCATGCCACCCTGGAACATACTGTGTACTGCAGGTTTCATTCTAAAAGATAGAATGGATTTAAAACATTGTGACGCAGGTAGGAAATGGAACACTTACTGCAAACCCACAAATGTTCCTTGGATAATATAAAATATTAAGGTTTTGCTTTATAATAAAGTTAATGTTTTAAATGACAAATACTGTGGTTAAAATAGATGACCATAAACTTGGTGCATGACAGAAATGGAAAAAAAAATACATATATATATCTTTATATATATTATATATTTCTGTGTTGTCCTACAGAGGTGAAGCAATGGCACGAGTGTGTTAAATACAATAAATAAGTGAGTGTTGGATATCTTTACAGTCTGCCTTTTGTTTTCTGTTTAACATTGTGAAGGTCTTTTCTTGCAGAAAGGGATGAGACTTAGTGACCTGTAAGTAAGATCTGTTTTTCTTAGCCTTTTTGTTGGAACCAAAAAATTCTTCTTCACTAATATACTAATATTTTGTGGCTTTCAAAGGTTTTTCATGTTATGTATGTTGGCAAAAGGCAGCAAGATTCTGGCTTCACTGTTGGCAGGCAAACCAGATTGGATATGGTTTACAAGAGCGAGGAGAAAATACTTATTTTGAATAGCAGTCTCGGACATTGAAGGTTATTGTGAGCTTCGTCTCCACTTTGCAGCCTTCCAGCTATCAAGAGTAGATCCTGGAAGGGCAGAAAGTAGAAAGTGTTGTGAGCATAACTGACAAATGTTTTGTCTACTAATTTATCCCATTGTGTAGATTGTACATAAAAAATAATTATTGCTGAAGGCTTGAATTCTGGAAGGCAACATAGGATGTAGTACAAGAACAGTTTTTGCTACACTGTTCCACCAAACTCGACCTGGAGACTTTATCGCTGGCAAGCTGACAGACCAAAAAGCTTAAGCATTTTGCCAACCAAATCAGCTTCCTGTGAAGTGCTGCTGTGAAAGTCAGCATTTTGTCTTAATGAAATGCTCGGTCCTATCTTGAAATCTGCAGCTTATGCGTTCTTGTATAAAAGTGATACTCCAAAGCTTTATATTTAATCAAATGGACCTTTTAAAGCAGCTCGCATGCCTGTGGTTTAATAGCCTGGCACAACTGGCTTTGGATACCTGTACCCTCCAATCCCTTGGCATGAGTCGCAGCCACAGAACACTTGAGGTTAAGCTTCATTCTTTTGCAGCTCTGGGATCAGTTGTATTCTGACCTCACCGAGTCCAATGCGGAGCTGAAGGGCTAATTGGAGGGGCTGAGAACTTGATACGGTGGTGGGTTGTGTCTTTGTAAAGGCATGCTAAACCTCCTAGGTAAAGAGGACCTCTACATTTGGCCACGGGCAGAACTTACAGTAAATGCAATTTGAGTTTCTGTGTGCCTGGTCCCTCCCGACTTTGGTTTCATGCTAGTCTGCTTTGTATCAAAGGCCAAGCACAATACACTGCAAGCAGAGAAAGCTTTAATGTGGTAAAACTGAACCCAACATGACCTAGTGCTGTAGGCTAATATAAAATAAACAAACAACATTGCAACAATGGCATCCTTTTATTATTGCTTACTGTTTTATTGTGTTTCTGTTCATCACTCAGCTTACAATGATTATTTATTTACCAGATGGTGATGTAAAACTGTTTTTAACAATGTAAATCTGTTGACTTACTGTTAAACATACTTTTCTAAACTTCTAGAAGGCCAAGTACAAAATATGTTCATAGGTCATTGTCAAAAACATTACATTTTATCTTCATCTGATAATGATGTTTTGTTTGCTGCGTATATATAGTCATACGGCATTTGGAGGTATTCTTAACAAGCTAAAAGTCATTTTCTTTGTAAAAGTTACAATCATTACACTCAGTTTGCAGAAATGTATTCATTGCTTGCAATGTTGTTCTTTATAAATGTAGAGGTGTTCTCAGTAGAGACACCCTTTCACAGGGTTACAAAATCCCCAGTGAAAATCCGTCAACACTACTATGCTTGAACTAGGCAGGCAGGCCAGAGTATTGTGTAATTCGGTCAGTGCTTTATATTTACTGAACTGACTTATAATTGATGATACTTTGTACATCTTATGAACAAACAAGATAAATTAAAGTTTCCCAAAACCGATCTATCAAACTCAAAATACTTTAATGAAATCATCAAAGAATTCAAGCTTTGTGACTATTGTCTTTTTGTTTTTTATTTAAATTAACATAATTGTATAGGATGTCTCATTAATGTTGAATGTTTTTCTTTTGTTTTCTTATATATACACTACCATTCAAAAGTTTGGGGTCACTTAGAAAAGCAAATTTTTGGTCCATTAAAATAACATCAAATTGATCAGAAATACAGTGTAGACATTATTAATGTTGTAAATGACTATTGTCGGTGGAAACGGCTGATTTGTAATGGAATATCTACATAGCGTACAGAGGCACGTTGTGTTTGCTAATCCAAGTTTATCATTTTAAAGGCTAAGTGATCATTAGAAAACCCTTTTGCAATTATGTTTGCACAGCTGAAAACTGTTGTGCTGATTAAAGAAGCAATAAAACTGGCCTTCTTTAGACTAGGTGAGTATCTGGAGCATCAGCAATTGTGGGTTTGATTACAGGCTCAAAATGACCAGAAACAATTAACTTTCTTCTGAAACTCGTCAGTCTATTCTATTCTAGACTGGAACAAAGTGTTATGGACAGACGAATCTAAGTTTGAGGTGTTCGGATCACAAAGAAGAACATTTGTGAGATGCAGACCAAATGAAAAGATGCTGGAGGAGTGCTTGACGCCATCTGTCAAGCATGGTGGAGGCAATGTGATGGTCTGGGGGTGCTTTGGTGGTGGTAAAGTGGGAGATTTGTACAGGGTAAAAGGGATCTTGAAGAAGGAAGGCCATCACTCCATTTTGGAGCCAGTACTGAAATACAAATAGAAAAAAATATCCAAATATTGTAATAATATTGTGAAACAATCCTCAACTCCCCCACCCTCAAACACAATCCAAACCAAGAAATAAAGAATTCGAAAAACTTTTAACAATGGCTTTTATACAAAATACATTTATAAGCCTAAATGGAAAATGTATTGTACATTTCTTTATATTGATTCTGGTATTATTCCTAAAGAAAGAGAAATATATCATCATTAACTGGAAAGCTTATACAGAATATACATGATAGTAATTTTGGAGACATTGGCAGTTTCTTAAAAAGAAAATAATGGTGCCATGTTGGTTAAAAAAACACCCTATTCCTAAGTATTTGCAAAAGAAAAATAATTATTCCCATGGGATTTTCTATTATTATAATGAACGCCATATTGCCCTGAAAATGCAACCAAACGTTTAACAGATGCAAAATTACCTCACCCTTTTGAGTTACGTGAGAATGCAAAACAAAGGATATTGTTTCCATTTGCTAGAAATGACAAACAGCAATACCATTACCTGTCTTTTTTGTTTGCCTGCCAAGGAAGTAAGTCATTATGGTAAATTTTAAGCGTTCACAGCACACACACACACACACAGCACTAAGACTCAAGAACAACCTGTCAGTAAGCCGATGGTTACTGCTTCTGCCTTCAGTTTGTAAAGGTTTGTTTTTAGAAGTTGTACTAGAACAGCGTTTGTGCATTACAGTCCATTGCCATATGCCAATGAAAGGCAAGGGTGAAATTAAACAAATAATGTTAGCTAATTTCCAACATGTGTGCTTTCACTTCTCCCCTTGTGTTTCAAGGGTGACCTCTGGTAAACAAATGCTCTTTCAACCCAAAAGTGCTGTTCATGTGAACGTGGCCTTTCTTTTGGGGTAGGAGGTTTTATAGATATTCCCAATACTTCCTTAATTTTCTGCATTTGCTCTATTAGGAGTTGGCCATGGAAGTGTGTTGCAAATTAAGTTCACATTAATTGATGTTCTGTAATTTTCTCTGTTGTATTTCAACACCATAACCATTGCCATAATAATTCAGGTGTGAGTATTGTGTTCTCTCTGAATGTGCTATTTTTAACTTGTTTGTGTCATTTTGGGGTTTGTTAATAGACACAATGGTTGTATATGTTGAGTTTCTTGTTTTTATGTTTCATTTTTTTGTAATACAGGCAACTGTTAACACGTTAATTATCAATTGTATCGTTTGTCCCAAGTTGTTATCCAGACAAGTGATGAGGAGTTATTAATGTACATATTTCAACATTAGCATGAACTGTTTCATGTTAGTCTGCCGATAGCGCCTCTTTCGAGCTGTTTGTCTCCATAGGACAGCTTGAAACAAGTGGATATATTTCTGCCTGCTAACAGCTTTGTTTTTCGGATGGTGTGTATGCTAATTAGATACTCACCTAATTTGCATGTAATTTCCCGAACATTTAGAAACTGCTTTTTGGCTTTGCTTGTTACACGTACAGATTGACTGGATGAGTTTTTTATATTGTTATATACAAAAATATGCTTCGTAGTGTCTTTAGGTTTAATTCCACAGAATATTTCTTTCTATTCACAGGCTGATCCCTGATGCATCTGGTGCAATAAACTTATTTTTGAAAGGACAATGTTCCGCTGACAATGTTTTAACAAGGACACTTCAAAATGACACCTTATTCCCACAACAAGACTTATTGTCAAAAACTCAAAGGGGATATAATTCAACCAGAGGCGATTCTACAAACAGGTGTGCATGTGCTGTGAAAACGAACATAAGCTACTAGACTCCCTTTATTAACTACAACACAAGCGAGAAAATTCATCACAAAGGACAATTCATCATGGAGGGTACCAATTTATTACCAACAATACATGTGATCAACAAGTTTTCTGCTAGAAATCAATACCAATTAAGGCCACAATATATGGCTGTGCTAAAAATAAATAGCGCTATTAAAATATCATAAATAACATATACAGTACATATTCACCTAAAAATTACATCAATAAAACACCAATAGAGCGATTGATACATTTTAAATAACAGACACAGTACATATTCAGTTCAGTAGCTACATAAATAAAACCTTCTTTTATTTAGATCAAATACTTCTTAATGTCCCATCGATTCCAAAACAGCCTTCAGTTAAATCTGGCAGTCTATTTATCAACTCTTCAATCTCGCCCCTTTTTATCGGTAAGTCCGGCTACATGCCTGTAAGCAGACTTCCTACAGAAAACTACCATGCCCAGAATGCATCACTCTGTCGGCGTGTTCAGATGGGATGATGACATATGCTAAAGTACAATTGGGCTTTGAAAGTAGAAACAAGTGTAGCAGGAGGATGTGCAATCTCTCAATGTGGCTGAAAAAACAATGTAAGGGTTTTTGAATATCTATAATATCCCTCTCATGCACATTTTAATCTCAAAGAATCAGCCAGTGCTGTTCAGGCAGAACACTACTAATATTAAGGTTAGAGTTTTGTTAAAATTAGGAAACAAACTAAAGTGCAAATGTCATGTCATATGGCAAAGTCTAGCTTCTTTGCGTCACTGAAAATACATAATGAAACTCGCATGCTCCGTGTAGCACTTGGGAAACTGAGTATGAAAACTAGTCTGCAATCTCTGCTAATTCCTTTGCTCTTTAAACACAATTGTCTCAGGGAATCCAATTGATACATGACAGGCAAATTCCAGGTTTAGAACATTATGAAATCTTGGCATTACAAAAACAATACTGCTTGTAAGAGGATCCTAGGATCAGTGAGGCTCAAGTATCAAGCAGAGCAAACGTATAACTCTTGGACACAAATAACTAGCCTTTTGCAGCTCTTCTTCATTTACAGGCATGGTGACTAGTGGGAAACTTTCCAAATATTCCCTCTTTAACTGGTAAATTATTACCTTAAACTGCTGCTTTGCTCTAGGCTCTCTGCCTAATACTCCTAACATCTGTAGACAGTATTAACACCAGTGCTGTTCCAGAAGAACGTACAGTACACATCAACGGAAGACCTAAAAGATTCCAGCTGGCTTCAGGATTCAGAGAAGTAATGGTAGACAACCACAGGCTGATATTGCACAGCTTGCTTAAATTGAATTGGTTTGGATTGCTCTTGCCTTGGTTGTTGCACATATTTAATGTAGTGACTGAAACCAAGGAAGGAGAAAGGAACCGAGGAAGATGCAGGGAAAGGTAATTTTGAATGCTCTAGTGGTGTTTTTCGCAGAACTGCTCTTCTGTTCAGTCTGTGTTTATCAGCTTGGATGATTTTCTTGTTTTCAGTGCAGAGGCTCTTACTCTAGTAACCTAAACATTTAGAAGACGATTTAATCAAAGTGGTGTTTCATAGGACCTTACCTGAGTGCTTTGCTTTATGAAATTGACATTGATGTAGGCCAATGGAAGCTGAAGAGATAGGCAGGTGTCCTGACCTTTTGGAATCAATGTTATCTGCCTTATCTGAGGTCTATAAAAGAAACCAAAACCACACTGTCACATCTGTCTGAGTGACTCCTTCGATACTGATATTGTCTACTATTACCTGCTCTGTGTAATGTTTTTGGATAAAGCAGACTTGAAGATGATACAAGTTTCATTAGATTATTCTTTTTTGAATCCCAGAAAGCCTCAGACTTCTTCGTGTCTCCTTCCATATATTGGGGGGACGGGGGATGGGATGGAACTATGGTATTAATCCCCAAAAAAGGTACCATTTGATGGAATTATCTTTAAGTGTTTCAGTGTTTTTACATGAGTTTAATCTTTAAGGGGGATATTTTCTTAAGGTATGCTTTTAACGGTGAAGTTAGACAACTCCCAGTGATTAATTACCATAAAAACAGAGGGGGACAAGGCCCCCGTTAATTGCCTGTATATAATTATTTATACTCTAGTGAAAAAAGCATTTTAAACAAACTTTCAAGAAACAGAAGAGGAGGAAACAAGTTTTAAATCCCGCAGATAAACCCATTGGTTTTAGGCAACTGAAAACTTTGACAAGTAATTTGAGGATTATTGCAACAAACCTTTTCCACGGGTCACACTGACTTTTCACACATAGGGGAAGAAATGGAAACCTCTGTTTGTACCGATGGGGGTATTGTTAAAAGTGTGGATGTCATACTGGGGAGAAAAGCAGAATACAAGTGGAATCAGCATATTTAGTATACATTCAATATATATTTTTTCTGTGTATAAATATATATTATACATATATTACATATGCATATTATATATACTCCACTCATTTGCTCTGGATAAACAGTGCTGTCAGCAGAGTATTCCTAGCAAATGTCAACCAGATCAGTGAAGAACAGCTGTTAGAATGAATTGAAATCCACTTGAGGTTGATCTTACAGAAAGCAGTGACAGCATGTTGAGGGGGGGGGGGAAAGGTGACTTTGGGAACAGTAGGAGAGATTCATGCTGCTCTTCATCAAAACGTCTTTGAACAGCAGACTGGACAGACACCTGGGAGTTAATGCTCAATTTCAAAGCAGCTCTGATGCTCTCAGCTCAGGATCTGTAACTCCTGAACTCCACTGGGCCTCCCTGGAAAAGACCTTTGGACCGTCTGTCTGCCTGACCCTGTATGTCCCTGACAGAAAAATATTGGCTGCCAGCAAAGGAAGCGGATAAAATGTAAAAGCACAAAATCGTTTTAAAATACTTCAAAATAAGATGTTACAAACTGACCTTAATCGAAATACGTGCTTAGGCAGTATGATAGATGATATTTAAGGTTTGTCAATTTAGTTAGTGGTCATGAAAATAGACATATGCCATTACTGCAAAATGTGTTATGAAACAAGAAATACACAATAAAAAAGCAATCCTTGAGCAACAGTGGAAATGAAGAAATTAAAGAAAAGGTAACACCTCAATACAGTGGAGAAAACTGGAAGGAATGGAATTTTTGAATCCAAGGAGAACATGGAGCACATGCTTGACATTTCACATGCGTGTGAGAAAACACATGTGTTTAAAGTAGTGTTCAGGACACGTTTGATATTTCTTTAACGCACTGCCTTCACAAGTCTTGATGTGTTTTATTAAAATGTATGTTTTTGTAATTTTTGAACACCCTGTTGTGGCAATGCAGCGTTTAGCTCCAGGATATCTCAGCTCTGTGAAGCTGTAAGTCTGAAGAGGTGCCGATTGGTATTGGCGCTTTAGAGGGAGTTGCAGTGGTCTGGCCAAGCTAGTACTGAGGTTTCATTGTGATGTAAATAATGCACTAATCTCCTTCCAGGGGGTGCTTTGTGATATATTTACAGACATTCCCTTAGGCTTCTCTGTGGATTCAGGGGTGTAGCTGACAAAGTCTGTCAGTGAAGTCTATGAGAAAATCATGTGTGGCAGAGCCAGATCAGATTCACTGTTTGTTGCAAATAAGCACAACTTTAGTGATTTTCTTGAAAGGTTTCAAATGGGTCGTTTGAAAAGAAGAAAACAAGCCATTCTTGCAGAGCTTCTTCTTTTGCCATTGATTTCATTTAGTAACATTGCAACGAAACCAACAGCAATTAGACTGAGCCTGTGCAAGCTGAAGATTTGCTAGTTTAATCCCAAAGAAGCCCAGATGTATAAATGAAACCTTCTAGCACCTTCCTCACGGACTCTGCACAGTGCAGGGATTACCTCACAGTTAAATGGTACTTTATATCAGACACTCCAGATTAGATTTAATTGCTTCTTAATATGCAGTACAGCAGCCGTCCGTTCAAGGTCAGTGGGCTTCAAGGGTAGATGAGGTTGAATCTTTGTGAGCACAGCTTCATCAAACCTGTGCAGAAATCGTCAGCTGCTTCCACACTCTGCAATCCGCAAAACGAAAGCAGACACTGGATTGTATGCCAGCAGGAAAGGAAGACTGAGAATCAGATTTTTGTGTTTTTCATCTGGAGGTTATCAAATGTTACTTTTTGCTACTAGTTTTCAACAACCAGCAGCACAAAAAGACCCTACTCCAGGGTGGCAGAGTTTGTATCCATACATTGACCTGAATTGGACGCTGAATTGGTACCATATTGAGTAATGAAACAAGAAACGCGTTTATAGGGAAAGTATGAGCCAGGAACATTGAGGAAGCACTGCCCAACAGCTGTTAGGTCACTGAGGTCAAGCTGAGTTTATGTTCGCAGTGTAACTTTAGCCACATTAAAACAGGGGGACTTTTAAAGAGGAGAGTTTAAATATTTAATGATTCTGACATTAAGAACTTGCCATGCAGTAAAAAAATATGTGGTTTCACAATAATAACAATAAATAAATCCCCCAAAACACTTAAATTATGGATTTTTGTATTTTGCTTCACAAAAAAAAATCTGAAACAAACATCCAATACCAATTGAATGGTATTGTTAATTAAATTACATGAAATCTCTCTCTTTTGAATATATAATTTACCCAGAAAATTAATCTCTATATTATTAATTTGACTTATGTTATGCATCACAGTGAGTATGTAGTTCTGCATTTATGTTTTATGTCTGTTTTAAGAAGCATAACATTGGTACTTCTCTTTCCTTTCAACAGGGAAACATGCAGGCTTTTTGGAAGATGCTTGGTCTGATCTATACTGAACATTCACTGGCATACCATGTGGTTTGTTCTTAGTTGCTCAGCCTTTTAAAATTTTACCAGTGGTCTGAAATATACTCAAATAGCATCGTAATTGGGAAAATCATAATGTGTGGGAAATTCAATCTCCTGTGAAAATCGCAAGAAGATCAGTCTAGCAAAGTGTCCACAACGGTGATGGTGTTCATTTGCCAACATGCACTTGTTATATGTAATTTGGCCTTTTGTTATTATTATTGTCATGTAAAAAATGTATCTGATTATTGACTTTTGAGTGCCTTGTAATGTGCTTTAATGTCTTTAAGGTTTGCTTGATTGTGTCCTCTCAGGTGGTTACATTTCTATATTGCCAAGCATGAGCTCAGTGTTTACACAGCAATGCATGAGCCTGATATAAACTCTAAACTCTGAATGAAGCGGGGGCTCATGTTTCCAGATCTAGTTGTAAAAATTAATAAAGCCGTCAAGCTCCAAATACCCCAACATCTTGTGATTCAGGACCTTCATAAGCTGTAACTCACTCTGTTTTCTAGGATCGTATACAGAACCACGTCTTGAAAGAACAAAGCGTAAGAAAACAGACTGACTGAGAATGAATTGAATGGAATGAACTATAGCTCCACACATTTCTGATGGGTCTCTATATAACAGACAGTCCTTTCATCTACCAGCTAATTGTAAAGCCAATAATGATCTTTCTGTTTGTAGGTAGCAGAAACTATTGACAAGTCCACCCCATCCAAAAAGGATGGAGGTTTTTACACTTCTGGTAAATGAGAAAGGACTTTTCTCTCCCTGGGGTACCCAAGCTTTTAAGTCTGTAGTGAAAGGGTTGTATTATTATGGATTTCTGTGCTGCACTCCTCCGCATCAAACATTGTAAACTATCTTTCAGTTTGATGCTGTGGGGGCCATATCAGACAAGGTGTTTGATTTATGTATTCGTTTTTTGGTCTTTCATTCTTTCACCTATTGTAGACGTTACTGTGCTGTTGTAATCTGTTCCAAATACTGCCTGAGCACTGCTTCACTTTTGCCATGTCCCCCACGCTTTTTTATTACTCAAGACAATGTTGATTGATTGGTGACCTCAGTTTGCCTGATTTTGCTGTGTTGCTCTTGTTCCAGGGACAACAACAACACGAAAGTTGTCCCTGGATAAACATGGTTGTGATTGCAGCCTTGCAATAGGAGATAAGCTATCTTATTTTCTTCGGGTAGAACAAGTACAATTTTCAAAACAGATCACTATTGTTTTAGGTTTATGACGAAACCTCAACGTTTTAAGGCAAACTGTTTTAAAAAGCTGTCATATAAACTAAACAAAGAAATCATTCCATAATATTGCAGTTTGTCTATTGTTGAATATTGAATATATACTCCAGATGTGCACAAATTAACATAATATTCAGATCATACAAATATGAATGTCCTAAGTTGCTACAACTGTTATGTAAAAGACATAGGTATGTTTTATGTGTGTATGTGTGTGTAGTAGTATTTATGTGTGTAGTAATGAGTTTCTTATGGAATAATTCATAACGTTCCTTTTCTTAAACATTGTTTATTTCTGTTGTCTGTCAAAATTCATGCTGTGCAGATGTTACAAATAAGCTTGGAAAACCATATATTGTGTTGTGTGTATTTGTGTTTTTTTTAATTTTTTTTATTTTTATAATACTGATTTTAGAATATAAATTTTGCTCCAGGATCCACATACCATGTGTTTTGGTTTGTCGGCAAATGTTTTTAGATCTTAATTGGGATTTGTATTTTTGGTCTCATTGAGCTATACATGGATTGTAGCTATATATTTGTATACCAAACAAAGCACTGATTCAGTATACATAGAGAATAACATTATGTTTAACCCTTTCTTTTATTTATGCGTGCATTGTGTGGCTTATGTCCTGTTCAAAATTGTATATGTACACCGGTTCGGTGGCGCAGTGGTTAGCGCCTCCTGGGTTTATTCATGTGTTTGGGCTCTGGTTTTATCCCAAAGACAGGCAGCTAACACCTCAGTTTACAAAGCAAATGCTTTCCATTACGTCACTTCATTATCAGAAACTTCAGGACTTTAGAGAAAGAGGGTTGGGGAGGGGGGTACAAAAGAAATATGAAATATGCAGTAGTCTTGCTGCACCAAACCCTTTGCCTGCTGGGACTGAGCCACTTCTGCTCTGACCTTACAATCTACATGACTGTGCAACATTGGTAATGGATTTATGCAACACTTTTTGTCCAGCAAGGCCACTAGAATTAGATGGTATATTGAAAGACATAACAGGGGGTAATACAATTATTTTATCACTGCCAATTAGTTTGTATAAATCAATAAATGTTCTATTATGAAGATCATTAGTTGGGTCTAAGCTGTAAGTCAAAGTTGTAATTGAGCATTGCATACAGTGACTAATATATATATATATATATATATACACTCACCTAAAGGATTATTAGGAACACCATACTAATACTGTGTTTGACCCCCTTTCGCCTTCAGAACTGCCTTAATTCTACGTGGCATTGATTCAACAAGGTGCTGAAAGCATTCTTTAGAAATGTTGGCCCATATTGATAGGATAGCATCTTGCAGTTGATGGAGATTTGTGGGATGCACATCCAGGGCACGAAGCTCCCGTTCCACCACATCCCAAAGATGCTCTATTGGGTTGAGATCTGGTGACTGTGGGGGCCAGTTTAGTACAGTGAACTCATTGTCATGTTCAAGAAACCAATTTGAAATGATTCGACCTTTGTGACATGGTGCATTATCCTGCTGGAAGTAGCCATCAGAGGATGGGTACATGGTGGTCATAAAGGGATGGACATGGTCAGAAACAATGCTCAGGTAGGCCGTGGCATTTAAACGATGCCCAATTGGCACTAAGGGGCCTAAAGTGTGCCAAGAAAACATCCCCCACACCATTACACCACCACCACCAGCCTGCACAGTGGTAACAAGGCATGATGGATCCATGTTCTCATTCTGTTTACGCCAAATTCTGACTCTACCATCTGAATGTCTCAACAGAAATCGAGACTCATCAGACCAGGCAACATTTTTCCAGTCTTCAACTGTCCAATTTTGGTGAGCTTGTGCAAATTGTAGCCTCTTTTTCCTATTTGTAGTGGAGATGAGTGGTACCCGGTGGGGTCTTCTGCTGTTGTAGCCCATCCGCCTCAAGGTTGTACGTGTTGTGGCTTCACAAATGCTTTGCTGCATACCTCGGTTGTAACGAGTGGTTATTTCAGTCAAAGTTGCTCTTCTATCAGCTTGAATCAGTCGGCCCATTCTCCTCTGACCTCTAGCATCAACAAGGCATTTTCGCCCACAGGACTGCCGCATACTGGATGTTTTTCCCTTTTCACACCATTCTTTGTAAACCCTAGAAATGGTTGTGCGTGAAAATCCCAGTAACTGAGCAGATTGTGAAATACTCAGACCGGCCCGTCTGGCACCAACAACCATGCCACGCTCAAAATTGCTTAAATCACCTTTCTTTCCCATTCAGACATTCAGTTTGGAGTTCAGGAGATTGTCTTGACCAGGACCACACCCCTAAATGCATTGAAGCAACTGCCATGTGATTGGTTGGTTAGATAATTGCATTAATGAGAAATTGAACAGGTGTTCCTAATAATCCTTTAGGTGAGTGTATATAGAGAGAGAGAGAGAGAGAGACTGAAACAGAAACTTATTATTATTATTGTTATTTATTCCATACATAATATTCTTGATATTATTCATTATTGAAAAAACACTGTTATGACAAAAGCTTTTTCTGAATAATCTTTATAAATGTAAGATGACAAAAAAAGCCACTGCTTTACACACAGTCAACAAAAATCCACAAATGTAAAAAGAAATGAAGTGTCAATTTGAAAAATGAAAGGTAATTGTAAAGGTGTATGAATTCCTTGTTGGAAAATGACTTGTGGTCAAACCAGAAACTCTAAACATTCTCAAGAGATCTTTATAGCATAAATATATGGGTTGAATGTCTTCAGTCTAAGGCAGAATGTAGCCAGTCTCCGTTATGTTGAAGCATTGACAGAAAAGGAGACTAGAATAAGTGCTGAAATATCAAGATAAATGAAGACTGATGACAAACAAATTTGGACAGCTTTTTTTCGTCTTTTTTTTGTTACCACTTTTACAAAAAGCTGTACTGTGTCACACCTAATGATATTTATTGTAATTACTGGATGGCCCTCATCCCCTTAGCTTGTAATATGTGAAGAGGGAGCACAGAGATGGAGATAGTGTGTCTGCCAGGAGCAATGGTGACTCAGTTTATGGCTCTTTCATGAACAGTGATGGCTGGTTTGACGGCAATCCAACAGACTCCGGTAAAGCATTACAGATTAACTGCTGGGAATTGGCCAGGAACACAGCTTTCATTCTTTTGGTTTAAGGGGAGAGTGGTCTTATACTTTCCCCTTGTGCAGAAATTAACCCCAGAGAGACACAAGCTAGACTTTTAATAGAATTTATATAAAGTGGCGATTCTTTCGACTCTTCTCCCCCTCTAGATCTCTGACCCTTCAGAGTCTGATCAGTTCTAGCAGGCCATACAATGCATTTTAGATGTGTTGTGTTGTCTCTAAGTCCACAGTTCAGGGAGTTTTGATACAACATCTTGATACAAAGCCATCATTCAGAAGATAGAGCCCTCAGCCTGCTCGGCGCCAGTGTGACACATTCTTACACAATGCAAAATCCATGATTCTGTTCTGGAAGGTGTCAATCGCCCCCACTGCATCTCACCATCCAAGAGGACATGAGGTCAGAAATCCTATGACTGCTACCCAAGAGCAGCCAATCAGTAGGCAATGTATCTGTCCCATGTGAGACCCACCAATGAGGAACATGCCACAAGGGCCCAGACCACGACCCACAGCTGGGAGTAAGCCAATCAGTGCTTTTTCAGCGCAATTAGCTTTTCTTGAACTTGATTTTTTTTGCTCCGTGTGCTCTACAGGCTCCCCAAATACACATAAAACTGAGACTTAATCAAGTATTCAGCTCTCTTCAAGACATAAGGAAAGTCTGTGTTTTGTGCTGATTGAATCTCGGGACGGACTCTGAACCCAGCCACGAAGTCAGCCTGAGACCAGATCAAAAAGTCTTCACAAAGTCATCGAACTTTGTGTGAAACGCGTTCCTCAAGGTAGCATTCTCATCTGATCAGGATAACACCCAGTTTGAACATTTTCAACCATCGAACTAAATTGGAATAATTCAGTACAGTAGCTATAGTAGCTATATAGTCCCCTATTTCATACCATTTACCTAACATTCTATTTGATCTGTTATTTTAGTTATTGAATATAGTCAGTGTACCTTTGTTTTATATTGAAGAGTTGTTTGTATCCTTGAACTTGCGTTTGATCAATCCTAATTAATTGAGCTCTACTGGGCATCTTACAAGAGTGATTTCTTACTATATAATTGCACTACAACTTTAACATTGGACCTTGATTGGTTTCTTTCAAATCACTCATGATTCAAAATCATTAAGTCAAGACCAGTTCTGGTGTGGCCGCAGTAAACATCTATCCTGTGCATTTCTATAAACAAACTAGGAACAAGTGTCAATATACCATCATTATTTGGACAAAGGAAGGCAACTCCTCTAGATTGTAAAGAATGCACATTCCACCTGTGGCAGTGGACCTTTTTGGTATAATTACTTTATCAGTCATTTGGGCTGTGTGGATCAGGTGCAGAGAATATCATTTTGGGCCATAACTAATAATTGTTCTAATTGCCCTATCATAAATGCCAATCATTATGTGCTGCTATGTCATTTAGACCACATTTCTGTGGTCTCTGGCAGAGCGGGAAAACGTTGGAGGAATAAAACCTTGACATATGACTGTAGGACAGACAATTTGGACCTTTAAAAATGCAGGTCAAAGGGCATTTGTTGTTTAATAGAATTTATTCTTACATCCCTTGAACAGCAATCAAGACTAACATTATTTCTGGGAGAGAGGTGCTTGTTGTAATCATGGGCCGACTGATGGTAAAGCCAGGAATTCTGAGCCAATGCTATTTTCTCAGCTCTGGACAGACTGGATTTCAGTAAAGTTAAAAAAAAAAAAAAAATGCTTTGGATTTGACTTCCAGAACAAACGTTGAGTCGCAGTAACGTTGCCGATGGCAGTCATGCTGAACAGCGCCCGTAAAAGCCTTGCTGTAGGCCGGCCTTCCATGACACAGCTCCATCAGCCCCGGCTCCGCAGTGCCCAGCTGTAATTTAACTCCATTTAACATGCGGCTTGTGGCTTACAAAAGACAGCATGATATATTTGAAAAAGGCTTTTTGACTGGTTCCAGATTTTTAATAACAATTTGGCAACTCATTATAATTAAATTTTTTCCACCTCCTTGAACAGAAACGGAGGTTGGTCACTCCTGCCTCGATGCTGTCATGTCAGGAGGATTTATTAAGGAGCGTTTTGTGGTTCTACTGACTTACTGCAGTACCTTTAATAAGTTGAAATCTGCTGTCATCTTCATCTTCCCGTGAATAGATCTCGATGAAGGCCATGTAAACTAATGAGGGCAGGGCACCTTCTCTTTCGTTACGCTTGCACATGTGGAAAAAATTAAATGACATTTACACATTTGAGTTCCTCTAAACAATACACAATTCATCTGCAAGACTGGCATGTGAGACGTCCCCTTCTGGACTTTATCAGACATTACTCATGCAGTGTATGAAATCACAAATTGGATTACGATGTATGTATTGTTTAGGTATAGAAATGCTTGGTGGGACTGTTTTATTGTAGATTCATTTTTCATACCCAGTATATGGGTAGTAGGTGATTTGCAGAATGCTGTAACCTAATACTTTAAAAAAAAATATGGCTTAGAATGGAGTAGGTGCCTGTTGAAGCTTTTTTGGTGCCAAGCGTACAAATGTTTTCAACGCTAATTTGACAAACTAAAATCTGACCTTCCGTTTCAGTGATATATAAGGACATTTGCATTCTTTATCTTTGCTGAAAATATTTAATTTTAATATGTTAATTTGTTTCAGTGTGTGTAGGTAGCGGGCCAGTTATGTACATTTATTGTAGTAAATACCCATCAATTAGAAAACAATCAATACACATCTGTCATATTTCATATCAAGCATTATTTTTACAGTAAATTAACACATACAATTTGACTTTCAGATTAATACTATAATAAGATGGCCACCAACGGATCATATTGGGGTGTTGACTCCATTTAACTTCATGCTTGTTGAAAAGATGTTGTACAACCTGGCCCAAATTCTTGGCGTATGGACAGTGTGGCTGAAATAGGCAACATTTTCAGAACAGTTTCACAATCTGGCACAAAATGCTTTTCCAATCCAATTGAAAACAGGCCCCAGAGACCTCCTAATGTTACAATATGGGCAAATTCCAGTTACAAAGAAGAACAGTGGCCAAACCAATTTCCTGGGAGATTAAATGTTTCTGATCTCTCCATAAAACAGATGTATGGATAGTAGAACATGTTATAAGAAGAGTAAGTATTACACTCTCTTATAATCATTTTAAAAAATTTGATCTGAAAATAAACACATACTGTAATTGGACATGTGTGTACGCTAGGAGGAGCACAAAAGAAGGCACTACATTAACCAGAAGTCCTGGGGGATAACTCATGATTTGGGAGCACTGCAGGGCTTTCAGGATTGGCACAGGTCCTCTTAAAAAGTAGGAAGAGGAGATATCCTGATGGTTGGGAGCAGGTGCGGTAGGAGGAGGAGGAAGAGGAGGTGAAGGAGGAGAGAATACCAGAGAAAGAAACCATTTGCTACCTGAGCCAGGGAGTAGAGCCCAGAGAGTGTGCTACACTTGGGAGAAGACTAGTGAATGACATGTAGCTTTTCAACTTGGATTGGCTTATGGATCAGGATTTGCATTGTTTGCCCTGTGTGTCTGTTGATTTGTGTTAAGAGAGGGATTGGAAGAAGTTAGAATGCTCAAATAAGAGCTGTTTTCTTTGGATTCACCCCAGCTCTGTAAATCAAATCACCATTTGACCATATTTCAGCGCCTTCTGTGTCTGTTTCCATAGATCCTGCCTATTTCAAAGCACCCAGCACTGTGGCAACCCCCCACAGTGTAAATCATATCATGTTTTATTACACTTTAATTATTGATCCCACTAAATGAGTGTTTTACAAAGAACTTTTAACAAAATCTTTTTGTAACAACATCATGCAAAGGGGCATTTCAGCACGTTTGGTTCAGGCCACCAAAGATTCTGAAGGACATGTTTTGTTTTTATTGCAAGATTGTTATTGCTAAGTTTCCAAGTATTAAATTATAAACATGTTTTTTTTTTTTTTTTCCTCTTTCACCTAGGAAAAAATCTTGGGAGGGTCATTGTGGAAGCCCTTGTTTCTTCTCTGTGAAAGATGCACAGGCCTTCAGGCCAGGGAAAGGGAGAGAGCTCTCTCACACATGTATTCCTCCGGCAGCCTGTTTAAAGCTAACTTTCAGAAATTACCACCTTCTGTTCTTCATTACCACGAAGGCCCCCCTGCTTTGCGTTCTCCTGTCCTGTTAGTACGCTCGCTGAACGAAACGTTGCTGATTCACAGTTCAAGGTAACTTCATTCCTTCCTCCACCATTTCCAATATTCTAAATGAAACCATATTGGGTAGCAGATTCTTTGGGATCTTTCACTAAGGGGGTTGTGGGCTTTACGGGGTAGCTGTCAAGCTTGGAGTGGCTCCAAAACACAACTTCTCATGTGGTTATTGTTTTTTTTTTTCCTCTTGGGTTTTAATGCACCATGTGGCAACTTTGACTTAGTCATCAGTGAGTTCCTGTAATTTGGGACTGAAACAATAAAAGCCTTCAATTATTCCCTTGAGCCTGGCAGAAAGCACAGTGGGGAGGAATATTTATTGATTAGTTTATGAATTCTTTCATATAGCAAAGCTAATAGTGCTAAAATGAAGTGCTTGTGAAGATTTTTTTTTAAGCTTTTCTGAATTCAATCATTCAGCATAACTGAACATAATCTACACAAACAGATCATACATACCTCTCTCTAACACACATACAAGAGCACGCACACGCACACGCACACGCACACACACACACGCACACAAGTGGTGCACATATTTACCAGGCTCCTGGGAAATGCCTTCTATTGGAGAGCAATGGATTATTGGGGAAGTACAGTAATTTAAGTGCGGATGTGGCCAATAGATTGTATCACCTTTGTAAACATGGAGAAATAATACATTGTTTGCAAATTTTCACTTTCATTCAAAATATCAATGAGGTCACATAAAGAAGTGAAAATCTATTTACAGTGTATTAAACGCACCAAACCGCGTTTGTAGCTTGTAGCTTGTAGCATCTTCTCCTGTATCCCTTTCCCAAGGCCCATTCATACTTCTCCCACATGTCCAAAAAAGCCTACAAAAATAATTTATCTTAAACTGTTAGATTGTTAAACACAGTGACACAGACTGAGTCCTCACTTGATGGTAGGGTGATGGTAGGATGAAGGTGTTCATAAAAAATAAACTAGACAGATGTCCTCATCAGCTTGTGACTCAACCATTTTTGTGGTACCTATTAAAAGAACACCTTAAAAGACCAATAAAATACAGAAAATATTATGCCTATGATGATTGTGTATATATTCATTTTACTTTATTATTTGTTTACTTTGGGAGTCTGCCTCCAGGTGGCTGGATGAGGACGTCAAAAGCACAATGCAAGGTGTGGATTTGTGTTTCTCTTCAATGGTGAGTTTAGATTTGATATAATTTGACTAATGAAAGGAACCCCTATGTCCCCAAATGCATAAATATACCCACATGGACAATCTTGACAATGTCAAATGACATGTTTAAAATAAGTAATCTAGTTTCCAAAAACAGTGTTTGTAGTTTTTGTTTAAGGCAGCTTTTGGAGAATGCTTTGAATGAGACACAATTGAAAACATCTGCCTGTTACTGAAGCAAGAAGCTCTTGATTCAGAACTGCACGATGGCAAGGTCTTTCCAATATAATTAGCAATGTGTAAAATGTACTAACAGGCAAAATTCCGAGACAGACATTTGACACAAATTATGTGAAGATGAAATGGTAGGACTGATAGGTCAGAGGACATAGAATACATTTTTGATCCAAAGTCTTAATACGACCATTTTGATTATATCAACCCTGCCAAATCATTGCCCTTTTTTAAAGGTAACACTTGGCATTCTTTAAGGTCCCATAATGCACAAAAGCCAAAACTGGTCCCATCTTTTGAAAGTGAATTTATTTCAAAGAATCAGATTGTAAACTTAATGTACTAAATTATATTAAACAAAAAATTACTTTTAAACAGCCATTATCTAAACATATAAGAAATGTCTTAAAGGTTTAATGCCTCTTGCAGGAGGGCAGTATGCAATAAGCAAATGCACTAATGGTTACAAATGCTCATGTGGAGAATGCGGGGGCCAATTGTCACAGGGATGAATGATTGTGGGGTCCAATTGCCTGGGACCAACTGTTGCAGGGCGAATTGACAGGGACGAATTGACATGCTCCCGAGCTAATTTCTTGTGTGTTGGATATGCCAGAAATGGTCTTTCTTGTGTTTGGAGACTTTAAAGCCAGCCTACTCAAACATTCCCTATGGTTTATGTCTTCCCCGGACTAATCTGCTTGGTTTACTATCAAACGTTTTCTAGAGCAGAAATGTTTCTATCTTCTAGCTTTTATTTTAAGTTATTAGTACTGGTACAAAGTAAAAAAAAATATTCTAGATAAAAGGTGCAGATATCTGTCCTACTCTGTGTGTATTGCTGGATATACAGAGCGATTTCAACTCAGTGTGGGAAATGAAAGGACCAACTGATCAAATTAATATCTTGATTATTACATACAGACTGACTGTTTAAAATACTGTAGTGACTGACAAACCTGTAGTCTATAAAAGCACTCATTTCATTTATTTTTGAAGCGATCCCTTGTACCACATAGCTAATTCATCATTTTGAAATGTTTATGATAATGTTTAAAACGCATTATACAGTTTATATATGTGTCTGTAATCATATGTAAATGTTAGTCAGTTTAAACAGAATTAAAACCATATGTAAGGGAATGAAGACTTGACTTAGCGCAACACTGTGTATGTACAAAAGTACTGCGGGTCATTAACTTGCATACATTCCCTTATGTTAAGACTTCATCACTAGTTTGTCACTTGATCTTGATACTGATAGAAAGAACAAAAAGCCTGAGAAAAATATAATGTTGTCAGATTGTCAGGCTCTTTGAAATGTGGCAGATTGTAATATACCTGCGTGTAAAATTATATCCAGAAGTAAATATAATATATATATTTACATAGCTTATGGCATACTAAAACTCTACATTTTATAAATAAAGGTCAGGATTTAATGTTCTTCCATCAGTCATAATGTATTGGACAGCATTCAATACAATACCACCACACTGGGATTGCCTTGCCTTTTCAATCTGGGAATTGTTTAGTATTTATCTGAGCATAAGAGCAGGGATGATAGATCTAACTCATATAAAGAAAGTACTAAACCGGATTTCAAATTTGGGAACCATAAATTGACAGCAATGATGTGTGTTAAGTTAATTAAATTAGGAAGCATACATATTCTTTTGCTCTATCGACTCAATTATCTGCTGTGAAAATGGTGGCTGTGTCTTCTTTGCCATTCTAGTTTGCCGTGTTCCACTTCCCCGATAAGTGGACAAGGCAGGGTTTCGGAATTAAAAACTCTTTATATTATCTTGGTCTTTGAACATCAAGTGTGCAGATTATGGCAAATCCTGTGGTAAACTGTGATATTGTTATCAGATTATGCAGTACCCTAAACCCTAAACTCTTGTTGTAATGTCTCAGTGAAGGCTTAATTCGCTCCAGAGGTAGTTCAGAGGAGAGCAACCAGACTTACTCCAGGTTTGAAGGGAATGTCCTACTGAGAGACTGAGGGAATTGAACATTTTCACCCTGAAACAGAGGAGACCTCGTGGGATTCAAGTCTGGGGATCGTGATCCAAGTCTTCAAAATCATGAAAGGCATCGACCACATCAAACCAGAGGAGCTTTTCCAGATCTGCAGGGACACACGCACCCAGGGAAAACAAATGGAAATTGGGCTTCAAAGCATTCAAGACAGAAAACAGGAGACACTTCTTCACACAGAGAGTCGTCACAATCTGGAACAAACTCCCCAGCGATGTGGTTGAAGCTGAAAATTTGGGAACATTTAAAAATAGACTGGATAGGATCCTTAATGGACACCAAATGAGCACGATGGGATGAATGGCCTCCTTTCGTTTGGAAACATTCTTATGTTCTTATAACTGTGCGATATTTACACTATAAAGTCCTTTCAGGAACAAGTAATTGTTAAAATTGTATTAAAAATATACGTTGTGCCTGGTCTTGTATAAAACAAACATATGATGGAGTGAGTAAATTCTCCTTTCCTTCAAATGAGGAATACAGGTTTCAATTGAAATTGCTTACGTAACTGGCAGATTTTAATTTTTTTTATTTCACTAATTGTTGAATTATGGATTGATTGATTTTTTATGTCATGTGTGTTGTTTTGATTATTGGATTAATTGTATGTTTTGTTTTGCATTGTGCTCGAGCTACTGATGGACACTGAGATTGGGCATCTTATTCCCCTGCAATCAGCCAGCTGGAGTAAAAAGGGAGCAGATGGGACAGGAAGGGGACACAGCACAGACAGCCACAGCTGCAACAGGGAGCAACTGAAATCTTGAATTTGAACCCGGAGACAGAGAAAAGCACTGGAAACCAGGAGCATAGAACTGAGAGAAGCTGCAAGGGATGTCAGTTGAAAGTTGAAGTATTGCACAACTTGCCTAAAATGAACTGCAGCTCTGTGCACCCCTGTGAATGGTGATGTGAACTCATGTGTAGAGGTTAAAAGAGAAGCAAGAATTGAGGGACTTTTATTATACAGCTGTGCACCTGCTGATCCACAGAACAAAGGGAAAGAGAAAGTGTTTTAAAGGCATATGTTAAAAGAAACCAGTGCTTACCTGTGGATCCTGGTGGGGTGGCTCAGCTGTGAAGTTCTGAGGTCCTGACACTCCTGCTGTCTGGCAATGTGGCATGTACAGTGAGAAGAAACAAATAAAAGTTGTTTCTGAGATTTACATGCGTCATGCGGTTTTCTGTCTCTCACCGGGCTAGAGCAGAGGGGCGATCCCGGGGCGGCCTGCAGGAAGAGAAGAGGAGCCTAAGGAGGAGTCCCCAACTCAACATGACCTGCTTACCCGACGGCATAGGAGTGTAGGAGGACTGGACCTTTTGGACTGGTCTGAGGAAAAAAAATATCCTGATGGCAAAAGGTTTTCTCTTTTGGGGTGTTATTTAGTGGGAGTAACTTTCTTTGAGTCTAGTTTTAGGGATTTTCACTTTCGTTAATACAATGAATAAAATTGCCTTTTAATAATGGGCACATAAAACACTGAAATGATCTTCCTGCGTTGCGTGGCTCCTTGATGTAGTGCTCGAGGCACTTTCCAAGCCCCACTTTGAACCACCTGTCTTGGCTGTATTGAAGTGTGTTTCTTTAAAGATGGTGTTTTTTTTTGCTATTATATCTGTATGTGTAGGGGAGTTGCCGGCAATTTCTGTGCATCTTTCCTGTACACACATGGCAGGTGATGACTAGTGTCTCCATGCATTTTTACCAAAAATTATTTCCCACTTCCATGTGAATTGGCTTTCCATCTTCCTCCCTTATCTTCAGAGGAGGTGGGCTGGTGACATGTGCTCTGTCCCATACAGACATTGCAATGCTATATGGACCAGACCGGCAGACTGAACAGCTGTTTCATAAGCACATGTAATTGACACTTTGTGAATTACTCATCCATGGTACAGGGCACTGTAAACATTTAAACATTGTACATGGATTTTAATACTGTGACTGTATTATTGTTTTCAGTACCAGGCAAGCTAAAAAAAGTTTTGACTCATTGTCCAAGCAGAAGAGTACATTTTAAAGACCATCTGGAACATGTTTTAGAATATAACAGTACTCTACGCATAAAGCTGCCCCTCAAGAGATCAGAAATGCATACAGAGTTGCAGAGCACAGACATCATCGTATGTACATTTATTATCTCTGTGCATGGTGTCATTGCCAAGTCACAAATAAAGGCACAACAACAACAAAAATAATAATATTGGGAAAAGCTCTGCGGGGACAATATTGCTTGTTAAACAATGTAAATCAGAAATGGACAAATACCTGCCATATGCAAAAGAACATGGCAGTTGAATGTCTTTAAATGAACATTGGATTAAAGCTGAAAAATGATTTCCCAATTAAATGTTTTTTACCAGTTTCATGGGTGCTGAAAGAAGTCTTTCTTCATATTAGCAGGTTTACACACAATGTCAAACCATGATAGATGACCAAGTTAACCAATTCATTAGCAAAATATAATCAAACTGGAATCAAACTCTCATACTCCTTGCAAACTAGCTTTCATTCTTTGTTACATGCTACTTATATACTGTACAGCTGAAATGGAAGTGAAGTGTTTTTTTTTTTTTTTTTTAGAAACATTATTATTATTATTGTACCGTGGAAGGTAGATAATGTCATACAAGATGTTCTGGTCCATGGGACAAATTCATGAATAAAAATCGACAAAGCAAGGAATTATGTTATTGTTTCTGTTTGAAGCGTTTGGCAGGTTTTTATTTCAGTTTTATTTCACCTTTAATATTCACTATTGATTTACATAACACTGTAAGAACGCTTACAAAAGGAGATGCTTATCAGGTGATTGCCTGCAGAATGATTGCTGAGCCTGCTGCAGAGATTAAACAGGACATTTATAAAAAAGGTTCATATCATAAGAAATTTGCGCACAATGGGAGGAAGCAGTGAAGACTGAACTAGTGTGTCTTTTTTAAAGGATCTGGTCTGCTTTAGTTCATTGTATATATCAAGACAGCAAATGTAATCAATGAGATCACTGGAAGACTTCCACAAAAAATACATTTTCCAAGAAAGGGTAGGAGTACCATGATTTTAGGTACTGGTAGGAAAATGCTGAATTCATAGCTGGTTTTCCACCTGGGGTTTCTATGCATGTGTCTTCCGATGCAGTCTGTTCAGAGAGGACTGTGGTGGGGTGGGGTGTGTGGCAAAGAGCAGCAACATCATTCTGGGGAAGACGCTGTTTCTATTATTACCACAATGTCTCCTGCAGTGGTGTCTGGGGGACGGGAGTGCTGTCGTATGCCTTCCGGCCCATGCCCTGCTTGTGGCCGTGGCTGCAGTCCCAGCCTGTCTGATCCCCCCACGAGCGGCCGCCTGTCTTGCCCAGATTCTGTTGCCATGACAACTCTCCCCTGGCTGCCCGTCTCAGATGGCAGACTGTCCAGCTGATTAACCACCTAGCAGGTCGAGCACGGTGGGAGGGAACACCCCCTTCTGGGTTCATTCACAAAGCAGACACACTCGGAGTGCTTTTATCTTTTGATGACGATTTTAAGTGTACTTGATAAAATAAAATAAAAACATCTTTAGATGACTTCACAATGAAACTGCACTATCTTGCTTGAACAGGACTTTGAAACGATATGGATAAAATACAATTTCATGATTTTAAGGAGAATTTATCTTTGCTGCATTGAATTTTGAAACTATTCATTCCCTATTGCTGTTTTCTTTCCCCCCCCCTGTTGATGTCTCTTTTGTATTTTGCCCAGAGATGGCCCCTCAGGATAAACTTAGCTGGACATTTTTTAAAATACAGTACGTGGCCTCCAAGTCATTAACAAACCGAATCCATATGCTCTGACATCTCCCCAGTGCCAGTTTATTTATCCCTAGAGAGGTAATGAGAGAGTGATGACAGAGTTATTCCATCTTAAACCGAATCAAAGAGGTCTGAGGTGTGCCAAGGAGGTATGTTGACTGAAGTTGAAAAGGCAGCACAGGGTGTCACCAAAACAAGCTGTAAAGAATGCAGACCTGTGTTGTTTAATAGGCATTCTTTCTTTAGTGGTTAATATATGCTTGCATTAATGTATCACTTTTTATGTATCTAAACAGATAAAGTGTATATATTCTAGTTATTCTTATCAGTGCATATGTAGAGACCACTAAAATCCTATTAATTTCATTTTTTTTCTCTCTTTTGCTTTCAATTTACATGTGCGTCACTGAGTACAGTTTCACACAGAAAAAATGGTCTGTGTTTTCATTAAGTATTACAGAATGTCAGTTTAACGTATGCAGCATATCAGAACCGGCAATAGCAGCTCGTCAATAAAGGATACCTCTGGGCCTCTCGCACAATATCTTTTCCACCGCAGCAGACCTCAGCTCAGCTCTGGCATAACAGTCTGTTCAGTTCAGGCTAGAGTTTTGTGCTTTAGTTAGGTGTTTTGTATTGCATAGTTAGATTTCTTTTTTTCCAGATTTTTGTTTTCTCTTCGTTTGTCATTTGCCCATATGCCTCGTATTCTGAACCCCATTTCAACTAGTTAAGTAAGAACAGACAAACACCGTTATTAGTTGAAGTTTGAGTTTGTTTATTTATTTATTTATTTCCCCTGTTAATACATGTTTAATTCTTTAGGGGGGCTGTCGCTGCCAGGTGCAATTTTCTTTTTGCTCAAGAGGGTCCTGAGAGTACAGTGTTTTACCCCATACAGCAATCAAACTGCCAGCGTAATGGAAGACAGACAAAGAACAAAAATACATGTGAAAAATGATTGGTTTCCAGGAAAATGCAGGTCTCACTGTACTCAAGCTCAAGCTTATTGCTAGGAATGGGGAATTGAGTTGTTAAAGAATAGAATTATTAAACAGTTATAACCAGAAAATTGAAAAAGCTCCTCAAACCTGACAAGTGTAGTGTTACACACAGATGGGTATTAGAATTAAGACCTTTAGTTTGTGCAATACTAAGAAACTTCCTCACATATCAGTAGTATTGACACTATGAGCAAGATCAAACCAAACCTTTGACCTCCCCATGAATCACAAAGAACAAATCTGTATCCTATTGTGGTTGAATTTGAAGCCATTTTCTACTACTTACACATCCAAACACGACAGCGTACGATTTTGGAATGTGTGATTCACGGGTAAGTTACTTTTGATTTTGTCTAGTACTATGTGTTAACCTTTTCTAATGTTTCCAATATTTTCCTTGTATTCTTCCAAGCAATATGATTTGGAGGTGAAAAAAGGCTGGTAGTTTATTTACAGAAATCGAAAAAAACAAAGCAAATTGTCCCTTTACCATCACGAATAAATGAGAGGAGATCGCATTGGATTAAATTCAATCTTTATTTTTAACTCTAACAAAATTAGTAAAAGTAAACTGGTGTGTCATTCTCTTCTCCGTTGTCCTTGGCTCAGTTGTTAAACAACAGCTTTATGGATTGCTCTGTGGTGTGGCTGAAGCAATACTGTGTGTGGTTTAATGGGTGGGCAGACTGAAGTACCCTGCAAGCCACGAGCCTTCCCACACTTAGCCCTGTCATACTCAATAAGGAGAGGAAATGGGACTGGAATTATACTGGAGCTTTCATGTGGTTCAAGTCCCTTGTCAACACTTCCTTACTTTTCATCCACTCCTCTGATTTGCATTGTAGCTGTGCCCATTTCCAGTATGGTTCCCATTTATAAGGTAATGGCTGTGCCATAAAGGACAAAGCTACAAGAGCTCTACAGGAGGTTACTGCGAACATGTATTAGTGAATATGTGCGCCGTGAACATGCACTGTTCTTGAGAAATGGGATATGCAAAGGGGTCCATATCAAATTCAGTGGACAGCTGTTATTGCTCTTTATATGCCAGGAAAATATGTGCTACTCGAATGATATTAATGACAGTATGTTTCAGTCTGTATAAGGCTTTTTGTCCCTAAAGAGCTATATGTTAAAAGGGGACTCAGTCTCTGCCAGCTGAAGGAGATGTAATAAATACATTGAGATGGGTAAAAAGCCGCAAATGTAAGTTATTCCTATCATTATTTTTATTTTTTTTGCTTTTTGTTTTCCAAATGTTTTCCAGATGCCATTTTAACACAAGAGGGTTTCAGCAACTTGGCAAACTAAGAACGCATGACGAATACATCGGATATATGACATATCTGACCAGATCGAATCAAAACATACTCACCAGCCAATCAAAAATGATGGACCTGAACTTGATGCTCACTTTTCGGTTGTCAGACACTTTTTGCATCTACCTGCGATCCACTATTCATTCTGCCAACAACTACTGATTCTCTGATTCTATTGAAACTATTGAAATTTTTCACTGAGCAACCAGAAAGACAAAACCTCTGCCAGTTTTATGAAATTTCTTATTTTTCAATAAGTCTTAAAATAATTAAAAACCTCATATCGCCTGAATAACTGGGAGAAAGTACAAACATCAAGAGACGTGTTCACAATGTTTTAATTGGGTGTAGGCCCACACTTGGTCTTAATGATTGCTACTACTCCTTTTGATGGATGGCCATGCCTTCCTAAGTTGTTTCTTGTGGTCTATTCCTAAACTGGTTGTTCCAGTTTATCTTTGAGGTGGCCTACAGAATTGAGTTCAGGACTGATCAGGCAATTCAACATTTTATTTGAACTGTATTCTGTGGCAACCACTGTTATAGTCCTAATTTAGACCATGGCATTACTGTGTTGGGCCTCATCAAATTCCAAACATGTTGGCAGTACGCAGGTGTTTAGAATATCAATAATGGTGTCCTTCAAAAAAAGACCCACACACACATAACCTCTGGTGCCACCTATTAATATGTTGTGCCACTAGTTTTATAATGTCAGACAGGCTTTGTAAACACATGCAAAACCAATATATTTGTTTGTATAATTTTAGATAAAACCTATTTTACTTAATCTCCCATTTTGATTGTGTATAACAGTCACTGCAGTCACATTTTGAGTATCAGTTATGCAGTTGCAGGTGGGTGTAATACAGGGGTTTTAGCATCTTTCAAAATAGTTGCAGTATGTTAATCAGCTGCTAAGGTATTAATAGGGTGCTTTATTTTGCTAATAAAAACACACTGTGCTCTTTTAATTAACCTGAAAAGTGCACTTGTTATGCAAGAAAACTCCCACAAATTTATTTCTCAATCAGATTTCACACCAAAGAAATAAAAAAAGGTTCCACTACTATTTTTCCTGAGGGAGCTCAATAAAAAAGTAGTAATATGAAAACTAACAAAACAAATGTATATGGTTATGCGTCACAAATTAGTTATTGAATTCCCATTCAATGAACATAATACAATGTACTGCATAGCCTAGACATTTCGTCTTGGAACATAACAATTTGGACCATTTTGTAGGGTGGTTTATTAAGTAAAAACACATTTGCGTCTGCACACATACTATAATCAACATGTGTTTACCTCTTTGCTGAGAAATCAGTACAATTACTTTACCTAAAAATAAACTTTTACTCACAGTGTTAAAACAAGCACACATTTCCTAACATTTAAGAAACACACATACACTGTTGTCACATTCAGAACTGTGATGTATGATTGTGCATGTATTTAAATGTATGTAAAAAAATATCTGTAAATAACAAAACAAAAAAGGGCTTTACAGCTGGCATTAGATCATATAATAATAACAATAATAATAAAAATAAAAATAATAAGTGTCATCATTTAAAAAATGTACCTCGTCACAAATTCTGTGTGCCAATAGTTCATGAACACTTTTGAATATCTGCATTCTATTTTTGTTTTTTGTTTTAAGAAATTATTCATTTATGAAATTCTGCGAAACAACCACCCCTGCAGAGATGGACATTGCAGATCTTGCACCCAAATACGCTCTCGTGCCGTAGGCCCTTGTTGGTGCAGTTCCGACACCTTCTGGAACGCTCTGACATGCGCTCTAGGCGGTGCCCGTACTCCACTGGTGAGTCGGAGTGCCTCTTGCGGGAGGCACGCTCCATGCCACGGGTGCCCTGGTAGTCCCCGATGAGCTGCTGGGCTAGGCGGATGCGGAAGTGCCGCTGGGTGAACTGTTTGCCGCTGAAGCCAGGCGGCGGGGCGCCCCGACGGCTCTCCCTCAGGACGATGAAGGCGTTGACGATGCAGATGTTGAGGTAGAACCACAGGAAGTAGCGCCACCACTTCTTACAGGGCCGGCCCACCTGGTAGCACTCGCGCAGCTGGTCACACAGGTCCACCCCCCGCATGTTCTCCTGGTACAGCAGCAAGGGCAGGGGCCGGGGCACCCCATACACCGTGCCGTCTTTCTGTTTCCCCTGGCTGATGCCAACAATCCCTGGGGCTGCATTGGACGACAGGCAGCTGATCACTTTAGTGTCCCTCATCACGGTGGCCAGGATGTTGCCGTGTTGGCACTGGAAAAACTCACCCTGCGCCAGCTTGCCCACGTTCTTCAGCTTCAGTGCGTCGGGGAAGCCCTTGCGGTTCTGCTGGGTGGTGCCACAAACATACATCCCCTCCTTCAACAGCTTCTGGACCAGAGGCACTGAAGTGAAGAAGCTGTCGCAGAAAACGTGGTGGTGCTTGTGCTCCAGGCCCCTCACCAGTGAGGTGACCACCTGGTAGCCCACGCCTCCGAGATCCTCGCTGGACTTGCCTACGTAGATGTTGACGCGGTGGCAGTAGCCAGACTTGGAGTCGCACAGCATCCACACTTTGAGGCCCTTTTTAATGGGCTTGGAGGGCATGTACTGGGTGGCAGAGAAGCGCCCCTTGACAGTGATTGCCCCTTCATCCACTGTCAGACACCTGTTTGGCGCATAGGCCTCCCACATTCTGCCCTGCACCACGTCCAGCAGGGGCCGGATCTTGTAGAGCCCGTCGTACCCCGCGTGGCCCCGGGCCGGCTCGGACTCCCGGTCGCACAGGTGAATGTTCTGGTTCAGCTTCTCAAAGCGGCGTGCAGTCATTGTCTTTTTGAAGCCTGCATTGCCAATAAAGATGTCAGTGGCCCAGTACATGCCATAATCTGGCAGCTGGTTGATGCCCATTAAGACATTCAGCCCGATGTAAGCCTGCATCTCCCTCAAATCAGTGGGGCGCCAGTGGGGGTCCACTTTCCCACTCCTCCTCTGCCTATAGAGGGCATAGTTGTTTGTCTGCTCCACCATGTGTTCAAACAGCGAGTCTGGGAACAGCAGCCGGAAATAGTCACGGGTATCGGCTTCATCTCCCAGGCTGTGCTGCGGACCAGAGCTGGCACTGAACTCCTCTATCGCAATCGGCTGGTCGGGCTCTCCCCAGAAGCTGAGAGAGGTACAGTCCTCCTCCAAGCCCCCAATAGCAGCGCTCAGATCCGCCGGCTCGTCCTCCAGATCAGAGAAATCAATATCCGAGTCGTTGGCCGAGCTTTCTGTGCAGCTGCTGCCGTAATATGAATCGTCAAAGTCCTCTTGCTTGAGCCCCCTGTCAGGGACCAAAATGATCCCGCAGCCGCCCTGTGCGATGAGAGCAGCGGCGTCCGCAGCTCCAGTGCCCGGCTCGCCTGCGGATTCCTCCTCCTCTTCCTCCTCCTCCTCCTCGGTGTCTTCCTCCTCTTCCTCGTCCTCCGTGTCGTGGTTGCGAAAGGGGATTTCCAACCACTTGACATCCGCAGACAGGTTAAGGGGAAACGCTTCAGAGTCGGAAACCGGGTCCTTTTCCGTCTCGGCGCTGGTTTCTAAAATAGTGAAGAGTTGTGCCTTTTTTCTTGCCGCCATGTCAGGGGTTTGAACTGTCCTTGCATGGGTCCTTCTCTCTCTCTCTGTCACTGTCGCTCTCTCTCGCTCAGATCAAATAAAGCAATATATAAGTATCCCAATGAAAAGATTAAAAAATGACAAAATAAAAATATCCACTTCTAAACTTGGAGGGTTTAGCGCTCTCCATGGTGCGGGCGGTGCAGCCCCAGTGTCTTTGTTCGCGTTTCGGCTGGACGTGCTCTGCAGCGGGCGGTCAGGGACGTCAGAAGCTGCATCCACGTCCTGCTTTGTAAGGGCGTTTGCGGCTGTAGCTGGGGGAGGGGGGGGGTTTGCAAGGACTGCCAGATGGCTATGTTGTGTTGGCACCTGGCGCCGTCAATAGACGTCTGCATGGGGGAAGGGGGAGGGATGCAACTTTTATGATGATGATGATTATTATTATTATTATTATTATTATTATTATTATTATTATTGTAGGCAAATACAAACAACAACAGTGGGAAAGCTTGTTCGATGAATGCATTTCCATTTTTATGCACACACTATACATATGACAGCAAACGCAGGACTTTTAGATAGTTTCCCCAATATCAAAAGGCATCGTAGATACTTGTGTTTGGTATATTATCAACATGCAGTAATATACCATGATTAAAAAAGGACTACATCAAATAAAAGCTACAGAAAAGGAGGCTGCTGCATTTAAACAGACTTGGCAAGCGTCAAAAGCGTCGTGTCAACCTCTGTGCATTTCTAGCATTGCATGTGTTAAACGACTCTACAGGTGGTTAAAATGCATACATTAAATACATCTTGTTATCTGGTGAATATATTCTCTGCTATGCAATTTATAATGTTGCTTTGCCATTTATTAGCAGCATCCCCCGAGTCTACACATTTGTTTTCCAGTATGCTAATGCTAAGTTTTGGCATGCCCAGACAATATCCCTATCTCTTTATTTCTGTATTTATTTAATGGCACCTTGAAGACATTGTCTCTGGGTTGAGGAAGTATTAGTCACAGAGTATCCCTTTCAGCGGAAGGTATAATCTGTTTGTCAACCGGGCACTAATGGGCAATTTTCCATCCACTAAACATAGTATGGGGGCGACTGAACTTGGAACTGACTAACACAGAGTGATATAAAGCACTCAGAGGGTTCATGAGAACAGTTTTGTATTATTCTGGATTGTTTATATGCTTATTTGAGTTCTTTCCAGCTTTTTTAAATGTAAGCGAAAGCAGTTCATGGCAGATATGCACCTGGCATAGATCTTAGTGTCTTAAAACAGCATCCATAAACCTACAGGGTCTTCTTAGCACTGTTGTGCAAGGAGGTGACGTATAGGAAAACCCAAAAAATATTCTCCCAAGCACTTGGAGTGACATTATCAGTTTTTGTTTGCAATGTTTTTTGTTTTATTTGTGCCACAAGTTCAGGCCATGGTTCAAGACATCCTGAGTCTGAGACATCCCCTCTTGTTGTGCAACTGTTATTAGTCATGTCTTAGACAAAAGTGACTTTTTATACAGCGCAGTTACATAAAACTATTAGGAGAAAATCCTTCAGGGGGTGCAACTGAAGTATTAAAACAGAACCATTTGTTTCACTGATTCTATCAGCTATATTCTGCAGTTTCCAGAAATCCATAAATATGTTTTAGCTTATCATGCTAGAAATATATTTTACTTTTGGTGATACAGACGTTTTGTTTCTGATATATCTGTAAAGATTTTTCTTATCACCACAGTGGCTGTATTTCACATATTTAAAACCTAAAATGTTATTAGATCTTAACTTAATTCCTAGTAATAGAAAAAGATAAGATGATTAAACAAACAACACACAAACATGATACATTTTCTACAGTTATTTTCCACAGCATTCAATATTCATGTGTGCAAAAGTATGTGAAACTTAAGATTCAGGACCTTGTGGCACCCCTTTGAGCAGAAATGACTTCCTGTAACTGTTGGTCTGTCTCTCACACTGGTTTTGAGGAATTTTGTCCCATTCCTCTTTACAGGACTGCTTCATCTCAGTGACATTTGAGGTCTTTCTTACATGGAGAGCTCACTTCAGGTCCTGCCACAATATTTCAATGGGGTTCAGGTCTTTGACTTGCTTGTGTGTTTTGGATTATTGTCTAGCTGCACGACCCACTGTCGTTTCAGCTTCAGCTCATGAACGGATGACCTGACATTCTCTAGAATCTTCTGATACAATGCAGAATTCATGGTTGTGTCAATGATGGCAAGCCGTCCAGGCCTTGAGGCAGCAAATCAGCCACAAACCATCACACTCCCACACCATGCTTCACAGCTGTGACGAAGTTCTTCTGTTCGAACACAGTGTTTGGTTTTTGCCAAACATAATGTTTTTCATTGAGACCAAAAAGTTTAACCTTTGACTTATCTGTCCAGAGAACATTCTTCCACAAGTCTTGTGGATCATCTATGTGCTCTTTGGTGAAGTTCAGATGGGCAGCAATGCTCTTTTTAGAGAGCAGTGGTTTCCTCTAGGCTATCCTTCCATGAATAAGATTCTTGTTTAGTCTTTTTCTGATAGTTGAGTCATGAACATTCACATTAGCAAGAGTGGCCTGCAGAACTTTGGATGTTATTCAGGGCTTCTTTGTTACTTTTTGGATCATTTGCCGGTTTGGTCTTGGAGAGATTTTGGCAGGACAACTGCTCCTGGGTAGAGTGACTGTGGTCTTGAACTTTCTTCTTTTGTAAAC